>NC_086286.1:23197208-23556374 GCF_963924245.1 Chroicocephalus ridibundus
GTTGCTTGTACAGTAATGTTCTTACAAAAGTTTTTTAAATGTGCTTAATTTGCATAACACCATTATGAGTTACCCTGTCGGAGACTCATTTAATAACAATGCCATGCTATGGATTGACATGATAGCTTATTATGGCTTCAAATAATATGTAAATAATATTTAAATGGCTCTCTCTCAGAGCCATTACTGTCAATCAAATAAATACCTATATTTTGGCTTCTCATTTTTATGTCTTTAACTAACATTAAGAAATAAAAAAGCAACTTATACACAAAACCTGTAACAAACAGTTATTTTGCTAACAATCTGGTTTTAAACTGCCACAAAAACAACACAACTCAGTTGTAATGCCAAAGCTCTAATTTGGGTTGCCCTGTTGCATCTTGATACTGCAAAGATTAGTATCAATTTTGTGGGTCAGGACAACCACTATTTATGAACATTAGCCCAACAGAGATGATAGAGAGGAATTCCACAGTGTTCTAAATAATCCTCATTGTATACATTTTATGTACGTTTTAAGCACCAGATCTTAAGGTGCTCTACCAAACTGGATGAGGGACCACTAGCAGGTCAGCTATACTGGGGAACAGACACCTAAGGGGATTCAGCTCTTCTGCATTAGCGTCTCACAGTGCAGCGAGTGCTTTGCACAATACTGTGCCAGAAGGAAACACTACCCCTACAGACTGCATGCCCACCTGCCACTCCCTCCCCAACCAAAACTTTGCTTTCACACCAATCACCTCCATGTTGTAGATGGGATGAGTCATGTACACAAAGCAAAAGGACATTTCAAAGGAGGCACAAAGTCAGTACCAAAGCTCGGAACAAAGCCAGGTCACCTACAGGTAGTCAGTGCTGTGCCCACCAAAGGTGGAAGCCACTGCGTATATGTAACTTGGACTTACATAAAGTACAGTGACCCAAAATCTTGGTGGTTTATCTCAGCCCTGGTCCTCTTTCATGTAAAATCATCTGCTTAGAGCTGTGTTCCTTTCCTTAGCCTGTGCCTATGCACACAGGTGGAGAATGAGTCCTAGTAGCATACATTTCAACACATTGTGTCACATTTTCTTTTATTTCAGCAACAGCTATTCTCTTCATCACAATTATGATGTTGCAAAGATTCAGCATGTTACCAGTACCACATACCAGAGCCTGGGTTTCATCCAGTTTGCAGGAAAACAACTCAGTGTAGGCAGATGTGTCCAATCAGGGTGAGGTTATTTTTGACAGCTGGATTCAAAATTACCACTGCAATAAAAACAGTCCTACGTCAGTCATGTTTACTGTGCAGTATATTCATTAGCAACATTCAACCACATACTTAATACTCTACAAAGTATGACTTCACCATTTAATGAAGGGGAAAAAAACGCACAAAAAGTACAAAACCTATACCTCAGCCAGATTTCTGCAGTAGAGAGCCTCTGTCTTTTGGTTTCTCTATTCTGAAGAAAGAAGCTACCCTTCTTTCTTGTGAAGTTCAGTCACAGCTCCCATTTCTCAGGGAGAAATTTGTCTTCTACCCTCAGAAAAGATGGGTTTACTGACATGCCTACTGGCACATTCCCAGCCAGGAGGAGAAAGCCTGTGTAATGGGCCCTTAACTGGCACCAGGTAGTTCTCAATTTCTTCTCTGACACAGATTTTTTTTGTTAGTAACCTCAAGCAAACCACCTGACACTTTGCACGTCAATTCTCCACCCATAAGATTGTCTCCTCTGTGCAATAAAGAGGTTGTGGGGTTACAACACTGACCATGACGTGCTCAAATGCCATTTCACGGATGGCCATATCACTACTCTAGCTAGACAGTAACAATTAAAGCTAAAGCTGTCATTTTCTCCTCTGCTCTTTGTCCCTGAAATGCCTGCTGCAGTAGTGCCAACTAGGCTGACCTTTCTTTACAGAAAGAATAAAACCTATGAATATTGTTCATGGACCAGCAAGACTAGAATGAAACAATTAGGAAATGCAGCACACCTCACATATGTCCTTATGTAGGAAAGCCAGAATTATTAGCATAATCACAGTGTGCTCTGTTAGCATTAGAACTAAAACTGGAGAGGGGAGGCAGAGGGAGCCCGTTGTTAATGCAGACAATTCAGCCAGACAACAGTTGGCCTTACTCATTAGCAAAACAGTGCCACTTTAAGAGTTCTCTTTGGGTACTCCCCGGGGAATTTCAGACATCAAGGCAGCTAATATGTTTTCTGAAAAAGCTGGCAAGAGCTAAAACCTGCACAGCCAAATACCTGTGTGCAAGGAATCACTATCCTGAGCAAGTTTCATGCGCTGAGAAAAGCCTGGATTCACTCATTCATAAAAATGTTGCCAGGCTGCAGCTTCTACTGCAGGTCTCCTAACACTTGTGTTTTGTTTTGTACTTTGCTCTCATTTCAAGCTCTTGAAAGCAGATGATTATCAGAAATTAACATCTTGTTGTTTTTTTTTTTAAAACGTGCATCTCTCAGCCTATTAAGGAAGAAAACTTGAAAGCGTGAACTTTACAAGTCCAAGCACAAGAACAGAATAAAACAAACCTGCTTCCTTCCTCTTAAGGAGCTTCAGAGAATTCTGGAGAGGAAAGGAATCTGAGATTTTGTAAAGCCTGGAATTGGACTTAAAAAGGTACCTGCTGGATATCAAAACTGTGTCAATTAAGTAGATCTAACCCCTTGCTTCCTTACGTATCTGAAGGATGCCTCTCACTGCCTCTCAGTTCTCACGCCCAGCAGTCTGAAGCCAACCCCCACCCTGCCATGGTACAGCTGCCGTGTGCTGTTCGTGGCAAGTTAACATGCAAGCCAGGCCTACAAGCAGGTCCCCAGCCTCTACTTACTAACTTGGAGATGAAAGAAACAATTCTTCTGGGAAAAGCTGTGTACTTCATACTGCATTACACTTACTTCAGCCCATGTTAGTGTATTTAAAGCACTGCTGGTTACTTAGCATAATGATTCAACTAAGGCCATTCATTGTAGGTCTGTCTTGGAAGACAGAAAGATCTGTTTTCCTATACAGGGTATTTTGGCTCTATAAAGTATATGATGGCTGCAGAGAAAGATATGCCTGAAGTATAGCATGCAAGAATAATAACCTTAAATGTTAAAGCATATTAATATTTCATCAGGGGAACCAGAGGAGCTGGAAAGCACTAGGAGCCCTATCACATGATAATCATTTGATAGGACACTACATCCAGCCACAGGGATAATTCACAGGGATTACAACTGCTCTATTTTCACTGGCAGGCCTGGCAGGCAGCACAGGACGCACTGACAGCAGGAATTCAGTTGTGCGAACAACTCCTGAGTAATTAATCAGGGTCAGGGCAGGATCTGGTTTCAGAGAAGTCAGGCTTGTTACTGGCACTGCTCTCCAAGCTTCGCGCCAGCCCAGTTGTCCCATTTCTTCTGTTCATGGAAATCAAAGGATTGCTGCCTGCTACAGAATACGGTGGATTGAAATAATTTATTCTGCATTAGGCTGCCACGATCACGTTTCATTTTTGTCCAGCCCACCCATAGATGAATTGTCAAATGCTAAAAATTTCCTGAGATGCGGGATCAGTGTTTGAATTTAAACACCCAAATCGGCCAGCCTGACGGCCACCGGGTCACTCAGGTGACCGAGTCCAAGGTTCAAAGGTGAGGCTTGTACAGCAGCCAGGGGGAAAAAAAGGCACAACCCAGTGGTTTCTCTCCCAGAAAACAGCTCCTCAAAAGAGGCTGGACTGCGATTCATGCAGAGATCCATGCATCTCCAGGGATAACAACGCTAAATGGTGTCCAAAAAGGCTCAGAAGGTTACACTACAGGAGACACAATAGCAGGGAAGATACCACAAAAGCCTAACAGGAAACAACATTGTGAAAAACCCTGAGTTTCTGTCCTCGTTCTGCCTTACGACTCACAAGGAGACAGATCATAACATTAAAAGTGAGAAAATTCACAACTGAAGAAAGCAGAATTTTTTCTGTGCAACTTGCACTAAAAATCTTACTGTCACAGGATATCAAAAAGGCCAAGAACTGGGCAAGATTCAAAGCAGGATTAGGCATTTACATGGTTAATGAGAGTCTTCTCTGTTATTTCTGTAGATACTAACTGCTAACATACATTTTGGAAGGGAGATCAAAACATCAGAGTTTCAGCCAATCTTTAAGTATTTAACACCGTATCTTCATCTGCATTCTAGGTGCCTGTACCATGCATGTTGCATGACACTTCAGTGCCTCAAGAAAAGTATTTTCCTGAGCTTCTGGAGGTCCATAGTTCAGGTTTGGCTTGATCCAACACTGAAGCTACGACAGCTGGTCTCATTTTATTCCAAGCCTTTCACTATACCGAGAACGGCGTTAAACCTGTCCTTTACATTTCTATGCAGAGCAGCAAAGGCAAGCTTTGATATTACCTTATTCTTCTGGGTTTTAGTTTCTGCATCAGAGAATGCCTGCTCATTACACAATGTTTTTGCCTTTAATATTTCCATACTTATTCAACTTAAAAATGAAGTAAACTGACAAACAAGAAGACTAGAGGTTTTTCTTTCTTTCCATGTCTTCATTGCATATATTGGAAAACACCTAAAGGCAGGTAAGCCACACTATACTGTGTTACTACCAAAACATTACCTTACCTTGAAATCAAGGCTAAGCAGACATTTTTATTTTTTTAAAATATACATATACTCACAAATAAAAACAAAACTGCCTGTGAACAGCGTTCAGACATCAAAATGTCTGTGGTCAAGTGTCATCAATCTTGCATCACCAAAGAAGAGCCTTTTGCCTCCTCTCTTCCCCACACCATCAAAATACCTTAATTAAAAGTGTGTTTGTTCCCTCCTCACCCCAGTGTGAGCTCATCCCCTCATGACACATTCTGACCTTCAGAAAACAGGCTGCTTCTCTGCCCCGCTAGCCCACAACATAAAGCCCAGATCTCCATAAAACTGTTTCCTAATTGCTCATCAATGATCACATTTATCTCCCAGGCAAGCCAGATTGCAGTGGTTAATAGTATAAATGGTATCTAGAGCAACAAGGACTGTGGTTCT
Source organism: Chroicocephalus ridibundus (assembly GCF_963924245.1). Classification (NCBI taxonomy): domain Eukaryota; kingdom Metazoa; phylum Chordata; class Aves; order Charadriiformes; family Laridae; genus Chroicocephalus; species Chroicocephalus ridibundus. The sequence continues at coordinate 23,202,276 of NC_086286.1, forward strand.
GTTTATTTCATAGCTAGCTAAATGGAAGTCTACATTAGCATCAGTAACCTGAAAACATTATTCACCCAAGTTTTTAAGCCTGTTAACACAATTTATTAGAACTTTGGGGCTCTGGACTAACAATCCATTGAAACAAAGCGATAAAGAGGATAGCCGTCGCTGCATAAGTGAACTTTATATACAGTTGAAGCAACTGACATGATCAAGTGGGAGAAGGATAGCATGCGGCAAGAGTTGAAAAATAATTACGGCTTTAACTTAATTCAATTACAGCAAAATGTATTCTTAAAAAAAAATAAATCACATTTTCCAGTAATTCTGATTCAGTTAAATTTTTACAGTATATAAATAATTCTAATTATGCTCATATAAGGTTAGCTTTCCTGCATGCAGGCATTTAGAAAAATGTTAAATTAAATTATCTACATGCACTGGCAATGTAATACAAAGGATTATCTGAAAAGCCAGGAGCAGCAGGCCAACATGAGCACATCTCTTATGTAATGTCTGACAAAGCCTAACATGGGCGCAGAAATAGAGCTCACATTTTCCTGGGAACCATTCTTTTTGCAAATGAAACATTTAATTACGAATCTGAGTCCATAAATAGACTCTTCATGTTGGAAGAGGGAAAGGAGGACTTGACGCAGATGCACCACTGGAGTAAGAGAAGATCCTAAAAGAAATTTATCAATGTCACAGGTAGTTAATTATGACTCCCCATCTACAGATGGGGATGGCTGTGTTTATCAGCCAGGATTCCCAGAATAGCAGGTGGTCAACAAAGAGCCTAGTGAGTTCTCTGTCTGCTCATCTACCTATTTGTGACTTATCTACATAACAAACATGTGGCTTTAAATTATTCCCACTGGGTCAAAGAAATTCATTGTTGTCAATTTTCATGTCTGTTATCATAAGACTTCGGATATCTGCTTCTCTTTTGTAAACCTCCAGTTTGGGAGGTCACGTGATTACACTTCTTATATTTAAGGAAGGCTGATTAACTTCTAATTCTCATTCTTTCAGAGAATAGTGTGAAAAAGATTAACTCAAAAGATTGAAACACATGAGAAGGCAAGTGCAAAGAATCCAAAAATGTAGATTTAGTACTTCTAAATGTCTACTTTATTAAGCTTTTTACATTTGGAGGCTATAAATAAGTAAAATCTTTATATTAATCTTACCAAATATACATCAGAGTTTGCAGACCAACTGCTGCTTTACACATACATAGAAATTTTAGAAAATACAGTAAGGGCACGTGTACAAACACCAAAAACTGAAATACATGCATACGTCTGCTCACTAAAAACCTTAGCAAAGAAATACTACATGTTTTTAAGGTGTTATCACTTCAAATTAAAATAGGATAGGACTACATTTTTCTTTATGTGAATAGGCTCTGGTTCTCTTAGCATATAAGCCATTGGTGTCTGCTCCTGGGAACAGTTTCTGACTATATTGTGGCTCTCCAGTGGTCTTTTTTTGAAGCAAAGCACAACTCTCAGTTCCTTATCTCAAGATCAAAATAGTGTGACAGCCTGAAACGAAAAACTACGACCAGTACCCAGAAGCAGCTTTCCCAAATCATGTTTTCAAACATCACCTAATCCCTTAGTTTTGGTGTTCCTGGCTATAAACATAGGCCCAATTCCTTGAATGCAACTCAGAGGCACAACTTCCTAGCCAGAGATATAAATGCCAGTCACTGAGGCACCACAACATGCAAAGCACGGTTTAAAGTGGCTTCAATGACCTCTGCTGCCCCATGCTAAAAGGATTTTCCACACCAGCAGTGCACAGGAGAGCGGATACTGATGCCGTCTGTAGCTGCAGTGACTGAGAGGATAGCACTTGGCATTTTACCCTATGCGATACGGAATTGGACCCCAACAACCCACCCCTCTAAAAGCTCAGCTGTGTGCAAAAACCTACAAAAGTAAAATGTGTGCTGAACTCAATGTGGGCACCTACGTGAGTTAAGTTAAGCAAGAACACGTGGATCAGTAAGGTCAGGGTCGCGGTAACCTGATTGCCATTAGGAAAGTCTCAAGAATAACTTGAAACACAATTCATCAAGTGGAAGCATAATGACAACTGGAGTGCTTACCTGGTCATTCAAGGCTCAATTTAATTAGCAGATATGGTCATTCACTTACAGTACTTTACATCTGAAGCTGATTAGAAGAAGAAAAGAAAAAAGAAAAAACTCAGCTCAAGAGTTTCATGTTAGCAGAGTCCTCTCTTTCTCAGAGAGGAGATAACAATACACTTTAATTTCAGGTGCCAAAAACCTCCAAAAATGTTTAGGTCCTTTAATATATTAGAAGTGTAATCAATGTGAGAGAGACGCATGCCTAAGAGCAAAAGAAGCACAACCAAGTCTAGTGTGTCACAATGGTAAGCATTCAAATGAAAAGACTTCAGGAACAAGATTTTTGCAACTTTCATGTGCAATGAATAGCACCTTTATGCTCAAATACTCCTATTTGTTATGTCTTTGGTGTACCTCAGCTGGTTGGTCCTGGGAGTGACCTGACATCCAAACAGCTCCTGAGATCTGATAACTAAGTGTCCATTGCTTATTGATAAGCAATTTGAAGGTTCTCCCCAATTTCAAGCTCACCTGACCATGCTGAAGGCGAAACACAGGAGGGCTGAGGCTGCTCCATTCCGTTCCCCTAAAAATGCAAGAACCACACGAGGAACTGCATATGCCTGAGAACTCAGCAAATGCATAGCACTTTGACAGCTGAATCCCTCCAAGATGGTTTTGGAGTGATGGGGGGCACCCCAGCACCCTAGTGGGCCCCCCATCCATCCTCCCACTACCCATGAACCAGTGGGTTCCCAAACATTTCCCTATCAAAACAGGAAATGTAAGAGAGCCCAGACTTTAACGTGAATGGGCTTTGAAGGAACAAATGTGACAGCGAAAAAGCAATCACAGCAAAAAAGCATTTGCCTGCTCACCACTTTTTTTAAATAAATAAGCAAGGGACACTTGGGAGTGACATCAGAGACAAAGCCCCTGCCTAGAAGAGCTGCCAGTATTACAGAGTCTGCCGCGTTTCCTCCTCCATCCCCCTCCTTCCTCAAGGCCAAGTCTGCACCAGCAGGAATGAACACAAGTGCTGTAACGGTACAAGTGCAACCCTGCGTTTAACTAACAAGGCAGTACCAGAGAACTGTTACGTCCCTCAGCTTCAGACATTAATTTGTATATTATTGTATAGAGAGGTCAACTTCAGGCAAGTATTAGATTATTTATAACTTCAAATAAGTTACTTTGCAAGCTCATTTGCCAGACTTCCATGTGAGGCAGCATTTGATAGAAATATGGAAAATGGCCTGAACTCTAAATGACAAACAGATGAGAAGGTCCGAGGAAAATCAAACACTTTTGAAGGCCATGTGTTTTCATAGGGAATATAAATGGGATTTTTAATTGATGTTGACTTCAGCTCATGGTAACATTTTGGGTGATCTCAATTAGTGGGGTTACGAAAAACAGTAAAGAAAGGAATTTGATTATGGCTAGCCCTGGAAAAAGAGATCTGGCAGAAGTATTCCCTACATTTCTTAATTCAGGGAGTAATCTCTTCTGTAATGTAACTATCCACAGTCAACATATTCTTGCAGCCATCAGAGGAACAATAATGGCTTCTTAATGCCAAAGATGCTGAGTACTAACTATCCTGTTATCTTTTAATCAGTTTTGCTTTTTGATCTCTAGTCATTTGGATAGGTCTGAGTGCAGAGCGAGCTCAGGACCCTGAAGAAACAGGTTGAACTGGCAGTTCCCATAAAGACCTGCTACGTGATTTTGTGTCACTTGGCTTTTCTGAAACTTGATTCCCCCAAATGCACAAATGAGGATATATCCTCTCACAGGGGTGAGATGAGGATAAATATATTGAAGCACAGAACATTCTCACATAGTATATTAACGAAGGCACTAAGAGTACCTAGAAGTTATTCAAATTTATTTCCCAGCTGGCATCTGCCTATGTTGGAGTAATCAAGGTTCACTGCTTCTCATTCAGAGCTTCACTCAGGTCACCAAACTGTTTTAAAGGATTTCCACCAACAAAAGTTAAATATGTTTTTCCGGCTCAAGATGGATGGGCAAGACTGTTTTATTGCACTGTTACAAAATCCTTTGTGCAGAAACAGCTTCTAAATGAAAACCATCTTACTAAAGTAACAGCTTGCGCACAAATGCATCACCAAAATACATTTTTTACCTGTGCCAGGAAAGCTTTTCACATCAGATTTAACATATTTACCATCTCTGATTAAGAAGTACTTTTTCTTGGTTCACAATGGGCAAGCAAATTGTATCTAATCAGTCATTTTTTTAAACCCCATTTTTCTAAGAAACCTGTGGTACCCATATTGAGAGAGTCTAATATTCCACAGGTTATGGAAAAAAGTCAAGGCTGAGCCTCCTTCTATTTGCTATTCATGAACCTGTGCTATTTATCATCTCCATTTGTGCCTTGATATAAAGGCACTGAAACCAGCAGAGTCTACAACAGTCTAAAATTAGTCTAGCTGGTTAAAAAAAACAAAACAAAGAAAAAAAGACACATTGTTCTCCTTTCGGGGAAGGAGAGCTCTTATAATCAATTTGAACGTGAGTAGGGTCATTCTTCACATCAGTGTCCAACTGCCCCCCTCCCAACAGGGGCATCAGTTTGTGTTTCATCTCAGGGATGAGGATTAAAAACCAACAAGGAACAGTGAGATAGAGCACCTCTGGTCTTGCCAGGAGCAAGCTTTCACCTTTTTCCCCTTGGCCAAAGCACCTTTCACCTGGTGCCACAGGAAGATTCAGCTCACCATGGCGTTCCAGATCTACGCTCTTTCTTTCCAGGCAACTTTCTTTCCCAGCCCTGACAAGACACATTTATCCTTGATGCTGTGTTTTTAGTGGGGTCGTTCTTACCTTGACACTGTTATGGCTGTGCCTTTACACTTGAGGCTCTTCAGCTCTTTGCTTACATGAGGCAGCTTTTGCTCATTTGCAGCTATAAGAGGGTACCCACCTTCCCTTTGGGGACTTGTGTGGCACAAGTGCAAATGTAAAAGACACAGATATACACTGCCATCTTCATTTCCAGAGAGGCTCTGCCAGCCACTGTTTATTTCAGTCTTGGGCAAATACACGCCTGTCATCAGGCTGCATGGCTGTGGAGCCCCCCAGACCCTTCTTCCAGGCTAGAGAACTGGGGTTGGAAGGAAAGGGCAATTTTGCAAATTACATGCAGCTTGCTCCCCTCTTCTCCCTTTAAGTCATTCCCACATCATAGCTCTATCAGGGTTCAAGAGAATCTGGGATACGTTCAACTGTTAAGCAAATCCAGTAGTTATTTATAACTCGGAAATAATTGTTCCTTTCCCTCCACTTCTTCCATGGAGACTCCAGTCAAAAAGCCTTTGAGGGCCTTTTTAAAAGAGGAAAAAAAAAAAAAAGCCCCAAAACAATGTTCTTTCTCCTCTTGCAAACAGAGTGGATATTTACCACCTACAGAAAGTGTCCAAAGAACTGATGAGAAGTCCAGAAGCAATGGAATTGCCCTTGTTAAATACAGTCTCACTTGGGAATATAAAATTTAGACTTGCTATTCATGCAGTTAATGCTTCATCACAGCGGATCCTTTTCTTTCTTTTTTTGTCTGAATTTGAAAGCTAGGAGATAGAATATCAGAACACCAAAGCATGGTGTTCTGAAGTTATTTTTCTCATTAGGTTGTATGCTTCAGGATATAGTTAGATCCCTTAGAGATTTATCGTCTTTTGTACGACAATCAGAGGCCTTGAAAGGTGTATAAGTATTAGTTTTGAAAACACATATGGCTTAGAACAAAGAGAAACAGACTGATCAAACAGCGGGGGCAATGTACAGGAGTTAATAATACAAAATAATTCTGAGCAGCGGCCAGTTTTCACAAAGCAAACATCTCAATGTGGATGCCATATTGTCAATTAGACCCAGTCGTTTTCAGATGTAATGGGAAGTGGAATACAATATCTACATCTGATGTATGAACACAACTGTAAAGAATCAATACCATCTGGCTGCAAAGCACTTGGTCTTTTAGTCAGCAAAACCAGGCCGTTCACACAATAAAGAACAGTTCAGACAATATGGGAACCTCAGACTTTTCAGCATATCATTTGCAGGGCAATTTTTAAAAGAGGAGACAAAGTTTCAGCAGTGCTTTACCAATAAATCTGAACATAGGGAATACCCTCAACGAGGGCCAGGGGTTGAGGTGGAATCTGTGTTCCTTCAGGAAAGGTTTATGCCTTCACATGTGTTACATTACAGTCCAAATTCAGAGCTGTGTAAGCGGGTCCAGCGCCAGGTCTGGGTTTGGCCCTGCATTTTCTCATTACGCTTGTCACAAGACATCAGAAGTAATCACACCACACAGCACTATGAATGCTAATAAAATAAACCAATGATTGATGAAGAACGTTATCCTGAAACATCAGCTATCTCAACTTGTGTTTCATGGGTACAGTGGCATTAATTGTTTCCATACTGACTTAACTCTGTTTTGCCAGAAATTAGCACCACTGCTATTTACTAAAATTGTATTTCTGCGCCAATGCTTTTTTCTTTTCCCTTCTTTTTCCTAGCCCCATTATTTACCTTCACTTTGAAAGGCTGGATAAAAGAAACTCTGCGTGTCACATTGCTTTCCCCAAGCCTTCCCACTGGCAAATTAGGCCGCACTCTTGATGCTTTAAGAGCTAACAAGCTCTTGAAAACCTGGGAGCAGGTTTGGGTTTCTAATGATGTGTAAATCCAGGGGATGAAGGAATTGTGTCATCAAGCAGGAGATTTTCCATAGTGGGGAAGGAGCAGTCGGAGCTCCGTTTGTCCAGTTTGGCGTATAATGCTGCCTCAAGCTCTGGCATGCAGCTGACTCCCAAGAATACACCTGGACCTTGGCTCTCAGACAAGGCAGTCTTTAGGGACAAAGGGCAAAAATAACCACAATGGGTAAAAAGCCAACTGGCTGAATTTAGGAAGGAATGTCTAAGTAATGCAGGACTTGCTAACATAAAGTCAGATACTGGACTTTACTGTGAATCGGCTTAGCTCTAGGGAAGCTCACTCAAAAAGGCCAATTACATAAGCTGAGGATCTGACCAGTACAGTTTTCTGGGGTTTTTTTTGTTGTATGGAGAAAATAAGGTAGGAGTTCTCACATTAAGTCATATTCCACCCACACAAGTCTTAAAGGGACCCTGTACTCCCAGGAAGATAACCAACTTAATATTTATTTATATTAATATATTTTATATCCCATTAGGATTAAGCTCAAATGTCTGTGATCTAATAGCCTCAGGAAAGAGTGTACAGCCAACTCTGTGGGATGACCACTTAACTGAGCCAAGTCCTGCACAGTGCTGTCCTGTTCCTCAGTCAATACCACCAGCGAGGACACTCACAATGTAGTAAGAAAGAACAAAAACTCAGACATGAAGCAGTCCCTCTGAGCTAAAGGATGAATTCAAATCTCCTGACCTTACTGTGGCTTTGCTTTTTTATTTTGTTTGTTTACGGTTACAAGAAAAGGGCTGAATGGCCTTTTCTACTCTCTTAGCTGCTACTATTTTGCCTGTACTTGTTACTTTATCAGCATCACAAAATATTGAAGATTAGGTCTTGCAACATCCTTGTAAGCAAAGCTTACATATCTTCATACCTCCTGATGTAAAACAGTACAGGGCCCAAGAAGCTTGCTGCCTCTCAAATTTTCTTTAACTTTATAACTTGACATATTACATTGCCATATACACAGATTGGGAGCGGGCAGGAGTCAGGCCACCTGTCTTTACGAAAATGCGAGGGGAAAAAAATGGAGTCTATCTGACTGCCTACCCTCACTCCCAAATGGCCTGAATACAAGTTAAACACAGTCCCTTCTTTTTTTCTCAAGACCTCTGTCATACAAGTGCTGAGCGCTGCTAGGTTTTCACTACACAGTGAAGCCAACGGACAGACAAACTCTCATACCATTACACTGGGTTGTAGCCCACCCCATTGACTTCAACAGGCCTCCACAATCTGTCCCCTGAAACACGTCGGGCTGCAATTCCAATTTTTAGTTATGCCTGACAAATCTTGAACTGCTGATATCAGAATTTAAAGAAATACATGAAAAACACTATTTTCCTTTTAAAAAATTGTTCTCTTGGGTCTCCTAGAGATAACAATTACTGCTCTGCTCAGCTAGCGCTGTCATTATATCGCTCAATAAAATGGATCATTTTTAACTCTCAGGAGCATCGGGAGTGCCGCTGCTTCCTTGTGTGAAAGTAGGAATGTGTCAGTTTTGTTTAGCAAATATAATATTTAATGTCTTTGCTCTTGGCATTCGGGACCAGCACTGAGCCAACAGCAAGGATGCAAAGTACACCCTGAACAGTCAGACTTCTTAAAGAAATTAAGCGTGTAAAAAAATTCCCCCAGGTAAAAGGCAAACCTAAAAGGAAAGATTTCCCCAAGAACACACAAAATACAAAAGTCATAGCCAAAACCACTTTATGCTTTCTGATTCTATGTAACACTATCAGTAATTGTGCCTCACCACTGAATTACTGTCCCACATAAGTCCCACTGCTGTTGCCAGATGATATTGCTGGATCTGACTGTTTCTATTTTAGTTGCCAGGGTAATAGTCCGCACCCCCACAGGCAAGCGATGGCAGTCACAAACAGCCTCAACACTTCCTTCTTCCATGAGTATTCATCATTTACCCCCCAACTTTAGTGACTATACTGTATCACATGCAAAAAAGCCTCTTTAACGGCTCGAACTTGAACAGATTCCCCCAATAAAATGAACCCTCCAAGCCTAGTGACTAGCAATGGGGTTGAAACAGTCATCACTCTGCAGAGACGGTACCCAGACTCTGTGCCAGGATAATCACAATCTTTCTCTAGTGCACAGTAGCACTGGAAATACTACCCTGATTTTCATTTCTTTTTTTCAGTCTAAACCCTTAAGGTCTCTGGTCCTCCCAGGGAATATACCATCCCTTAACCAAAGAACCCAGCAGACAACTCACCCGTCCAGGCATCAGAAGAAGTCACAGTGGTTCCTTTGTTCAGAGCTGGAGGCCCACTTACCGTCATATTATATTACCTGTCATACCCCGGGACTCACTGCCTTTCACCTAGGAGAATGCATGGAGCATGACTAAGAGTACAGCTGAGCTTCAGCCTCCTTGATATTGGAGGCTGAACTGGCTCTCTACATTCTAAAAAAGCTCTTTGTGTACGGAGTCTTATCTCCTGAATTGATATATTGGTTTGGTTGCTGTTTTAAACTACATAATTTGTAGTACATGTCCTGGCAGAAAGAATCTGAGGGAAAAAAAATATTTTCTGAACATGGAAAAAAACTAAAAAAAAAGAAATGAAGGCGCAAAAGCCTCTAGGGTTTCCCCTGTGGATTTCTGCAAATTTCTGTACAGAGAAGCAAAGTTTCCTTCTTTCTGAAAAAGGAAAGTCTCAAGCCCATAACTCTTCAGATTCCCTAGATTTGCATTAATCTTCAGCAAGCATACACAGAAACCCTCTGCCTCTGCACCATTCCTTCTCGTGCTCTCTTTTCATTCCCCACTGACACAGCTCAAGATAGCTCTGCTTCTCAGGACTCAGCAGAGACACAGGCCAAGTACTTGGTCTGCCCAGAGGATATTCAGCACAGACTTGTAAAGAGCTTTGTATCTTGTCACCACAGTCCCCTCTCTGCTGGGGCTACAGAGAGAGTCCTTAGGAAAAAAAGGGAGTAAAAGCCTTGAAGATGAGAAAACTCCTCACTTCCTTGCAGACTCCTCTTCCTCTGCTCAGACTTAGAGCATAAAATTTAGCCTCTTAACAAAACAAAAACAAACCTAGAAAAAAAAAAAAAAACAAGAAGAAAACACAGGAGAGTGGTGAATACCAGCTGCTTTACAGATCTTTCTCAATATGCCCCCATATTTATTCAAAACTGGTGCGCAACACCTGAATGCAATTCTTCAGCCTGAGGATGATATAAGCAGAGCATTTTCATGCCATCAGTAACCTGATCTCATCCAGCTGGGCTGGCTCCCTGACAGCAGAGGCATTTCATCTTGCTGCATAACCATGCTACATCTGCAAAGACAAAGAAGCTGCCATAAAGGGGTTCCCAAACACAGCAGAAGGGAAGGTGGAGAAGCCGGGGGGGGGGGGGGCGGGGGGGGAAAGACCAGATCTGCTGCACTCATGCTTAATATGAACACACATGCACCAAAAAAGTATCCATCAAGAAGATGAAGAGCTTCTCAGATATGGAAACTTGCTTGCTAACATCACACAGCCTGAACTTCTACCTGACTAAATGGAAGCCTGGCAACAGAGCTCAGAGGGACTGAGCTCAAGCTGCCAGCAAAAGTACGGATCTGGTGAGCCAGCTCAGGCTCCGTGTCATGAAGCTGCGTTTTCAAGATTAACAGGGCCAAAAATAGTCTTGGAATCATGTTGCACTTCATGGAAGGGTTTTACCCAACTGAGAGCGAAAAGGGTCATACAAGCAGGCAACAGTAGATTTTATTGAGTCCCAAGAATGGGAAAGAGTGGGAAAAGGGGTTCTTCTGATACTTTTTTTTTTTAATCCTTTTTGTTGTCAGAAAGAAAAAACTTTTTCACTCTAATGTCATTTTGTGGCTTTGAAAGCAAAAGATACCCCGTTTACAATGCCTGGATGCTTACCGCAAAGCTTGAGGCAGCAGTTTGGAAACTTCTGTCTTATTTTCAAAGTTGATTTAAAGACATGACAAATAATAATTAGTGATACAAATAATAATTAGCGATTGTTCTTGAAAATTTTACCATTGCTCACAGAGATATTTTTTCCTCATTTAAAAAAAAAAAAAAAACAAAAAAAAAATGAATAAACCTGAAACGCTGTTGTCTCATTTTGCTTATTTTGTGCTGAGAACCTTGGTCCTACAGGTCATCTAGTGATCTCCTGGGAGCCTGCCCCTGCCAGGGTACAAATGAGCAACCTGAGAGATTGCAAAAGAGAAATACCCCAATGTTCAGATACAAACAGATATTCCTGAGCATCCAAGCCTCCCACTGACTTCAGGGCAAAAAAAGACAGTAGATGAAAGGTTGCATTAGCACCAACTTTCTGAATCTTCATGTGCCAGGGTCTCTGGAGTTCACTGAAGTTAATGAGAGCACTGGGTGTAGAAAAAAATGCAAGACATCCCCCTGCAGAAGGGAGGGAGGCTGTGGCCCACTCACTGCAGTTTCCTGTGTTCATTTGTTTATAGAGCAGAGTTGAGGTTAGTTCAGAAGAGAGTTCCTCATTTCCTCCTCCTCCTGCCCCTCTCCCTAACCAGATGTGACAATGTTACAATATTATTATCCTGTCAGCACCACAGGGGGAAATACAAATAAAATTCAGGGTGAGAGGAAAGCCAAAAGAAAAACAGATCCAAGGCAGCACCTTTCAGATTCACTAACCCATCTCAGGAAATCGGAAACCTTTACAGCTGGACTGCGGTTTTGTTTGAAATGTTTGTGGGTAAATGATTAACAATAACTTTTTGAGGTCCTGTTGTATGCTATGGGTGACTCCTACCAAAAGCCATAGGAGCTACCTGCAGCCAAAGGATGGGATGTGAACCTTTGGGGCTGACAGGGCAAATCACATCCTAGACTGGAAGGACCAGCTTGGGTAGGTTTCACTGTACCAGTGCCCTTCAAATTCTCAGTGCCGCTCGGAAAAGCGCACCCAGACTGGAGTTCTGCTATACAAACCACTGGCTAGAAAGCCAGTGGGAAAACCAGTAGGTTTTCCCAGGCAAGTCTCCCACCAAAGATGGGCAGACTGGGCTTTCATCCAGACACGGGAACTAAGAAATGGTGCACAAAAGGGAATGCATCAAGCAAAAGAAACAGAGGAAAGAGACTGTTTAAATGAAATACCATTAAACTTTCAAAATATGTATCAGATTCCTTTTCATTGAAAGCTTTTGCTTCAGCTTGCTGTACTGAGGAAGTTAGAGATACAGCAGGTTTAGGGCTACACCTTGTGAAATTTAGAAGAAGGACACCCCTCCTTTCCCTGCAGCCTATGGAAGAGTTATGGCCACAAAATAAACCACCACTACCTCTCCTTGGTACATACTGCAGCCAAAAGCGTGACATAGACATTATTAATCTCCTCCAATGCTATAAAGGCAGTGCACAGTTTTTTTTTCTCAAACTGGTAAACTGAAAGACACATGGTCATTGCAGGAAAGACTATTAGCTATCTGTAGATCATTTTTCTTTGTTTTTTTCTTTTTTCTCCTCCATCTGAGGACAGGTATGTAGGAAATCTTGCCTGAGTAAAGATCTGACCCCCAGAGGGCTAAAACTGCTGTTGAAAAATAAAGAACTCAGAAATGCCCATCCTGCTCCACTCCTTGTCCTTTAACCCTGAAAATTCCCAAGGGCATGCCTTTACCCTACTGAAGAGAAGTTTCTTGATCAGTTCACGTGGGACCAGGATCTGTCCCCAAGTCTCTATAAAGTATGAAAAGAGCTTTCAAAAATATTGTGTCACATACTGTTGAGGACTACAGGTTTCTCATGAAGTAGACAGAAATCTTTGAAATTTTCCAGTCAAACATGCAGGCTTTAGAGGACAGAAGTGTGTCCTGCAATGGGATCCCTGCAAGGGCAGCACTATGTTGTTGCTCAGCAATGCTCTCTCCTGGCATGCAGATGGATCTCTACTGGGGCTGATGAGGAAGTAATTGAATTCTGAGTCCATGTTCATTCAGTTCTCTGGGACTGAACTACAGAAATAGTTTCAAGCCCGAAGGTGGTTCACATACCACTGCGGTCCTTTCATGTGTCAGCTCTGCTAAGCCACCGATTATGGATCTTGACAGAGCCATTAATCCTCACAGTGTCTCACACAGGAAATCATCCTGTTTCTTCTCTGTAAAATAAAGCATTCCCATTCTAAAGAAAAGAGCATTGCTGTGCACCGCTGCAGCTAAATATGCTGTAATCAGCAAAAGAGCTGTATGGACTGACTTTAATAAGAGTACAGTTGGAAACAAGAAAGAGATGAGGGACAGTCAGCTGGGCTACTGCTCAGGAGTGAGATGTTAGGGCCAGCTGACATGTTGAGAACAAGAAAGTTTGACAATGTGAGAGAGCCAGACCCAAGAGATCTTTGAAACTGTTCCTACTTAGGCTAAGAACCACACTGGCATCAGTGGTTCTCTACTCATGACAACGGGAGCCAAGTTTAAGCCACCCAAAATTTTCAAGACCTAAGCCAAAAGGGCAGTATCTACACACTGGTAACAAAATAATTGGAAAAGATACGTTGGGTACATGCAGAAGGCTCAACTTTTCCTCATTGTGGACAACTGCATTATGACTGCTTTGAATATGAACCCCCCAAAATTATCAGGAAACTCTCAACTGCTCTCAACAAGCATGAGGACTGATTCCAGGGTAAGAGATAGCACTTGGAGATCCTCTGCCCAAAAGCAAGCCAGATGCAGTATTTCTTCTCTTTCTTTTGCCTCAAGACATAGGCAGTGTAGATGTACCTCACCCTTTGCAAGGGACACACTTGCACTTTACAGTGGTGCCAAGCTGCAATTTAATCACCTGTCTTCTACAATGCCCTCTAATGCCTTGATCTGCTTTCCAATATTGTCCTACAATCTGTGAAGGAAGCCTGTTGGTGAGGAGGCAGACAGGAGTACAGCTACCAAAAAATGCTCAGTGTAGCTTTGTGAGCAGCTGTCATCAGCCAATGATCTCGTGCGAAGTAAACTTCATGTTAGCAAGAGAGAAGGAAGATAGGTCATTTTATGCAGAAGAAATCTGCAGAAATTAATAGAAACTATTATATTCCCAGAGAAGAAAGCACATTGACTTTGCGAGGTGTCTAACAACCACATTGGAAAGAGCCGACCTCTGGAGCACGCCCTGTACAGACTTCCCTGTTGCAATCAACACGATTACTTGTCTGGTGTTAATACAGTAACATGCTGCTTTGCTGAAAAGTCCCTGGCTGCCTTTCAAGCTATTGAAAAGGCACCAAAGACTTTTGTTATTATTTCAAACTATTTTTCAGCACTTCCACATCGGAGTGCCCTTATTAAAGTGCCCACGGAGCCATTTGACAGGGCTGTGTGACTCAGGCACTTAAAGCAAGGAGCTAATGTTAGATGCCAACACCCACAGAGGGACTTCTGGACTTTAAAAAAATTACTTCTCTTTACCCTGCTGAATTTTCCTGACACTTCCAACTTACTAAGTTATTGTTTATTTTATAAAAAGGCTGTGTTAACCTCCAGTTTGAATTAATAGGTCACCAAGGAATCTAATATTATGGTAATGCAATGCAAATATCATTCACAATATGGAACTAAAAGAAGCCATAAATTATTTACAATAACGTGTTCATAAAGTGGTCAAACTTGCAAGATTCTGTTAAACCAGTACAATGTCACTTTTTTTAAAAAAAAAAAAAGCAAGTTGTTCTCCAAGGCCCATCCTTTCAAAATGAAAAAAATCTTTTCCTGCCATTAACCTTCTATTTTAGAAGTTCTATTGAAATCCGGTATTGAAAACTTGCAGTTACACACTAAGCATATGCAACCAATGTCCCATACTGCTGGCTGCTGACAGTAAGTGTAACCATGGATTCTCTGGTACCCAGAAAATTTACTCCTTCTGTTTTACCAACAAATGTCAGGCACCTTTATGAGCACAATCCTGTTCCCGTCAAATTCCACAAGGTTTCTACAACATGTTATCATCAAGTATCCAAACTGTTCATATTAAATAACTCAAAGTTGAGCTGATAACACAGAAAATATGGGAGGTGATTGAAGTAAGCTGGATCTTTTGATGTGGCAGTAAATCAAAACCACTGCAAAACAGTGTTGGTAAAGGTGAAAGCCTTGCACAGCAAAGGACACAGTAGAGTTTTCAATGCTACATGTGTTGGGAAAGCAGGAGCTTTGAAGAATCAGTTCACAGTGAACCCTCAGTGTAGACTTTCGTCTCTGCAGAGTACAAATTACCTGGCCAGCACTGTTGCATGGGAGCAGCACACGCAAAGCGTGAGACACCCAGCGGAGAGAATACCCCTGCACCGATCTGCCACATAGAGGAAATGTGGCTTTTTTTGATTTTGTTTCTTGAGCTAGGCCCTTAGGCTAAGATTTTCAGGGGAGTCTGAAGAGCACTGCTGAGTGCCACAGGAATTCAGTACTTTACCACCCCTTTATGCCTTTTTGAAAAATCTAAGCCACAGCTACACAGGCAGTCTCTGTACTAGAACAAGAACAGGGAGTCCATGAGCAGAGCACATTAAGAGTAACACAGCACATTAAGAGTGAAGGAAAGGTGGATATGTTTGGGATGGTCCAAATGCTTTTATCAGAAAGAAGACTCATTACATGTAGCTTAAAAATCAGGAAGATTCAAAATACCAATTCACATAAACGTGTGAGATGTATCTATTCTTCAGCTGAAAGCTGAAAAACTTGTAAAAAGGAACCACATGGTGGTGGTTCAAAAAGTCTGACTATCTTTCTGTATTTAAACAAGGAAATAACTGTGGGTAACTGTTGACTTTGCTAATGGCATTCACTGAGGGTATTCTGAGGTTTGCCTTGCAGATGAGGAACCTGAGTCAGAGGGATTAAGTAAAGGGCCCAAAGCCACAGGCAAACTTCACTGCCAGGACCAAGTTTATTAAAAGTCCCCTGCAGACACCTGACTTCCAGTGATATCATGAGGCCTCTGTTGCGTGTTAGAACTACAACAATTTCGTCTGCTGCTGTAAAACAAGGAGGATTATATCTGTCAGCACTTACAGCTGGGATATTCCTGAGAATTCCTAACAAGAAATACTGACAATGCAAACCATTTTTTCCAAGTATATTTTTGTTTTGAAGCATTGCAGTGGGAAAGGCTATGGAAACTGTCACAGGGAAAGGCTACGGAAACTATCACAGGGAAATGTTTTTTGTGCAGTCTAATGTAATTTCTCAACTTTGAAATCAGATACCTTAAATTATGCGTGTGTGACATCTTTCAGCACCCAGGCCCCTGCAGAATGGGACAGAGTCAGAGTTTTGGCAGAAGAATTGTGTTTCAACTTCCAGTTTAACAATAACTTAGAAGTGCCAGTACCCTGCAAGGGAGCTCAATAGTACAGGCTCCTAGTACAAGCCTAGGATCACAGACAACAGGGTAAAGAGAGGTCACCTTATCTATCTTCTGGCTTCTCTCCAGGACCTAGGCCTGAAATGCTCTTTCTTCACCACCACCCCCCCCCCAAAATCCTTCTCCAGACTCCTGCCACAAGAAGCAAATTAAATGCCAGCTTCCCTTTCAAAATAGCTGCAATGCAATCCTTGAAGACCTGTACTGCAAAGAGTATGGCTCAACTGCAACAGAGCAAAAGAGAGTTTACAGGGATCCAAACACTCTAGATAAAATGGAGTCCAAATTCATAGTTTTCTGTGTAAGAATCTGAAATCTATTAACTTTCTGTGGTTAGATGAATAGCCTCATTCTAGGAAAAGAAAAGGGGATAAAAACCTTTATCAAAATACTGAGGACTAATGTATTTCGATATATTTCAATGGTAGATTTCAGTTCTATGAAGAATGAGTCTGATTGTCTGGGTTTTTAAATTTATAATTTTAGCACTTCCTGCTAATGGCGTCTAATTTTCTTGAGTTCTCAGGATGTGATGAAAGCCTTCAAAACGGAACATGCCATCTTTTCCTAAATAGACAACAAAGGTGTTAATAGCATCAGTCACGGGCTATTAGTAATCAGGTGTTCTGGTGATACAATAAAATGACAATTGCTGACAGAGAATTCCTGTTGATACCCTATGAACACAGGGCTGAAGTTTTCACCACACTGTGTGCCTTCATCTTCTCTGTGAAGACTTCCACCCAGACGTGTTCTGCCGCCTGTGGTCCCTCCCGACGTCCAATCCCAGACAGGCTTGCACATATCACCTCTACCACCTCTGCTCCCTAGGCACCAAAATTAAGGCCAGGACAGAGCTGCTTAGGAATTGGTGGATGACCTAACAAACCTTCCATCAGCAAGCTTTTAGGACTAAACACATTTGCCAGGGGCTGCAGCAGGGCACAGTGACGACCTCTGCGTTTAGGAAGAAGTTCTTTTTAGCACACGTTTTGCTTCATAAAATTACAGAAATATAATGCTTACGTTATTCCATGATTGTGCCCTGAAATACAATAAAAATACATTGAAATCATCCTTGACAGATTTTTGTCGTAGCAGCTCAGATCTAACCCGATCCAATACTATTCCAGTAAAACCAGAGGACTAATGAAATATGTTTAAGACAAATCTGTCTCTAAATCTCTAGAAAATATTCAAGGGAAGACTGAATCACTGTGGAAGGCTACTTACTCTAGAATCCCAAATAGACACACAAGGGGGTTTATACTTGCTATAGCTGCAAGCAATGCAGTCAAGTATCCAATTATCTTGATTGAATTATGAAAAATAATCAGTCAAAAGAAAGATCACGCAGATAGGCACGTTCATTTCCACCATGCAGAGCACAATCCAGCACATTTCCTATTTATGTAACTACAAGCATTGCATTTCCTCAACTCTACCATAATTGATTGCCTAACATAGACCAAACAGACTATGTAGCTCTTTCCCTGTATTTTTTATTTTCTGCCTATGATTTCCAAACAGGGGAAAACCAATTGGACCCCCTTCAAAAATCAGTTCTGGTTTCTAATTGGATTCCTCAGAACAGCCCAAACTGATTTCATTAAAATCTCTGCATTTGTTTTCTCCATTTGCTTTTGCAGCGAGATTTGACTCAGCAGAAGAGCTGCTCAGAAAATTAGCTGGTGATAGCAGTCCACAACTTCTTCTGCCCCTGAGAAGCCTCTGACATGTTTAAAATCCCAAAGCTGGTGCTTCGTCTTCTTTTGTGCATAGTGTTGCTCTGCATTAGTGAATGTGTATACCACACAGACGTAGGGGTAATCATGACCTGCCTAGTGACCCAGAACAACACACTCTCTGCAAAGCAAAGGGGAGAGGGCTAGCCAGAAGGCAATCTTTTTTCCCTCCCTGTTTACAATCATCAATACCAAATCCAGATAGGCCTTTTTAACCTTAAGTCCTCCTATGCTTCCAACAAGTCCAAAGTCTCCAATGGCTGCCTAATTCTCCTGAACTCCTTATTTTGTGCTTATAATGCTTGTTTTCCTCACTAAAGGAGCTGTTTATTTGGTCATTCATCAACACAAGAATGATCACACCAAGTCAGAGCAAATAACCACCTTCTACCATCTCCGGTAGTGGCCAACAGAGAAAGCTTACTGAAGAATATAAAAGTAAGGCCAGAGCATAAATAGTTCCCTACTGCATCTCCCAAGCCTCCAGAAATTTTCATCTCAGGAACTTCTTGTTCCAGGGGTGGTCTTAGTTTTAAATGCTCTTTTTGGTATTTTTTTTACCCATTAATTGGTTCAGGAGTAGCAGCAGCAATCGTAGTTTGTATCACCTCCAATGTGCTAGCTTACAGAGGTCCCAGATCTTTCCTGTTTCCCAGAGTTTGCTGGAGTAGTAATGATTAATGAAGCCAGCTGGGTAAGCTTATCCCCTGCATTGCAATTGAATATGACAGATGAACCTGAGGAGACTGTCTGATGCCACACAGCATGGCTGACAGCAGCAAGGCAGTATCCATCATGCACCATGCCCAGCTCTTTCCTTCGCTCCTCTTACTACTTCTCAGCCACATGAAGAAAAGCCACTTCAATAGACTAAGGCAAGGGAAACTTGAATCGAAACCCCTGTTCTGCAGCTGGTTTCCTATGCTAACGTCAGCAAGGCAATTTGGGATCCTTTTTTTTGACAGTGTAAAGCAAGGGTCCTACACAGCCTGAGTCACAGCAGTTTGTCTCCTGCTTGAATCTGTTTAGAATAGCATGTTTCTCTCCACTGAATTACAGCTGAAATCCCCTTTGAGTCCTCAACCTGTAAAACTGGATAATGCACCACACAACCTCTCCAGAGCTGCTGGGGAGGAAAGACATTAAAGCCTTCTAGTGTTTAAGTACAGTGGTGAAGGTGTCTGTATATAGGTAGCACATTGCCCTTACAGAAGACAGCATGGTATGTAACAAAGTGAGGTAGTGGGTCACATCCCGGTTCTGTGAAAACAGCTGGCACTCTGCCACGTTGTGAGCAAATGGACTCGCCCACTGTGCTCTCAGGACAAGAAATATGTAATTGAATTAGCACCCACACCTGACCGCACCACAGGTGGGCTGACCCACGCTCAGACTCTTCACAGAACACAAAGTCCCAATGTTGCCACACTTCCACTTGTGTGCTTGCTCTTGCCTAGCTTTGTACAAAGTTGTAGCAGATAAGCCATTTGCCATGCTGGGGTGAGAGCAGGGAGGGGGCGGAGGGAATAGGGGAGAAAGCACTTGCTTTGAGCTCATTTCTCCTCGTTCCTAGCCCTGATGGAATTGTATTCTGCACACACGCTGAAACATTAGCATCGGCTGATTTGGAAGGAATATTGGAAATGAAGTGATAGCAGAGTAAATGTCAATGCATTCACTGTGACACACTGAGCACCAGATCTTAAACAGCTTCATCATTGTGGCATTTACTGTATCCTGAAATAATATTAATCCCACTGTTGTCCTTCTTGATGGAATCATCCATGAATATGGTTTATGGGACTGGCCAAAGTGCTAATAGGTTAAAAGAACAACCTATCCAGTGTTCCACTAAATTAAGGTCGCTTCATGGGATTTAATGAAACAAGTACTGCGTGGGGTTTCAAAGGACGTTCCTGTAATTCATGTCTATTTAGGGCTCCTGCTAACCAGAAACCTAATTTCTTTGAGTAAAATAGGTTTTTGTGAAGCCTGGCCATGTGAAAAAAGCTTTAAAGGGCAATAATCAGAAGACCTCATCTGTAACACTTTGTTATTTCAGATCGGTGTTTTGAAAGTTTGGGGGATGGAGTTTTTTTAAATAAAATAAAATAAAATAAAATAAAATAAAATAGCCAGTCTGCAAATTAATCAGAACAAATGTATTACTGCTATTTATCTCTCAGAAATGCCTGGATGGTTAAAGTGAGACCAGGACACCACTGAGTTACAAATGGTATAGAGGCTTAATAAGGCAGAGACCTTGCCTCACAGACTAAATAAGTAAATTGGCTCCCACTTGCCCAATGGGGAGCTGATGCTCAAAAATTGTGGGCAAATCGCATCATCTAAGGCCACTGCCTCAGAAACAGAACTGTATTTCCGTCCCCAGTTGTATATGTATCATATAAAATATTGAAATTATTAGTACAGATGTTCACTATGGAACAAAATAATACTAATTTCCTATCAATTTCCCTAATTTAAGGTCCATCTTCCACTGATTTTTTTCTTGTGTCCTTGATTCAGAGGAGCAGCTACAGCATCTTCTGCAAAATAATTTTGGAAGCCACCTTAAATATGGATCGGGCCTGCACCCAGCAGTTAACATAACTGAGCATCAAAAGACAGAATTTTATCTTAGCAATTTCTAGGCCTTTAGAGAAAAAAACCTATACACTGCAGTAATTGCAGCTTGTGTCCATGGTTTCAGTGTACCAAACTGTGGCTTGTACAAACTAAACAAAGGGCAGTGGCTACTCTAAGGATCTTATAGTCTGAACAGAGTTTAGTCATATCTTGATGTTTTACTGTAAAGCAAATACATCATCAGGATTAAACATATCTACCTGTGCATGAATGATAATACACGAAAAGACTTCACCGGGAAGGGAAATGAAGAATAACTGTGCCACTGGAGACAGCAAAGGGAGTAAGAGACTGGTGAGCTATGTTTACCGGAACTTACAACTAGGACCAGACACCAGAGGTGTTACCTGCTACTGTTAAAAGTGGACCTCTAAGAACCACCACAGACCAAAAATTTGATCAATGACGTAAATTCACAGTTGCCTCACGAAAAAAATCAAGCCTTTCCATATTCTGGAATGCTACAGTCAGCTTAGTATTCCCCAGAAGTCCAAACCACACTAAATATCAATAGTCACACTAAATCTATGACTCTTGGATTCAGATCTTATATCTTTTTTTCTAGATTCTGGAAATAGACAGCTGATATCTGTACTCAAGCCAAGGACTAATCCTGACAGGTACTTGACATTAACACATGTTGTCAGAAAAAGATGAAGAGGCTTACACTGCTTGTTTCCTACCTCGGTGACTCCTCCCAAAGGCTTGAAAACATCTACTGCTAGTGCAGGCTGTTTACAAAAGCAAAACTGTCAGCTTTGACTAAGACATCAGACTTCTGCAAGCTGCAAAATAGCCATAGCTTTGCAGCCAAGCATGCCCATGTCAGAACTCAGGAGCCCATGCTGGACTCCACTGATGTTGTGAGAGATGCTGTGGGGATGGCAGCTGTTTCTAGGAAGAAAGGCTGCTCCTCTGTTTCCCAGCCTCCCACCTGCAGCAAGGAGGAGGTGGCTTCTTTTTGACTTTCCAAAGATTTTATTCCCAGATTCACCCCATTCCAGCACTGATCTTTCAGTCTTACTAAAACAAAATCCTCACACTGCCAAGAAATCTTGTCCCTGCCTTGCCCACAGGATATAAAAGAACATCTACAACAAATCCCTGAAATCTCATACACATCATAACTTCTAATTCCAGCATTTCAGTGCTTACCAAAAGCAAAAGGTGTACACCTTCAATAGCTTGGTAACAGAAATCAGTGGCCGTATCTGAAAACCATCACTAGACTAGCTACAGATACAGCATGCTCTGCCTGCCACCCGCCACTGTCTGTCCATACATGGGCCTTGGCAGGAGGCTCTGAACTGACTTGTCAGGTGTACCCAGCACGGCACATGGAGATTTGAGGCAGCTGCCTGCTTCCTGCAGGAAGGAAACTTTTCTGTGTGTACCAAAGGGGAAGCCTGTGTGCATACACTTTATTTGGTTTTCTCACCTTTGTAAGGAATATGGTTGCCTCAGTTTGTCACCTCGCATGGACTCAACTGGAACAGCAGACAGGCTTAAGGGGTTAAGGAAAATAAATTCAGTGAGGACAGATTTCAATGAAGGTTGTAACTTCAAAGAAGGTTGCAAAAAATAAAAAAGGAATTCCAAATTACACTTTTCCATAGGTCATCTTAGTAGCTCTAGTATCCACTAGGCAGAATCCTTAAGATATTCCTTTAACCTTTACAGACATGATCCAGACCTTGGAGTCATATCCTATGAGGCAGAGATTGACTGGAAATAAGAGCAACATACATCATGTCTGCATGACAGAGTGAAACACACACCCACCACAAGAAGAATAAAATCCTCTCTTGAATGTGTCTGCATTGTAAAAGAGAGAGGGGTAAGACTGATTTATTTAAACAGTACTTAACTAACAATAAACACTATCAAACCAAAGCAAACTAACGCTCAGCCATTAAAGCATCCATTCAATGCCCCATCTGTCATATTGTTAAGACCTTTAGAAGTTGTTTAACAAAATGTTAAATAAAATGACATTCAGCAGCACAAAATGCTTGACTGGCTAATGCAACAAAAAGGGGTTGGCCTGCTGGTGTTTGATATACTGCTCTGTGCTACAGGCTGAAAGCTCTGGAGCACACGAGGGGGCTCCCAGGCTGTCGCTTTTTATCTCAGTGAGCCGTGCCAGAAAAGCCCAGAATCACCACAGGCCAGTGTCAGCAGCATCATGCAGCAGAGAGGAAGAAAACTGCAATGCAGACAGGAAAAGATGTACTTTAAAAGGAGAGACAAAGGAAGCAGAAGAAACACATTGGCCTATGAAAGGGAAAAGGAAGAAAGCCCCAAATTATCATATTCTTGGTGACCCATGCCTGCTCCAAATCCAGATTAGTTTTTTTTCTCACCCACCTCATGTTTTTTATTCTACATTTGACAATAATTTTGATGGATATACTATGAAAATACTTCAGATTGGCCCTGATAGACTATTTAGTCAATATCTACAACTTCAAAGGTGGATGCAGTCAATTCAGCAAAGATGCATATTAAGCTTTGTTTGTTTGCTTTCTGATATGAGAAAAGACTATTCTCATACTCTTTTAAGAATAGCGGCCCTCATACAATATGACTTTTTAGGAACTGACTTCATTGATGCCAGTGGCTTGTATAGCTTCAAATATATCATCAGACTTAAGGCAGTGCAACTAGGCAAGGCAGGCAGTCAGTAGTCTTCCTGCAGTAGTTGAATAGATAAAATGTTTCCCCGAAAAAGCCCATTTCCTAAGGAAAAAAAAATAATCTGTCTTTCAGATCTGCAGAAGGAAGAAAAGGAAAAAAGTATTTTAAGTTTAGACATGTAAGAGTTTTCACAAGATGCTACTGGACACTCTATTGTCATAGAAGATGCTCCCCAGCCCCAAATGCTACTAACAAAAATAAGAATCTGTGAAAAGCAAATAGCAACATGCAAATAACTGTTAAAAATAAGAGTGCAGTTTTATTTTACAATTTAAATCCTTCCCCTGGCATTACAAGACCTCTTTTAAGACTCAAGGCTTCACAGTACTATGAAATGTAACTCTGTCTGCTAATATCCTTCAGCATACAAGGTTTTTGTTTCCAATGTTTCCAAAATTCCCTGCCAGTGCATTTCCCTTACCAGTGCTAAGAAGAGAGAACCCAGGAAGCCCAGCTGGCGGGTTCAAATTTCCCAGCAGCTCAGCACTGACATAAAGTACAGAAGTCCTTGAAAAATCTGGCCTCAAGTGCCACAGGCAGAGGTACCTAGTACCACAAATGTCTGGGTTTTGTTTCAGCCTGGTGGCAGCTAATAGAAGTATAGTATTAGCAGGCAGTACGGAGCTTATGTGCTAGGGCTAGACCAGTATCGACGATGACACCCCTGCTAGTCACATTAGTAGAGCAGCACTGTGTCAACCTCTAGGGTAGAAAGTTATAGACTAGAAAGCTTCCTGATGTTTCCACTGTCTGTCAGTGGTAACAAAATACATATAAAGACGAACTACAATTAAAACTAACCAATGTTTCCACGTAACTTATTGACGAGAAAGTATTCTGTCTGAAAACATTCTTTGTATCAAGTGTTATTTAATATATCAAAACTGAGGCACAATAAAATCCTAGAAAACAGGAATTCAATACATGTTAGCAAGTCTAGATAAACACCAACTGACAAATGCAGAGAGTTTACCTTGGCTGCTAATAGATATTAAAACTGCAAGCCTTGTTCATGCTGCGATTGATAAACAGATTTCTTATCTGCTATGAATACACAGCTGAAAATAAAAACACTGTTCTTCCAGACTGAAGTACATTCTCAGAAAGAAAGAAAGAAAAAAAAAAGAAGAAAAAAAAAGAACCCTTTGCCACTTTGCTAAGCTGACTCTAGAACTCGAATTGTCTGCCATAAAGGTGCTACTCTCACACGATGATAGTGGCATGTTAAGTACAAACCAGATGTGGATGCATCTTCAGCTTAATAGCAAGACTGATGGGGAAACCACACAACCTCTTCTCCTCTCAAGCGTCCTCCCACAGCCTGTTTCTGCCTCAGCAAGATCTATTCCAGATGAATAAGACACCTGGGAGAAGCAAGCAAGATCACAACAATGTTCAGTTGATGACGTGAGTAAATAACCATATATATATATTCACTCCTTTGTCACTGAAATTATCTTGGCTGTCAGTACAAAATACTTACAGGAACATCCCAGAATGGTCATTTTCCAAACTAAAAGCTCTAAAGGTCAGTCTTCAGTTATACCAAATTCAAGACTACCGTGACTGTGTCACCTCTTGGGAAAGAGGGAGGGATTCTTCAGCAAAACATATGGCAACAGCAGTTTATTTTATCACACTGCTGTATTGTTTTGAAGTGAAAGAAAGCTTGTAGGGAGAGACAGTATCTTTTATTAGACCATCTATTATTGTTTCTTCCCCGCCCTTTTAAAAGTAGTTTATTTTATGGGTTACGGGTGACTAGAGCAGAAAAAAGAGCTCTGCTGTAGTACTTACAGACAAGAGAAGAGAAATAAAGATAAAAAGGAAAAATAAAGAAGAAATAAAGTAAGACAGGCTGATCTATTCAAAAGTTGGCACACGAGGGTTTTATTAGAGACGTATACTGGCAGAGTGAGGAGAAAGGAAACACAGCAGGGAAAAAAAGACTCATCATATACAATGAATATCTGACTACAGATGATCCAAAGAGCCAACCCAAAACTCCAACCAGGTCATCAGAAAGAATCTCACAGATGCCAGCCTCTCCTGTATGCAGTTTTCAGTTACATAAACATTGCTGTGAATACTCGAGTGAGAAAAAGGAGGGTATGCCCAGTTTTGGAGTTTATAAGCCTCCGAGTGCAGATTATGTAAAGGAATACCAACTAGCTGCCTTCTGCGTGGCAAATATGCCAGCTTTTAACACAAAGGAGAAGAGCATTGCACTGGCCTTTTTGGGTTTTCCTCCATTTTGGGAAACATCGTTGCACTGGCCTGCCTCCCAAGATATGTATGGTAATGAAAGCTTTCTACCTCTAAACTCACCTGAATTAACAGCACAGAACATAGCAGGAGAGCGCCAGCATGTGGAAGCTGTGTTGCTACAGCGCCAGGGAGATCCTGGCTCACACTGCAGATTCTTTGCTTGCATGATCATTAGTTAACTTCAAAGAAGCGGCTGACAACCTTCCACAGCACATGAAGAAAGCTGAAAAGATCAATTACAAAAATGATTAGTATGCAAACTATACCCAGGTTCGGCAAGCAGCTATTCCTCAGTAAGTGTATCAGAGACCAAACAAAAGGATAAATAAATCATCCTAGCCTCTGTTTACCACAGAAACAGCAGCCAAAAAGAAACCTTTAAGGATTTTAATTCTATTGGAAACATATTCCTCTTTTTCTATCAAATATATTGTGCTGAAACTTAAATGAAGCTTTTAAAACTCAAAACTAAGAAAACTCATTATCCCATAAAAGGACAGATCTGCTTCCTTGGTGAATTAGTCATTCAGCTAATCTACCTAATTCCTCCTCTTTAAAGCAATCTTGCTCTCATCAAAAGTTGTCATTAACTGTACCTGTGTTTTTTGTTCCAGGGACAAGGTAACACATTGTTATAATACGTGTGCTTGCATAGCAGTAATATGATGGATTTGCAGTTGCAGAATTAGGTATTTACCCAGCACCTTTACTTTAAATACTGTTTTCAGGGACCTACAAAGTGGATGTTAAGAAAAAACAAAAAAAAAAACAAAAAAAACACCGCTACAACTTCTCTATAATGGCTGGTTTCCTGAGCCTCCTTTAACCTGTTCAGTAGTTTACTGATAGGATTGTGCCCTTTATAGCAATGGGAAGTTTTTCACCTTTAGAGAGAGTGTGAAGAGTTTCTCCAGCTTAACTCTTCTCTAAATACATCAAGAAAACTGGTTTGTAAATGCATCAGGCAACTGTTTTCCTTACTAATATGAACTAGTGCAGCTGCACTGACATCCAATGAGCTGCACCTATTAATAACAGCTAAGGATCTGGCCTATAATACGATTCTATTAAGGCCAGTAGGTCTCATCAGTACTCCCCTACAGGAGAAAAAAAAAAAAAAACAACCCACAAACCAAGAGATAGATATTGAAATACGATAGCTGAAAACCAGCTACTGTAACTATATCATCAGGTTCATCTTTCAGGCAACTTATGTGTGATTGTTTAACCTGAAGTGGCCTTGGGTTAGCATGAGAGACTTAGAAAACCTGCAAACCACATAACGGGTCATTCATTCATGAGCCTATTTGATTCACACCGTTTCAGAATTAGCAGAACACATGCTGAGTTGGTACACTGCCTCGCCATAAAGACATTAAACCAGATGTGCAGCAACTGACCAGGAACGCCTTTTCCCAAGCACGTTCTTTCTTCCTCTGAACTGTTATATAGATACATCCGCTGAAAGGTTACTGAACCACACAGATAACGAAAATGCACAGACAGATATAGGAGCTGCGTCTTCGACTGCAGCAGAATTCCTTGGATCAACGTTGAGCCACAGAGAAGCTGTGCTGCTGTTAAACGGCTGATTAGTTTATTCTGCCAAACATCTGAGAGCATCATTAGTTACACAAATGGCTTGAATTATGATCAAATGAGCTGAGTAACCTGCTGCCATGAAACTCCATGTGAGTCCTGTTTTATCAGATCTCAACATGTGTTACTCAGCGCGAAGCCATGTCTCCTGGCTCCATCTGACGGCTCATCCAGGCCAGGGCGCAAGAGTCCCCTTCTCATCCTGAGGACCACCTTTCCCACTGAATTGTCTTACCTGAAGATTGCCTCAGTATCTATTTCCACTAGACAAGAAGGATTAACACATTTTCAGACGTCTTTTGCCACTGCACTTTCACATGCTCTTTTTGATAGTAGGTATATGGACATACTGCTCTCTACTTTTAGAAAAAAAACCCTCACATTTCCCTGTTTGAAAGCTCAATGGTGATGGGAAGGAATTAATGAAATCAGTTTGTCATTTTGCTAAGACAGGACCGCCTTTCTCTCTTAGACCACAGAAAGAGTACTCTGTGCAGTACCAGACATAAGATTTACCTCCCTACTTTACTTTTTGCTGCCACTCCTGCAACCCAACCATTTATAGCACAGAGGCTCTGCCATAGATCAAGATACATCAGCTCAACCTAATCCCAACAGAAAAAAAATTAAATGCCAGTATTTCAAAGCACCAGTTCTCCAGTCTACTCCCACTTTTGAAGGCTGACACCTGCTGTGCTAAGTCCCAAGGGTCACTAAATCCCTGTATTACAGCAAATGAGAGATTCTTGCATAAGCAAAACCATCAGTTCCAAATTGTTTAGAGACCCATAGAGGAAATACTCTTTGCTCAGAAAGTAAAGTATCCAGCTAGTATCACTCACAAATGTGGGAATCTCCAATGTATTTACTTTTGTCCTGTGAGATACTTCACTAAACAGGAGATAGCCTGTACAGAATCAACATGTCTGAAAAAAACTCTGCTGTTCTCAATCCAGAGACACTGAAACATTTTATCCTGCAGTATGGAACATTGCTTCTGGCCAAAACTTACCCCAAAATCATTACATGGAAAAGTTATCAAGAAATATACAGAGGTACTGATGAAGGATTTTTAAATATAGCCACACATCAGTGTGTTCTTTCTTAGTTTTACAAGTCCCAAAATTAACAGTTTCATTCTCACCTCTGGAAATAAATAGTTTCTAAAATCTGAAGGGGAGAAATGCATCACACAAAATCTACTGCTGCCACCAAGAATGGTTACACTTATTTAGCTATGACTGATCAATCAAGAAGCTCTGCAGACATTGCCATGCCAGCACTGTCAGACAAGAAATAAGCAGCCAGGTTCATTCCTGAGATCAGCAGAGAGATAACCAGGCTTCACACATGCGTGAAACCCTGTCCAAAGACAAGCTGTTGGAGGAGGTACAACACAAAGCAGGTTGATCTCCTGTGCATCCTGGGACACAGGCACTGAGTGCATCGCTTTATGACTGAGCTGCAATATGCCTGTTTCCAGCATGCACACAGTGTACAGGTTGGCTTGGTGGCTTGCTTTGGATGACAACAGAAAGGATTTGGAAAGATGTGTTTGTTTTGCTAATGCAGAGCCATGCTCTCTCAGATACACACAGAGAACGGATGCTCCAGCTGCACTAGACAGAATGAGTGACCTGCCTCATACTTATTTTTTTCCTTCCTTTTTCAAGCGCTTCATGCAGAGAGCACCTGAACTAGAGTATAGCTGAGCTACAACTACAACAAGCACCTGGTGAAACGCTATATGTTATTTTGGATCATAAGATAAAATAAAATCACAGCAAACGCTATTAGCTTTAATAACAATGAGTCCAAGATTTAATCATATTGCACTCCTGTGGATGGGAATTTTCTAACAAGAGCTTCAAGTGAAACAAGTAGTTTCTGTAAAAATAAACTTCTCGTTCAAGAAATTCCCATTTATTTCTTTTAGGATAATCAGAACAAAACTACCCAGTTTAAAGGCAGATATACTTATTTGAGTTCACCTGACCTACTGCAGTGCCTCATGAAATTTCAGTTTTCAACTAGTACTGACAGACCACATATACAATGGTAACACATATTAGTCTCGAAAATATATTAATTAGTATATTAATAATTAACATGATACAAAAATATCAATTTTCTTCTGCCATGAATACTTTTGTTCAAAAATATGCTTACAGATCATGTTTAATTGCAACAGCCTTACATAACGTACAGGGGAAAAAAAGTACGCAATAAATAAATAGTGTATTTTTAAATTCCAACAATTCTTACTGTATGAAGACAAGAGAGAGAGCCTCAGTGGGATTTTCACACCCAACACCTGTAGGCTCCCAGCCTGTTGCAGCTAACTTGCACCAGACACTAAAATCAGTTCACTTATTTTCTGCCATAATACCTTTTTCTGTTGTTGATGGGGAGACACTTCACAAAAATAAAACCACTGATATTCATATTCCAATGCACCACAGAGCCAAAAATAATGATTTTCCCCCACCAAGAAACAGTAGAGTCAGTCAGTAGCTCTCTTTTGCACAAATCCACCCTCTCAGATTTGTAAGAATGCTTTCATTATCCAGCTTATACAATGCACTGCAATTGAGATACAATTGTTTTCATTAATCAGAAAAGATTACTAATGCTAAAGTCCTGACCTCCTCTCCTGACAGAAGAAGCGTGATCAATAGAATTATGCTCACATAAAGGTGGAGTGAAAGAGCGACCACGCCTTGCAAATTTGTCCCTAATATATTTTTTGCTGTTGCTCTGCATTATTGTATTTATGGATTTACTATGTTTTCTAAGGCAATAGCTGCAACTTTTTGGGTTTTTTTTTTGGTTTGTTTGTTTGTTTTTTATGAAAGGACATCTGGATCAGGCACATATCCAGAATTAATATTCTTCTTGCAGCAGAACTCCAGCTTCTGTTCCATATGCTACTGTATCTTGTATACTGACTAATTTCCAATAGCACTGGATTTTGCAGGGTTTACTACAGTGCTATTAGAGGGCTCATCAATATGTTCCTCCAACTTGTAATTCAAAAACCTACTCAGCATTATGAAATATAATCTTACAACTTTTTTCTCCCAAGAAGCCTCTCACTATTGCAGTTCTGTATATTGTCATTCCTTTCTGCCTTTGTATCCCTGTAGTTAGAGAGAACAGACATCAGTTCTTTTTCTGCAATGGTCTTAAGTCTTTGTTCCAAAGCTTCTTAATGGAGCCTTAAGATATGGAGGCATTTTACCATCAATAATCTGTTACCGCTTAAGGGCAATTTTTTCCTGCATGGCATTCTTCAATGTTTTCTTTTGGATGCCTCTGAATGACCTGGAGTAGAAGGCCAGTTCTAAGCAGC
Source organism: Chroicocephalus ridibundus (assembly GCF_963924245.1). Lineage (NCBI taxonomy): Eukaryota > Metazoa > Chordata > Aves > Charadriiformes > Laridae > Chroicocephalus > Chroicocephalus ridibundus. Next base: position 23,232,843 of record NC_086286.1, read on the forward strand.
CTCTGATAAATTATCGGTGTCTAGATAGAGAATACAATGCTGGGGAGAGGTTTGCCAACAGAACCTCAAAGCTCATAACTTTCATGATTTCCTTTAAATTTTTTTCTGACCTTATAGGAAAGTTTCATTAGATTTCCCAAACTTCAGATGTTCTTTTCCAAGTATCTCCTTTTAATTTGGCAAATGACCAGAGTATTGCCAGCTTTTTATCTTCCACTTTCTTCAGCCTTTCTGGTTTGCCAGCATAATTTCTTTCACACAATAAGTTTCTAGAGTACACTTGAAAGTTTCATATCAAGACCACTTTTCAAGGTGCAGCAGTCCTACAATATAAGCTGGTAAATGTAAGACAGATAAATGTATTCATGCTCTTCTTTGTATTATCTTCTCCTTCAGATATTCCCTGCACAGTAAAGTTTGGTTTCTGCCTTATGTGTAAAAAAAAAATCCAAAAAACTATTTAGGCTGTTTGGGACTTCAGAATGTTATCATCCTATAAGACTTTACGTTGTTTTCCACACAATGTTCATTATTCCACTACATGTCTCCACTCATCTGACAGCCACCAGTCTCTCCTACATGTGATCTGAAACACTTCGCTCTATGAAGTGTTCATCAACTAAACTTCTTGTCTTGATCTCACACTCTGTTGCACAAAAATTACACATAAGTAGTCGTGGGCATATTGAGGAATTCAAACTGATCACTATCGCACCTACATCTTGTCTCTCCTGCCTGAAGATAAGCATTTCATTTACTCCCCTTTTTCTTTTTTTTTTTTTTTTTCCTAGAAAGGCACGATACTGAAGGCATTTTTCAAAGGTATTTTAATCTCCACCAGGGATTTTGCAGAGCAAATAAATGACATTTATGTCATTTATTAATAAATTAATAAATGTCATATTAATAAACGTCATCATAAATGACATTCACCTTCTCACCCACATAGTGCTACCAAAGCACAGCTTGTCATTTTGGTCACCACTTTCAAAGTGCTGCCAAAAGATTTCTGAACCAGCTTGTCCACTGCTTCACCACCGTCAACCCGAGTTCTAACCACCACCCCACCACCCCCCCCGCCCTCCAAGCATGCCATATTGTGACCATACACAAGGAAAATGCTGTACTCCATTTGGGTTTTCAATCAGTTTCTCCCACATGCCACTTTTATGTATTTTTCTTCTTACCAGATCTTAGTCAAATTTATTTCCATTTGCCTCCCCCAACTGCTTTATGTAGCCTGCCTACTGGATGCTTTATGACTTCCTCCCCTTTTCACTGCAGACTTCTTTGCCCTCTCGACAGACAGTCCATGTGAGTGGAGCTTGTATCAAAACATGACCACTGGTTTTTTGCTAGTTTTTTGTGCCCTCAGTAAAATAAAAGCACTATACATACCATACATTGGTTCCTATCACATCAAAACTTCCTAGTTAAGTGTGGGAATATCATTACAATTCCACCTTAGGCTCTACTGATACAGAGTCTATCCACAGCCAAAAAAAAAAAAAAACTGTCGAAAATGTGCATGCATACACACAGACCATCTTAACATCTGTGGAGACCAGTCAAAATTGCCAAACTAGCAATTAACTTCAGATGTCTCTAGTACGATTCCCAACAACATGTTGCCATCCAGGAGCTGAAGGAAGGATGCCATTCATCCTCAAGCTTTCACAGCCACGTCACCTCACCCAGCAAAGGACAAGTGTACGTGACAGCGATTCCTGCCACCAGTGGCCACCTGTGTTTCACTCTGACCATCACCAGGGGAAGCACAGGGCACCCGATGTGTTTCACGAGCTTGGAGAACCACACCCTATAAAGTTTTGCCTTCTGGTTTCACTAAGGTTTGTGGCTGCATTTTCTTTAACGTCTTTTTTCAACACTTTGATCTTTGACTTGTTATTCCATTTCTGGGTTATTATGATCATGACTACTACAGGAAGAGTAGCCTGTAGTAGTCATGATCATTGTTCATTGAAGCCTAGAGGTCTTTCAGTTGCCCACTCCATTGCCCTCCAAAGCACATTCAAAAACCTGATGTTTAAATTTTGCTTGTCAAGGCATGGGATGGTTTGGTGGAGTTCAACAGGGATTTTTTTAATTATTATTATTATTATTGTTGTTTTGACGCTGCACCTGCTGGGGAAAAAAGACCAGCAATAGAAAGGTTTTCACCTCAATGGGGTGGGTGGAAGGATTATGTAAACAACTTGTCTGCCTGGAAAAGGCCCTTGACAGGTCCCATGTTGTCAAATGACAATTGTGACTTCTTGCATTTCAAAAGTCACGCTCAGATGGTTTCATCTGAAACCCTCTGGGTAATAGTAGCCTTTTGAGGTTATGATATCTCTGGATGGAATTCAATAAAAGAAATTCGCTTTCAATTGAAGCACTGGAAAACCGCCAGACAGCCCCAACAATGCGATACGTCTCCAAAGAAAATTGGACTGATCCCCCCCTCCTTTTTTCTCCTCCCCTTTCTATTTCTCTCTCCGTCTTTATTTGTGCTTTTAACCTTGTTTGTGGGTTGCTTTTTTTGATACATTTCCTCTCCAAATAAGCTTGGGATGCTGAAGCTTAAAAAAAAAAAAAAACAAGAAAAAAAAACACTTGGGACTGAAACAGTAGTAGCTAGTAATAGAGAGACAGAGACGCTCACAGCAGCAATGACAACTCGCTCTCAACAGCTGACCTTTGCCATATACGTGAAAGGAAATAGAATAGAACCTCTGCTCTAGGTGAAGGGGGGATATTATTACAACCACCAGCTTCCTAGTCCTCGTTAATAAGGCTGGTTGATGTACTTATTTATTTAGTTAGTTTAAGGCCAAGGGAAGAGAAAAAGCTCACAAAACCTGCCCGACTGCCAGAGGCAAAGTGTTGGCTTTTTGCTTGGGTTGTCATTCACTCTGCCTTGGGATTTATTTTTGCCTTTTTTCCCCCTCTCCTCTCTTTTCCCTGGGTTTGGCAAGAGCTGCAATTGTCTTTCTTCTCTTATTTTTGATCCTCTAAGCAGATTCACACGTGTGCATAGTTGGGAGGCAGATGATGGAGAAGATGCATCAATCTAATGAAAGCATTCATTTTCTCCAGTATTTTCTTAGTCAAAGATCTACCTCTTATGTTGTTACTCCTACACGTGATTTTCTTTTGATTTCCCATCAGGTCAAATGGGCATAGGAAATGCATAATAAAAAATAAAAACCCCACACCTTGGAAACAGACTGTAGATCTGTTTGGCAGACTTTGCACTGAAGTTCCTTGTGGTTTGCATTTGATTCACCTTGGGTTATAAATCCCTTCTTTTGTCTCGGTTCTTCAATGATTTACTCTCCTTCCATTAGGTTAAGATTTCAAAACCAGTAAAGTACAGCAACATTAGAGTAAAAAAAAAAAAAAAAAATCTGACCCGCTTCCTCTCCCTACAGCATTATTTGTCCTTTTATCCCTCCAAAGCTCACAAGCTACATAGGTTCAAGTCTGGTCAAGTGTCAGCTGAGAAAACAGGCATGGAAAAAACAAAAAAAGGTGGGTGATGTCATTTGTTCTGTACATAGTGCTCTCTTCTGATCAGCCGCATCAAAAGAATGGTAGGGGATGCACAGCCACCAACTTTGACAAACGATGTCAAACCAAACTCCTGCCTCATAGGGATCCCTGGAATCCACTTGCACTTTAGAGACAATTGCCCGATTGCTGGTATCAAAGCCAAATCTAGAACACAAGCTTCTGAGCTACAAGTTTAAATCCCACTCTCATTTCAGATTACTACATTTTTAACCATTTTCCCTAAACTGTTCTGTACATACTATTAAATAGCGATGATGGGGCTCATTTATTTCATAAGAGCAGTTGCAGATAGAGTTCCTTGCAAGGACTTTGCTTACACAAATTCAGAGTGTCAGCAATAGCGTGAAACATACCTGATCCCAGTTACCTGCAGAAAACTATTTAGGTGGTGCAGAAGCACGCAGATGGCAGCTCTGGATAAATTTGCATGCACAAATATTAAAGAGGGTTTACAGGTCTCTAACACACAATATTTTCCCCTAAAATTCTCAGAAGTACAAGGAAATTAAACAACTGCTCCAAGCTCACTGAGCAGCTTGGTGACAGAGTGAGGAACAGAAAGCAGCTCTCATTTCCCCTCTCACACCCGGTCCTGAAAATACATCACCTCCTTAGAGTGCAGACTTGGTGTAACAGACCTTCCCAGGGGCTAAAGTATTAAAGAGGTACTAAAATATTTAGGTGCATTTACCACGTCTCATGATGTTGGATTAAAAAAAAATATATATATCCTTCTAGCTAGCAGTCTTTATGGTCTCATTGTCTCAAGGTAATACGTAAATAAAGTACGTGCATGTGCGTCTCAGTGCAATGAAAGTTCATGGAAGTGTGTTCTGCTGCTCATACATTTGCCCTGTCTTAATTCTCCCAAGTGCTAGGCTTGGATACAGAGTCTATTTGGACTGGCTTTTTTTGTTGTCATTATATTTAAGTCAAACAACTTCAATTCTCTCCTTAAAAGATTTACAAAAGACACTCATTTGTTTGTCCTTTATGGACAAACTGTCACTCTCCAGAATATTTTTCCCCTCTTTCTTCTTTGCAGGAAATACCATTTACTCACATAAAAATATATTCCAATTACCTGTGTAACACACGGGGATGTTCAAAGAGCAATATTAGAAAATGGTAAAAAAAAAAATATAACAAGTTTAAATCACTGCAGAGCTACTTTCCTAGCCTTTTTATTATTTGAAAGATTTTAACTTTGTTATGGAGTAGTAAGTCAAAGCTCTCCAGGCAGAGTAGTTCATTAATATCTCATCAACATTCTCCCTGTTACTTACCCCCCTGCATTTGAATTTTTTTTTAAAGGAAAAAACCCCGAACAGTTGTAACAGACTTAAACACATAAGGCAAGAGATTTGTGCTTATCTCTGTTTTCCTGTAGCAATAATAGAAAAATATTCTTTGCAAAGTACAACATAAGGTCTAATCTGCAAAAAATTACAGACATTCTTCACTTTATTCTTGAAAAAGAACTTCTGTCTACAGAAACAAGAATTTTCCATTGCTTCCTGCAGTGCCAAGTACAAGTACTCATCAAGGTGATAGATGTTCTTACTGACTTTAACAGGATTACCCATGTTCATGCACTTAGTGGCCATGACATAATCACAGGTTTGGTGATCAGCTACATCTGTGCTAGCACAAACCTGCTCAGGTCAGATATCACTGAGGGCAAAGAACAGCAATATGTTTCTTGAGCTATCGAGTAAAAACCAGAATCCTGACCTGGCTTACATAAACAGACCAGCAAAATTTGGCTAGTGCTGGTACATCTATACACACCGGTAATTCTTGGATGTAGGCATAGAATAAACCCTGAAGTTTGGCATCAAGCAATAAATAGGTGCGGTCCTACTTGCCTTCTCTTGCCAACATGGGTTTTACTTGATTGGTTAATTATAGTATGCTAGTAAGAGCTCTACCATGGATATTGCTATGTGAGGATCAAGGTACTTTCCTCCAGTACAATTTATTTTTAAACCTAGCAGAGATTATTTCAGTTGTTAAGCCAGAGTGCACTATAAATCAAAATACACACACACTTATTTATATTAAATAGCATGTGCATTGTTAACAATTAAAATCCCAACGCCCTGTAAAGTTATAAACAAAGACCTTGAAGTCCAGACCAAGAATCTCATTTTTATCTTCTTCTTCCTTCCATACTTCAGGCTGTTAACACACAAGTTATTGTCATAGCTGGGAAGAATATAAAGCCTTGCTTAGAAAGGATAATTACATGGACAAAGACAAATTCCTTAGAAAAACAGAGCTATGAGTTACAAACTGTTCAGAAGCAGCGGGGACCAGGATAAAAACATTTTCCTCTAGCAAAGAAAGCCCACACTGGCCCAGAATCCTGTATAACAGTATTGTTTACCTACAGTATACAGTGCTAGTCTAAAATTTAAGCATCTGGGAATCCTGCAGTGAATACACTTAACGGGATATTAAGCTGGGTGTTTTGGCTGTGGTCATAAGTCATTTAATAAGAATTCAGATCCATGCTCCAAACTTCATTACTTTCTTTTAGGCTAGTTTGCTCTAACAGACTAGGTTATCACTTTATGATCCACCAAGTTTTCTCATTATTTTAAGATGGTCACTGCAGCATAGCACTAAGAAAGTAATTTATTATTTTAAGCCATGGCTGAGAGTTCCCCAGGTGACCAACACTGGCATCTGAGTAACAGGACTGACTCCCATCAGTCTGAGGCATGGAAGTTCCTGTGACCATATCCAGCCCAGAGCCTCCTCCTCACAGTGCGAACCTTAGGGCTGACACTGTTCCAGAATCTAACCTGCAAAGGAGTTTTTAAAAGCCTCTAATTATGCTTGTTCAGCCTTGCAAAGTCATTGCGAAAATTAACCAGGATAGGAAAAAAGTCTGGCCATACTGCATTCACAATAAAGAACAGTGATAATAAGGGACTGCAGAAGGAAAGGAAGATACCTACCCTTCAAAAAAACCCAAACAAACAAAAACCCCAAAAGCCACCAAACCCCAAGACCCTGAACAAAATTGCCTATGTACCATAAGCATGTAAGACTACTGTGAGACTGTTCATTTTTCCCCTCAGATTTTGACAAGAGTATGATGTTTTTCATTTTCACATCTTGAGCCACATTGAAGTCAGCCTACCTTTCTGCACATGAACGCACTATTGCCCCAGCAATACTGAACTCAACTTAAGGAGTAGAACGCCTTTCAGTCATCACTGCCACGCTACAAAGCTTACCATTTACTGGGAAGATATCACAAGATAGCAAATTAAAACATCCAAGAAGCAAAACAGAGAACAGTCACAAAAATCATGTTTCCCAGAAAAAGAATACCCAGAAAACAGAGGAAATTTTTGTTTTGTTCTTAGAAGACAATCTGAAAAAATTACTGCAAAACAAAATCTATCCTATTTCTTGTACTAATACCCCTCTGAACGATATTCCTTCCTGCACTGGTGGTTTTTCCCATTCGCTTTTAAATTAATTGGTCCTTCCCTCTCATTAGATATCAGGTCTCCAGAAGTGTAGGGCAGAAGAGATTGCAGCTACACATGCCAGCATTGCCCCGCTGTGCTCTGCAGCCACAGACAAACATCTGTTTCTTATCCAGCTGTGCCAAGGAAGGAGTCTCTGTCTCTAAACCCTCATTTTTCCCTCTATGCTTACACTGCCTTCCCCTGTTCAGTACATAGAGTGACTAGCCACCAAACAGCAATTGTGTGAGGGCACATTATCACGTCCAAGGCAAAAGCTAGCCAGGTAACAGCTCACATGAATCACTCAGACTGGTGAAAGCACTCATCTCTTCTACCAGCATCTTCTGCTTCTGGAAAAAGATCTCTGCACAGCCTGGAGTCCTCTGGGGCCAGAAGAGTCAAATTACAAGTTAGAAATTCTCATTATGAGAAAGAAGTACATCAACTTTCATTGAAAATCATGCTCCAAAATCCCTTAGCACTTTTTAATCTCTCTCCCATATGATGATTCATCTCACCGTCCATCTTAATTTTAAAATTTATTAATCAATCCTCCCACTAAAAGCTAGAAAAAAGTTTGCCATAAAAAAGTCTTTTTTGTAATAATATTCTTTGCACAAGAGTTCTCACTTTTGTTGAAAAAGGCAAGCACGCAGGCAAAAAGCAAACAAGCACAACCCACCAGGATGAAATCCTGGTGAATCAGAAAACAAAACCCAACCTGCCAACAGCGATGTTGGCTTTACTTACTATAGCCCCTCCACTGTTGACCTCCCAGCGCTGATCCTCAAGGTCCTCAGTCTACAAGTGACATTCAAAATATCAGTCTGAAAACTAAAACTTCCCAACACAGTGGTTGCTAAAGACTTCGAAGATGTTCTTATGCCTTTAAATTTTTCATTATACCTCATACAGCCAACCCACCCAGTTATCTAGGCTGTCTTTCCGTTTCCCCAACAAGTCTAATGACCTCAACCATTTCTCCTACTTTGCATCCCAGTTGCTACATCAACCACCTTTCTCCGATTCACTAACTGATTAAAAAAAGGCAAACAGAAATTCACTCAGAACTATACAAGCACTTAGAAGGACTAGTTACTAATACCATTCCCGGGACAGTCACCTACTCTGCTTCGCAGCATCTATCCACTAGGTAGAGAGTTTAAAACTAGAGGAGACCAGAGTTGTCGCTACTCCCGCTGACAAGCATTTACCTTAGGCAGCAGCTCTTCATGCTCTGGGCTCTAGGTGTCTCTGGCTTAAATACTTCTGTCAGAAATAGGTCTCCTGGTCACCTTGCTAACAGTGCAGCTTCCACATTGTCTCCTCCATGCACCAGGGCAGCTAGCTAAATAAGTCAAGGTGAACTAATTTCTGTCTCCAAGAACACTTGGATTTCATTATTTGCCTTCAGCACTTAGCATGGAGCTCCCAACGTACCTTGTACACAAAGAACAGTCTTCCCTTGCCTTGTTTATTGAGGGCATGTTAAGCAATCGGAAAGGGACTAAGCGGGAAAATTGCTTTCCAACATTGCTGATTTTTGTTTTCCTCTGTCTTCCCCCACCTCTCTCCCACCCCAAAATCTGAACCACAGGCATTATTGCATCTGGAAGGGCAACTGCGGTCTGCAGTTCATATGGATGACTTCAAACCAGGGCTCATGAGGGTGTATGAGGGGGAAGGAGGAGGGAAGTTAGAAGGGAAAAAATAAAAATCACATGGACTAGAAATTAAAGCTGCAGATGAAAGTTTATCCTTCCCTATTTGTTATCGTGTTCCTTCAAGGGACCCTGGCCTTCAGCTCTAGCTTTTGGCTGGAAAACTCCACAGGCTTAATTTTAGTGAACTCATAAAATAGGGCCCTAGGGATGACACAATACTCTGTGGAACCTCTAAACAGCATGAATGACTAACACAAAATGACAAATGAAAGGAAATTCCACCTAAACTGTCTGCTTGTGACCAAATATTCCAGCTTGGAGGTTAAGTAATAACCCAAGTGGACCTGAGCTCTGGGCAAACGTTATGACAAAGACATCTTTTTCTTTCTGATTTTACTTCACTTGTTTTTAATCAGATTCCTTTATAACAGAAGTTGGGTCAAGAAAGGGATCTGTATTTAATTTTACTGAGGTAGCTCATTGGTTGCAATTCAGATACAAACTGAAAAGTATCACTTGGATCCAAACGCATTTATTGTTTGCTTTACAATCAACCCAGTTTGAAAGAGAGCCCTGAAACTCTCCAAGATACTCTCATAATAACTCTGCTTTAAAAAAAAAAAAAGTCCCCAAAATAACCTTTAAAGGCATAGCTCTTTTTACAAGCAAACTCAGCCATAAATACTGTACTTGAACCAAGAACCAAAAGCAGAGATCTCTTGAACTTCTGCCATGAATTATTACAGAGCAGAATACAGGCACAGTCTGCCACACATTCCTGGGATATGCTGGGGGAGCTGTGAGAGGAGTGAGGTTCAGAGGGTCCTAGGATTAGTGCTCTATTTTCCTGGTCAAAACAAAAGAAGCCAGCAAAAGCTGGCCTTCCTATCCTCTCCCCCGTACTACATCATAACAGATTTTACCCATAGCAAATTACTCCTACCCACAAACTTGAGATTGCCTGCACCTCGACTGGTTTTCCCCTCATCTGCAACAGGCCGCTGGAAAAAAGAAAAAAATCTGAAGTGGCAGACAACATAGTTGAGGGTTCCTCAAGACTTATGTGACACTGGGGACTGACAACTACAGAAGTTCTCCTTAATGCCAGGGCAAGGAATGGCAAGGAAGGCTGTGTGTAGTTTTGGCAACAAACATCAAAATGGCACAAAGCCACCCAGGGTCGGCTCATGTTGCTACAGTGATAGCAACATTGCCCAAGGGATCTGGGCAAGCTGGAATGCATTTACTGCACACACACAACATAACCTAACCAGTGGGACAGATGCAAGCATTGATCAGTATATAACCACCCAACAACCACTGAGCTGCACTTACTTCTATGGATCTGGGACTCAACTACTTAAACTGCTTTAACAGCCTCAAACCATTTAAGCTTTTTCAGCTAAAACCATCTCCTGCAAATCTACGGTTCTTTGTATGTCTTACACACTAACAGGTTAAAAGTACAATACTGCTTTAAAAGAAACTTTATTGGGTCTTACTGACATTTCACTGGAAACTTTTCTTTTTGAATGGATGTTTATACATTCATTTTTTAAAATTATCCGTCTCTGTAAATACACACACATATGTATAAAGTATATAACTATTTAAGTGGAATATGACCAGACCTATCTATTGCTTTGGCTACTAGAGCAAACTCTGACTGAAGTCAGCTGAACAGTGATCAGGAGAAGAAAGCTTTCCGCTAGACAGGAACTGGTGAGGAAGCAGTTTCACAAGCATTTTGCTTGTGCTTCTGCTACAAACCAAGCAAAATACAAGAGTGGCAGATCCTTGTCACAATCATTTTGCAGTATTTCAAAACTCTTACCATAGTCTAATGACTGCTCTGGCAAGGATTTTATTGGCTGAAGAACCTCAAATACATAAGCTTTTAAGTGGAAAATTACCTATAAACACTCCAAGTCTACAGAGCCAATGAAGAAGAGAAAATTGCTATGCAAATTACACCAGTGCAAATTACATAAGCGCATCATTACAGTAGGAAGCGGGGGGAAAAGCATCTGTGTTGTCAAGGAAGCGCATGCTTCTGGGAACCCCCTCTCTGATAGACTGTGCTGGGTGCAAAGAAGGCAACCACTCAGGCTGAGGTACTGGTGCTCTCCACACGTTTTCTCATTGTGCAGTGTTATTCCAGAAGGGCAGGAATATCACACTCCAGTCTGTAAATTAATAAGGGTAAGGATTCAAAGGAACAAAACAAGTCTAAATGCACTGACACTCCCCATGAGAGGAGAATGTTCATTGGGGCTTCCCTGTACTCTGGGAAAAGCCAAGCAGAAGGCAGCAGCTGCACCCTGCATGGATTTGCTAAATCCACTGGCACGTGATACTCCATGGAAAGTCACGGGCCCTGCTCCCTCACTGCCAGACCCATAGGGAATGCCGGTGTACTGGGACTCTCCATCCAACAGCCTGCAGCACATACTGCAGAGTTTACTGCTTTTCCTTCTGGGTGTTTCCAGGATGAGAGCCAGCACAGAGACCCTCTGTGCTACAGCATCATGCCATGCCTCTGTGTTAGACATTATTACTGTTGATTCTTGGGAAGCTGAAGCAGCGAGAGTCACTTTGCAATTGTTGCGAACCATTGGGAAGGATTTGATCTTTTTTGACCTGCCACCTGTACAGAGCAGGTGTAAGGACCTACCTATACCTTCAACAGGAAAGGAAGCAGAGCAGTATTGTCTGGAGAATGGCTCCTGTGTAGGGACCTCAGCAAAAGAGCAAAACCTCCACAACTTTCAGCATCCAACTCTTCTAGCTGATAACGGCTTTTAGAGCAAGGAAGTCCTTGGCCTTTACTTGAAAAATACTGCTGCAAATGACGCAAACATACCAAGCCAACAATTCCACGGGAACTGCTGCCTGTTGAACATTGATGAAAATCCAGCTGCCTGTGTCCAGTATATCCCCGCCAGCTCCTTTTTCAATCCTGACCGAACAGTCCTCATTTAGCCAGAGAATGTGAAAGGTGTGAAGGATGCCCTTCCTTCCAGGCCCTTCCTTATATGCTTGGCCAAACCGTAAGCAGACTTATTTAAAAAGAGCTAATGGAAGCTATGCGTCAACCACAGCTCACACAGGCTAACAGCCAAATGACTCTGTTTACTGTAACCTCTATGCCCAGAGAAGTTTCTTTTGTTCTTAAAATAGCATCAGTCACTCAGAGTGGAGACACAAGGAAATTGAAGACTATACATACATATTGTCACAAATCCTGGGGCTGGTACATAATATTAATTTTAATTATAGTTTTAATTGATTTGCATATTACAGTACTGCAGCTTCTGTAGATCAATGAATGTATCAATATTAGGTGTTAAATAAGAATATTAAAAGGCTCCTGTAATGCATAATTTACTTCATGGCAAACAATTTCTTCCTCTCAGATCATTACTATTGCAAATTTGGAACCTTATGTGAAAGGGTTTCCCTAATGCATTTCCTAGAAATTAAATTATTCATACAAATATGATTTCCATTATGATTTTTTAATTTGAGTTGAGTAGCACTGTGGGAATGTGCTATTTTCTTAACTGAATGAGAATGAAAACTTGAGGGGAACATAGCAAGCTCTGAGTAAGAACATATTTATTTTGTTATTTGTATCCCAGTAACTGCGTCAAAGTCCCAGCCCAGGTCAAGATCTCATGGGGCAGGAACTCTGCAAAGCTATCATAAGGAAAAGGTCCCTAGCATAAAGCAGCTTGCAAAATAAACACATGATGGAAAAAGGGGAGTCAACACCCTGAGTATCATTATCCCCACCTTGAAAAGTAGGGATGGAGATGCAGACTGCTGTAAGTCACAATGAGTTAAGCCAAGGGGTCTGAACTATGGCAAGAAAACGGAACTGGACTCTATTAAACGTGTAAGATATCATGATTGCTTACAAAGGGAATATTTCTGGTACTAAAGGTCTCATTAATCTAGTGGAAAAGGCATGACAAGATCTAATGGCCAGGAGCCAAAGCCCGGCAAATTCAGAGACATGAAGGGTGACCACTTCTAAAAAGGGAAAGTAGGCCATTAGAGTTGCGACACCAGTACTTAGGGACACAGTGACTTCTCCAACTCCTGGAGGCACTGAAATAGAGCTGAATGTCTGCCTAAAAAGGTAGGGATGCTGTATCCCAGAAGTTGCAGGCCTCATGCAAGAATCACTACTCATATTGCACAGTCTGTGGTCGTATTCAATGTCAAACTCTTCTGGCTTTAACTGAGTCAAGAGCAAACTCTCAAATGCCAACCTTTTATCTCAGCTACTTCCTCTCAGAGATCACATAAGCACTGAAAACACACCAGAAGCTAGGCAAGAGAAAGGTGCCATCAACAGCTGCTGGTATGAAACTGTGCAGTGGAAGAGGCAGCAGGGAGTGACAAAGAATGCAGGGGTCTGTCTGTCAAAAATATCACGCCAATAGAACTTGACATTTCTAAAATTGACAAAAGAAAACACACGTACCCCACATTCCCTTCCTATCAGCTGAGGAGGGAAGAATTCCCTGTGCCATTTGGTGATTTTACACTATGAAAAAGAAGGGGGTCAACAATACCATCACTTTTGAGAAGCCGCACAGCACAGGTCTTGGGAATTCATCACTGAAGCACAAACCAGGAATTAGCAGATGCAATCCATACATGTGGAGAATGATTTATGCCTGCCTTACATAGGGAACGGAAAAGCGCTCAGCAGGTCCCCAAAGCTGTCTTGCTCAGGCAGTTTAATAAGCAAAACAATCTCTAGGTCTAGAGGAAAAATCCTGGCTTCTAGAAACTCAACAGGGGAGCTGCCATAGCAGCACATTTTCCCCTCCAAATTCTACTCCCAGCTGAACCACTAAACCTGCTGTATGACCTTGAACAGCCCTTCACTTCCCCAGGACACTGTCAGCCTTTGCACGCCTTGGAGAGCATCATGTGACTCTTGCTCTACATACGTGCAGTGCCTAGCATAGCAGGGTAAGAGGTCCTTGGCATTTCCACGGTACAGATGCTATTACTAATACCATTCACAGACCAATCCTAGTCCAGCAATCACCGTATGCCTGGCTGTCACCTCACTAGGCTACACGAGTCCTGCTTTTGGGAACAAAAGTCACGGCGCTGCTGTACCAGGAAGGATTGCTCACATGCTGGCGACAGGTGTTCATCTCTTCTTTGTACCAAACATGGAACATTACACCCCATATGCTGTTCCACACCACACTGAAATTACAGGCACGGCATTCACGGAGTTTGGCCTCAAAACTGAGCAGTTTCCCGTCCTATACATGGCCCTTTTTTGAAGTAACTATATGGACACCAAGGTGAGGAGGGGAAAATGATATTATTGTAATAAGCAAGAAAATGCTGGAGATCAATTTGAGATCCAGATGCACATTCTATTATGGGACAAGACAAAGCTTAAATACTTCTATTGCAATAATCTGACGATCTCAAAGTTATAAAGGACAAGTTTAGGATTTTGGTGGGGTTTTGGTTTTCTATTAGTTTGTCCGGGTTTTTTTTTGTTGGGTCGGGTTTATAAATGTCTGTCTTATAACTGACCTTATGGGCAGAGATAAATTACCTGCAAATGGCTTCATGATCTGCCATTCACACAGCTCACAAGAAAAAGAGCATGCAGCTTCTTTCAATACAAGGTTTTGTGCAGAGCTGGTCTTAAAATATTGAGAGCTAACTTTCCACTCCAGTGCCTTGCAGCTCAGTTCTAAATAATGGCCACCAAACAGGAACAGGCAGAGAAGAAACAAGTTTTAATTAGCTGTACAGTGAGGGTCTTTGTCCCGCAGATAGATTTGATTATAACGCTGATAACCTTCACAGGGCTTGTTATTGCATTACACTACACCATTCTTCTGAGCTGAAAAAAATTTCCACGCACCCCAAATAGACTTATCAGCAGTGAAAGAATAATGTCAAAAGTCCCTTCCAGATATTTTGGTGGGATTCTTCTGTTTGACTGAGTACGCTCAACTGGGATTGAGCCAGGAGATCTCATCAGTGGAGCTGCAGAGTGGTGAGTGATATCAACACAGACCTCTGCCAACTCCTTGTTTACAAGGGCTTGTTTGTTTGTAAACCTCTTCATGTGCCCTGTAAAAATCCCATAAAGTACCTTATGTTAGCTCCTGAGAATAGGACCTGGTAGCTACAGACCAATGTACTCTGTGTAAATTCAGACAAGAAGTAGTACCAGCACTGGTATTACCTGACATGCTGTGACCTTCAAGCGTCACCTGCTATGATTACATACCCCAAGCTTTCACAGAATTGGGAAAGTCATGAAAAAAATGCCTCAAAAACAGAGCAAGCTGTTTTCTCCGTGACTTCAACCCCCTCCACTGTATTGTTGTGCACTTGTGAGAAGTACACCTAGCATTGTGCTTCACTCCCCCTTCCTAGTGGCCTGTATATGGCACCAGGCAAGGAGAAAATCAGAACCTCTGTTCTACAGCAGTATTGGGGAAAAAAAAGGTTTCAGATCCAGCAGAAGGCTTTTTGTATGACAGTAAGTGATCCCACAAATAAGCATATGCAACTTAGATCATTCATTTCCAGTTATTACACCAGCCAAGAATGAAGCCTTCCTGCTGTACTTAGATAAGTAGCTCTGATTTAGTAGGGCTCAGACAGCAGTCGTTAACAGCAGGATTCCTTCTCCCCTTCCAAAGCAGGGAAACCAGAAACCCCTTCACAAACTGTCTCCCTATAGGATACAGGAGATCTGATCCCTCATAGCCCATGCACAGCTTATACTGTAGGTGTAACTTCACTAAGCGATTAGCTCTGGCTCACAGCAAGACAGTTGAACGTAGGACCAAGCATTGCCATCTCTTTCTTTCACTACTACTGGGGTAGATGGAGCCCTCAATGTGCTTTCGAGGAGGATGGCTCCAGCAGTTATGTCTTATCTGCTATAAAACTCACAGATGTTAGGCCGCAAAATTTGGTAGCTTTGGTGATGAGCAGAGAATGAGCTCATATGTAACAATTAGCAAAAAATAAATTAGCAATAATGTAAACATGTCCTGAAGCAGATCTAAAAGTCATATTTTGTTTATACCTGTGGCTTCAATCACTCCACTGGTCTTGTGACGTCCCTGGGGGAGGAAGAAACCAACAGCCAGTAACATCCCTGAACAAGGCACAGACTGCCTGCACTGATAGATGCATATTCCTGAGTGGGGCTCAGGGAATCTTGGAATCTGGGGCTCCAGATATGGACATACAAAGCAAGGAAGAAAAATACTACACTTTTGACTTTTTACTTCAGAGTCTGTCGTGAGTTCTGACTGCTGTTTACCCTCATGGCAACAGATCTCTATTATCATTGCCCTTCCTCATACACCCTTCACAAGGCTGGATTATTGCTGATTCGCATATCTTGACAGGAAGGCTGGGCAGGAGTTTCCTCTCCTTGTCTCACCTGCCTGCTGGGCCCACCCACATCTGCAGGTTTCCTAAACAAGACTCTCCAAACGCCTTTTTGGTGGAATTCAATGGAGCACAAGCTCTCCAAAGAGAGGGCCCAGGGCTGCTGAACCAGTGGGGGTAGCACATGCACCCCTTTTTTAAGAGGCAGCCACGACAGTTCTTCTGAGGACAAGGACAACATCAAGCTCCTCTCAGCTGGACTAGCTCTTTCTCAGAGATTGCAACGCCACAGCATCTCTAATGGATGCCTGCTAGACACACACATACTCCTGACCGAACCCTGCTATTGTAGATAGTACAGGGTGGTCTAACCTCAACAGCTGTGGGGGATGGATTTGGGTTTACAGTTCCCCCTCCCGCCTTCCTCGCCATGGGTTGCATCCTGCCTCTCCCTCCCCAGCAGTGGCCAGCCCTCTCCCTCCCCCACCACAGCACTGACTTCCAAGCACAGCCTTGAGACCATCCACACAACGCCAGCAACAAGGCACTGCCATGGATCATGACCTGATAGAGCCCACGATGCTGGGTAAAAACCCCTGGACATGTGCCCCTCAGTAGCAACCAACTGCCCATCTCCCCCCAATATACACACACCTCCTGTCAACGGCAGCAGCCTTTTGGCTTTGTGTTGGAGGACAAGCTCAGCTGCTGGAGGGTGCAGTCGTAGCTCAAAACAGCTGTTCCCCATCTCCTCCAGGGAAGAAGCCGGTGGGCCGGATGGATCAGTGCAGGAGCCTGAAGCTGGCCTGCAGGCCTCCAGTTGGACCGCATGTAACACTTCAGCAGTTGCGGCAGGCTGCTAGCGTCTTCAACGGCTCCAAGGCAATGCAGTGCTACCCCTTCAACCAGGGGGGCTTGTAACAATGTACTCACATCTGTAACACCCATATGACATCTAGTCATCCATTATAAATTAAGCTTTTATTATAAAGTCCTGTTTACAAAGCTATTCGTAAAGCATGATCCTTTTCTCTAGAAAGAAGTTTCAAACTCTTGCCTTTCTACACAGTGAAGGGGTTATTTTCCCTCTTTCCCTTCTTCCTGCCACTGCCTTCTTAGCTCTTCGGCACAGCGCACTCTGTTTGCATTAATTATTCCCTCAATCTCTCTCTCTTCCTGAAGCATTAAAAAAGTGTTTCGGAGAAAACCACGGATTTGAGCAGAAGTCAACAGAAAAGCAGTAGTCTGGAATCATTCAGCTCCTTAAGCATCAGTTTGAAGTTGTTTGCCTAATGCTTATTTTAACTCCTTCGAGCAGACCTACTGATGGCAAGCCCAAACATTCATTTTCACCCCAGTGCTGTGCATATTTATTAAATTTTTGTTCAGTAGAAATTACTGTGATGAAAAAGAAAAGCATGCAGCTAAGATCACAACTACAGCAAATAATGAACCACTTAGGATTTAATATACCTCTCTACAAGGTTTCTCATATTAAGGTCTTTGGCAAATTGAGAAGTATGGTAAATTACATAGCAAAATGAGCTTGGTCATTGCAAGGTAGGGGAAAGAATTCAGCTGAGATGTAAATTCCAACTTCAAACTGAGGAACACTTTCTCTCAGCCTTGTAACATCACACAGAACTTTTTTAATTAACTGAAAAACCCTAAGATACATAATTTTGCAACATCATCTGTTGAGTGGATCTTCAGGTACTAACAAAAACATCACAGAGTCTGACTTTGACAGTGTAAGTCACTTCATGCTTTAGTCATTTTCACATACGGCATTCATTCAAATCCTGAAAAAGCTTTTCAATCCAATAACAAAATTAATACTATTACAAGAAAAGCTTTGCTGAAAAAATAAGCAGAACCACAAACTGCTATATTACACTTCAGCTCAAGGGGTGAGCCCTCAATTACAGGAGAAATTATTGGGTATTTTCAGACTTTTAGCACAGTTATATGCTGAAACTCTTTCCAGCTTTAACCCACTTCCATTCCTGCAGAAGAGTTCATCATCTGATATATTTTTAGTTAAAGTAAGAGAGAGAACACTTTAAAATTACTTTTTAACTATATAAAGAAGTTTTAAGATCTCTTCATCTCCTTTTTGCCCCAGTCTCAGTGGTTTTGCCATTCCCTGTGTTGAGCCTTTCTAAGCAGAATTTTGACCACACATTCAGCTCTTCACCTTCTTACTTGATCTCTCCCACAACAGAACATACTGCTTTGGCCTTCAAAAGCAGTTTGCTAGAAACTAAAACAACTTTAAAATATAAATGGCTGTAAAGCATTAGATTAATACTGGAGTACGGAGATCAGAATGTTGCATTCTAATTAGTTGGCAGGTGGTTCACGATCATGATAGATTTCGTACTCTAGTTGACACATTTTCAAATGTTAATGTCCTCTAGAGGAATGAACTGTGTTGTAATGACTGGAATAATGGCTTCTGAGGTGAGCATTCGGCTTATTATGGTTTCAAGCCCTGGCACTCAATGTACATAGGTGTTAGGCTACACACTCTACAAAAAGGGAGTAATTATGATCGTATAATGAAAAAAAAGAGGTTTACAGAAAAGGGGCTGTGAAGAGGATCTGAATCATGGAGAGTACAACCTCCTTCATCAGTGTGAAACAATAGTTAATCAAGTACTGTATATAATACAGCAGACGAGCACTCACAGGCATCCCAAGAGCCACAGTGTTCTGGATAATTGCAATAAGTTTCTTGGTGGTTGTATGGTTTCAGCAGAAGTAAAACTCCAGTATCCTGCTTCCTTCTCTCCCACCCTTTCCCACACACACTCATGTGGGCTGGTTTCCTCAGGGGAAGGAACTGTGGCAGACTGCATAAAAGAAACAAAAAGCAAGAGGAAAGCTGTGCTCTAAGTTCAGTGCCACGGCAGCCAGTAACCAATGCAAGAAAGGCATCCGTTGATAAGCAACAAGGACAGTTTTAAGGATTGCCGCTTTTGGACTGTCACAAAGGATCCGAATCTTTCATATTGTGAACCATGTGTTCCTTATAGGCAAGTACTGTAACTCCACACTTTTCTTCTCCCCTAATACTCCCACATTCTCCACCAACAAACATGCATACGCACAAATACTAAAGCCTAAGCCAGCCTAAATATTTATACAAAGCAAACAACACCACAGCTTGTGCAGAACCAGCATCATTCCCTAGACTTCTTTTCTCTGGGTATACAGCTCCCCTCCAAGCACTTTCTCAATACCCAGAAGTTCCCATGCACAACCATGCAGTAGCATTTCCCTCTACCAATCTATCTGTCATTGCAAGTGGAATTAACCCAGTTTGCATCCACCAATGATCACATGGTCATGGATATGTCCCACTGTCCTCTTAACAATGACTTGTGTTTCCGTGTCAAGGATACCATAATGATATATGCCTTCCCAAGACAAACAGAATCATCTGTTGAGCAGCAGTCATGGCCTTATTTGATGAAGTATTGCATAATCCTACCTTTGCCCCCTTAACATTGCTTTTAAAGTGTCCTCTGTCAAGAGCCACTCTGCAATCAACATTGCTGAACATGTGTTATTAATTAAGTAATTTTACAAAATTAGAAATACAAATCACATTGTTTTCAACCAAAATAACGATCTACCAATTATTCTGCCAACAGAAATGACTTGTAGCTTTTGGCAGGTCTTTTCCCTTTGGCCATTGTTTTCTTAGTTATTAACAAGGTTACAGTTGGTCCTTTTGATTAAAAAGCTTTTTGGCCAGAATCACTGCCATGGGAAAACAAAACCTGAAATTCAATATCCTTCTAGAATTCTTTTGAAATTTGATCTCAGCACCAATGAGGGAGGAGGGTGAGGGGCCACAGGGGATATATTTTGTAACTTATTTTCTTTCCAGGATAAGATTCTCAAAGATGAGGCAAACAGGACTGGAAAGCAAAAAAAGAGTATTTTTGTTCACTTGTCTACCTGTAGAGTACACACCATATTACTTAAGAGCTGACTGTAACATTAAACTTTTTAAAAATATGAATTAGGCTCATGGAGTATACAAGCTAGAATAAGGCTACATAGCAAGGTGTATCTCCATGATTCTTTCAAAGCAAGGCATCCACATAACCCTAGAAGATCCTTTCAGCCACTCTAAAGGAATATAAAGTTCAGGAAAACAGAATCCATTGTCTTCTTGAACTAGAAAAGAATCTTTTAAAAAGATATTTAGTAGCGAACATATACAAAGAACTATCACAAAAAAAAATTATGTTTTTTAATGTGACCAAAACAACAACATAAGTGACTGTAAGAACTAGATTTCAACGCAAGACCTGATCCTGCTAAACATACCCCCAAAATCAATCCTTGTCTTTCAGCACTTAGCACTAAGGGTGCTATGGAAGTAGTTTCCTCTTAGAAAGGTTACTTAGAAGGTAAAGTGTGTGCAACAGGGCACTGCTTTACTACCACTAGGGGAAAGCTTAGTGCTTAGGCCTTCAGCAAAATTAAACTTCCATGCATTTGCAGTTGTATGAGAGCCTACAGATGAAGCGTCTGGCTTCAGCCCCTGTGTAATACTGCAATAAATAATACAAAAAAAAATAAAAGGGCAAGGGGGTGTAAAGACCTGTACTTAGCTTGTTCCTTCAAAAGAGGTTATTAAAGCAGGATGGTGAACTGTTCCTGTCATATTTGTGAGAGTCAGCACCATACAGAGCGACGTAAATGTGCAGTAGCAGAAACAAGCAAAAGAGTAAGGAACATTTTCAGGTTTCTCTATGAACTGGCTTGTGCCGGGTACCTCAGATTGGATGTTTAAACAAGCATGTTAAGCACTTCAAGCTTGGAAGATTTTAAGGCTTAGGTATAATTGACTAAACAATTCAGAAAATGGCACACAAGGGTGTCAACCCTGCATATCAGCAACAGCAAAGAATCAAGCCTACCCTTCTCCATTGTTTTGCTTTCTTGGTCCATCAGAGACCAAGTATAGATAACAAATCCAAACAGTAATCACATGAAAACATCATTTTCAAGAAATAACAGACTAGAACTTTCACAAGACAGACAAATTGAAGTGGGCTGAATATTTTTTTTCCCTTTTGGATCTCTGATATTTATGGTCAGTGATTTACACTGACTAAACATCTGCCCCCTAAAAGGAACACCCACTATTTGTTTTAATTAGAGCTCTGGCAAACAGCATATCCCTGTATGTGAGTTACTTTAGCAGCTTTTGTATCTCAACCTTTGCAGTATCCCAGCAAAAGTCCTGGTACAGCTACTGTTGGCCATCTGGAATTTTTTTCCTTCCCAAGTTGCAGTTAGAATAAATGCCACGTCTTCTGCTCTGACATGGTGTTTTGCCTGGGAGCAAACAAAAAAATTTCTTACTCAAGAAACCCTTTTCCAGAGCCAGTCCACTGCATTCTTGGGGCGAAGCATGGAAGGGAATCCCAAGGAAAAAAAAAAAAGGGCAAAAAAGCGCAAGCCCTTCAAAACTAACCCTTCAAAAGAGGATGCTGAAAAGAAAATGTTGAATGTTATCATTTTGACTGCAGAGATAGCAAGGCTAAAATTAAGTTGTGGAGTAGTCTTGCTTGACCTTAGAAGAAAAAGATCATGCATTTCAAGACTTCTCGCTATTAGTAAGATTTATGCAATGCTGCACCAGTGACACTCACAGAATGTGCATTACGCTTGGCAACAGGCCTGCAATCCAGCCACTTACTTCCATCATGTATTATAATGTAGAAACAGAGTCACACCTGCAAAGCCTATGACAAATGACATTTCATTAACTTTGAAGACTGCTGGATCATTTTCCCAGGTTACATGTGAACCAGGCCATAATACTCCTTTCAACAGCCTATCATGAAAAGAAAGTCACTATAATGTCCCAAATATTTCAGGGAGTACATACTTCTCAATTTGTTAATGATAAAGTTCTATGTCAATTAGATGTAATGGGATAAAAGCCTACCATTAGAGATCCTAGGCCACACAAATTTAGAATGGTATTTCCCATTGCTTGTTATGTCACTTCCCCACCACCCTTTCTCTCCCTTTTATTTATTTAATTTTTTACTGTTTCAAGTGACTAGCAGAGCAGTCCAGTACATTTCACACAATCTGCTTTCACGTCAAACAATCTTTACAGGTATTTTATTTCATTCCCTTGATGATTTCAGGGGATCAACAAATCAAACTGTGAGGTTTTACAAATGTGAAAATGTCAACAGAAGAACACAGGACATAACACCTCAGCTGCTTTCTTTCCAAATAGAAGGATTCTTTTCTCCCCAACCTGCCTTAGCTTAGTTACAACAACTAAATCCTGTTTAAATCATACATATTACAGATGTATTAGGACACTAGTCTGTGCTGCTGATAGAGAAGGGCTTACAAAACAGCTCTTTGTGCAACACATCAGTGTTTTCCTCACTGTGACTTCTGTTGCCCTGAGTAATAGCACTTCTCTCTGCTCTCATGGAAGGGCAGGCGGGGATTACTCACATGTATAAAGCTAAGTACATTTTTAACAGCTTTGCGACACCAGGGCTCAAGATTTTGAACAACAAGGCTTCCATGTGAAACTTAATACAGCTTAGACTGAGGCCTGCAATTGGATCCCACAAGTGTGCAAGGTTCTGCAGTCAACAGATGCATGGCACAATTCAGCTCCTGAAGGCATTCACTGCACCCCAATGGCCTCACAAAAATCTACATAGCAAGACAGCATTCACCCCAGCTCTACGATTACTTCTCCAGGCTGTTTCTGAGGACCTGAGGATCACAGGGTGAAAGTCCTGTGGTATTCCTGGTGTGGGGAGAGAAATGGTTGTAATAAACAGGCAGGTCCCCCTTCTGCCTGGCCAGAGGCAGAGGCTGCCTAGAGCACGAGCCAAGAGTCTGGCTCTTAAGGTGCACACACTAGTCCATCAATCTCCAGCTTACTCTGAAAAAGTCATCAGGAACACCACGATCCTTCACAATTGAACTGTCCCCTCCAAACAATATTGGGGTGCACACCCAATCACAGCTTATACAGATCACTGTCAGAAAACCCTTGCAGATCCTCCCTCAGAATGAGGGCTGGCCCTCTATGCCATCTCATTACATGTTTAGATGTCAGAGCCATCCTCTTGTTCGGAGCCCTGCTCAGCCATGGAGGAATTCAATCAGGATTAAGCAGCATGAACTGCAAAGTCCTAGAGCTGCCAGATCTCTGTCAGTGTTTGTTGGCTTCTCAAGGAATCATGCTGGCAACATTTATAAGTGTACTGAAAAACTATTTGTAGCTTGAAAGCAAGAAGTACACAAACATAAATCTATTAAACAGGTATTATTAATCTTCCTACTGCACCCATTCTTTTTCCCTAACTACAACCTCTGGAACCAATTGGTGACGTATCTCTCTTAGGTGCACTTTGATGTGAAGGTGCAAATGAACTCGACAAAATGTAAAGCACGGATGAAGAGAAATTAAGGAATTCGGGTGATAATGTGGCGATGCCACGTTGCTATTCCCTAAGGAAAGCAAACCCCATGGGTAAAAGCACAGCTTTGCTATTATAAACATGCCTACACCCAAGGCACATTCCACTGCTCTGTGAGCTGTAAGTTACATCTCGTAACATAGGAAAAAGTGTGTGAAAGAAGCCTGTCATGTACTGATGGCCCATAATAATTAGCCGCATCTATCATGTCAATCTACTTAAAACACGCTATACTACCTTGGATCGACTCAGAAGGTTCTGAATCAAATACCACCTCAACGATCTAAATTAGGTATTGATTGATTTATGTCAACATTCTTTTACCTTAAAACATACTATGGCGGGCTTCATCCATTAATTTTTCGTGTTTAGGAGTTTAAGTTTGTGTGTGTCTATATTACTATTGTATTTCAGCTACATACCCTATAGTAAATAATCTTAATGATCAAATGACAGGCTTCATATCTCTCTGAGCGGAGTTCATCTGATTTATTAAAGTGACACCAGACATTTACTCAAGGAGTAAACAGAGCTGACATTATAGCATGATCTCTGAGGGGAACACTCCAGGGTAAACAGTGAGGAAAAGGAGTGGTTATGCATTCCATTCCTTTGTATTTCTTGCCTAATTCTTCACTTTCGTCTTTTTAATGTTCTTATTAGTATTACAACACCTTTCGTGATCTTTAGGCAATAGTCTCTGAAAGGGAGCCCTTGTAATATGGTCAGTCTTTACAGAAAAAGAGCAATTGGTTGAATCTGGAGAAGCATCTGGAGAAGCCCAGTGACTCTTTGTCTTTGCTCTGCAAGTCTGCTCTGTCAAGGTCCCGCCTTGACAAGGAGTCTTTGAGGAGCTCTCAGTAAACCTCTTCACCTCATCCCTAGTGACTACTTAAGAACCAAATTGTTGTCCTTCATCCCCATCCTCAGAAAACATCAATCAGATTTACCTTTTCTTGTTAGGACCATGGGTTTCTGTTTGTTAATAAGAACAAAGGGAAACAAAAGGAAAAAGCGGAACAATATAGCTTAAGAGAGATAAATCTTCCAGTCTAACCACAAGTGCAGTGTTCTTTCTTATGACGTACAGACAAAATCACATGCGGATTGGAACAATTTGACCCAGCAATCCTATGCCTTCTGTGAATGACAGTAAGAAGCTGTGTGGCTCACTTTTGGTAGCCAATGAAATTAAAATTTAAGATGGCTATTCTGTTATTTGCGTAGAAAATAAGCACTACCCTCCTTGAAATCTAGGGCAACACAATATCCTGTTTCAAGACACTGCTCTGGTGACCACCTATCCCCACCTGCATCAGTGCAGAAAGCAAATCTCTTCAAAGTAAAAGGAGGAGCTATTCAAACAATTAGTTATTCATAAGTAGGGTACAAGGTTTCACATTCAAAAAAGCAGGAAAAACACCCTCAAGAGCCTTAGAACGACATTCATGGAAGAGAAACATTTTCCATGCTCACACTTTATACCAACCAAAGCAAACAGAAAAGGAAATGGGTTATTGTTGGGTTTTAGAACACAACCAAGAGCACGACACAGTAAGATGCATCTGAAGAGTGGAAACAAAGTGTCAGAAAGCCAGAAGGGCCACAAAGGACTTCTCTACAGCTTTCAGTTTTACAGAGAAGTACTCTGATGGTCTGGTGACTGCTGGTGAAAGTATACACCCTCAGACAAGGAAACAATATCCACAGGCAGTAGGAGAGGCCAGGTTGGGCATGCAGTGCAGCACAGCACAGGGAGAAGCAATAGCACCTAGGAGGCAACTCTAGATAGTCTAGCAGCGTACACACATTACTTTCTCTCATCTTCTTCTGACAGATGTTTTGACAGTCCTCGAATAAAGCTGAATTAAGGCCAAACAGCTCTCACTCCCTCAAAAAGAAAGTGTTTCAAACATGTACACAGGGAAGGGGAGAAGCCTGTAGCATACACTGACTACACAGACATTAAGAAACACAATGTGAATGAGACATACCACAAGTAAAAGCTTTGCCTTGGCTACACTAACAAGGACAATGCTAAAGCCTGGATTACCTTGCTTGACATCTGTCACTTAAACCAAATTTCAAAAGAGTTCCCGTAAAATCATAACATCGGTAAGGCTGCCACAGCAAAAACGCCACCTCTGACACAGACCATCTTTTCCCCTCCCCTCACATGAGGGATCATCTCTCATCCTCCCCTCAGGCAACCGTGTGGGTCCCATTACAAGTGTAGGACAGATACATGTAGGGAGACATCCTGTCTTGTAGGCCAGAAAGTTCAAGCTTCTTAAGGCCCTGTCTTCAAGTTGAAGGTGCTTTAGCTTTTCAGCTAAAACGCTGCTGAAAAACAACTTTGCCATTCAAGATTGCTCCATCGGCAACATGGCCCCACACATGAATGTCCACATCTGCAACTAGAATAATTCAATATAATGCTCCTTCAGCCAGCAGTGATATGAGCAGAACTTAAAGTTTCAAACTTAAAGGCCTTACCGCCATAAACACTGAAGACAGCTGGAAAATTATATTTAGCTACAACCACCAAGTTAACCTGGTGCCGTCATGAAAAATGTCTGTTTCCTTGACTCATCCATCGTCAAGGCATAATAAACTTATAATCAAAATGATATCACTTCAACTGTTGCTGCCAATCTTTCCTTAATGGATTTAATTTAATAAAATCTTTAAAAAAAGTTTCCATGTGTGTTGATGGCAGACAACAATAGTAACAATGGCCTCATAGGGACTGTGGAAAAAAACCCAGCCTATTCCACAGTGGCAAAGTGCTCTGTTACTGGGGGCACCACAGGGCTGGAGGGACTTAACCTCCCAGGGCAGAACTGAGCTTAACTGCCCTTTCAGGGAAATGGAGTGAAAAGAGTTAATGATTTATTTTCCCAATTCTATTTTCTCTGCCACTGGCTGGAATCCAAGACCAGGAGGGTTGTTTTCTATTTCAGGAGGGCTTGGGGGGTTTAGGAGGGTTAGGCCTCTGCACCTGTAGATAACATTGCAAAGTCTTACTTTGTAACTTTCACGAGATGGCAAACTGCTATTCCCCTTCAGCCAATTGCCTCATTCAAAAGTTTTACTCATTAATTTCCCCTTTCATTCAAATCACTTATGATGATGGGACCAATCCAGTGTTTACTGAAGTTTGGCGCCTTTCTGCTGAGCTCAAAAAGTCCAGTGACTTCTTTTACTAGATTAAAACAGCACCCACTACAAAGCAGAAAGGTAAATTTAAGTTCTGCATTCAAGCCAGGGACTCACCTCCAGATCCAGGAGATTGAGGGATTTTGAAATTTACAATGGCAAAGCCTAAGCCAAAGTCACTAGGAACTTTGTTTGGGTCTTGAGATCAAAGGAGCATTAGTATGGTATTTTCAGCACCTACAGACCAGTTTCTACCAGTTTGAGCCCTGGGCCCTCCATCACAAAGCAAACCCAAAATTAATAGAGATTGTAATCAATCAAAACCACAGAAAATTCACTACAGTGGGACCAAAGTGGGGTTTCTATTTAAACTAAAGCAGTACTTTGACACATGCACATCTGGCTTTTAAGATCCCCATGGGCACATTTTGACTTGATATAAGAAAGATATTGTTAACCAAGAGCTTAAATACAGGAATACAATTCTGGATCAACTTTCTTGAGGCCAACAAACCTAACTAGTGAAGGATGTTGACAGGATTTTTTTAACAGGACTAGGCAACATCATTGTCTAGCAGAGGACTTGATGTGTTTGTCCTATAATTCATCTTAGTCATTACACTGATGCTCTCCCTGTGTTACTGAGGAGTGTTATAGGAAGCAGCACGGGTATAGACATATTGTTTATGAAGAAAAAGGAAGGGAAGAAAGAGTAAAAATCCCTTTTTCTCAATGGAAGTGTATAATAATCTGTTTTCCCTCTAAAAAAAACCCTAAAGAGTTAAAGGCTTTGGCAGCTACTATTCATTCTCTACTGGGTTTCTTCTGGGATCTGAGTATTTTGCATTCAACGCTCTGAGATACAAACAGGGAATTCATCTTGGGACTCAGCCAGTGTAATGTTATACCAATGGGTTGATTCAGGAGCAAAATCTTCAAAGAGACCCATACTGCTGAAATTCTGGAGAGAAAAAAGGAATGACCCATATGCAAGTAACTACATGTGTCAGTGGGCTATGACTGAAGCTAAAGGACTTGACTTTGCATTCCTCCTAAATTCAGTGGGGAAACTGGGGCAGGAGGGGTGAATCACCAAAGTTTTGCTCAAGGAATGTAAAACAGAACACAAGGTCTATTGCCCCCATCAGGATTTCACAACTACATAATAGTGATGATTTCATTGGAGCCAGCCCTGATTTATTTCACAGCAGAATTAAACCTCAGGTCTAAGAAAGACCTTAAAATAATGCTCTATTATTTTAATGGTGCAAATCCACAGGAATCAGTCAGGCTATCCAAGATTTACAGTGGTCTAACTGAAAGCAAGATTCAAGACTTAACATACAAGTTTCTTGGACCTGTGATGTGCTCATTTGCTAGTTTAAGCACAGGCAAGAAAATCATCAGTGACCAGATGCTAAGCAACGAATAAACACTGAAAATTAGACCTTGCCTCAGAAACCTTCCCAGATAAAGTTATTTTTAAAAGTAGGTATTTGGGGCTACCATCCTGTGCTGGTAAAAAACAGCATCATCCTATTAATAGAAGAACATCCACTTTTGCTGGCCAAGGCTGCAGCCCTTGACCATCTTTTCCCTCCCACTGGGAAGGACACAACTCTAATCTGAATGAGGGCACTGCACAGATGTGCTCACCTCAAACAACATGCCTAGCATGACACATCGTGCCAGCTAGGACTGATAGGCAGTAAGTAGGGAAGACAAGTCAGCACCTGCTTAGCCTTTCTGGTAAATCTGCATCACTTCATTCCCAAAGAAGTGCAAAGCCTTTGGAGTCCACGGAGCATGGCTCGTTGCACCAGCTGAGGTCCTGTCCTCCAGTCTGCAGTTTTGAAACGCTGCTGCCCTTTTCCACTCGCTATTTGTGATCTATCAGGATCCCCAGCAGATGAATAAAGGACCCGATCTGCTTCTGCCTTACACCATCGTAAATTAGAAACAAACCCATCAGCATTAGCAGCCTTCCATGAGCATAAAACAGGTGTAAGAAAGAGCAGAAACAGGCCTATAAACTCAGCTGAATTTAGAAATCAATGTATTACTTTCCAATCGTGCAGAGATTACATTACATTATGTATATACATACACACACCATTTTTAAAACCTCTCCAAGAAATCAGACAGAAACTAAGCAGAGCATATGGAAATTTAACTGGTTGCTCATAAAAAGCTGCTATAATCTGCCAAAGTTAAAAGATGCAGTACAGTCTACTACACAGGCTTGTTAAAAAGAAATAAGGTAAGAAAAGAATAATTTTTAACTATAACTACCTGATGGGTAGAGCAACAGTTTAATTTGTCTTAGAAATGCAAGGTTTCTGTATTTTTAAAGATTTCGAAAGCTTGGTCTCTTTTCCCGTCTGTTTTGGTTTGGGTTTTTCGTCCCTGAACCTCAAGAGCTGATTTCTACGGCTTTTAAAAAAAAAAAAAAAAAAAAAAAAAAAAAAAAAGGGACTCCTCGCCGTTTCCTCCGGCCTGTTTGATGCTCCTTTGCTGCCACCAAGTGGCAGAGAAAGGGCAAGGCTAAAATTTGCCGACACACGCCATGTGTCAAAGGCCTCGTCTAAATTTGCTTTCCCGCTTTCCCCTCCCAGTTTTTTTCCCTCAGTCTCTGCCTCCCCCGGGGCTGCCGCCATGTTAACCACGGGGTCGTCCCCAGCAAAGCCACCCCAAGGACTCTGCCACGGCACTACAACCCATGGCACACATTGGGGAAACATAAAAAGAGGAGTGGGGAAATAACAAATATGCAACATCACCACACAGCGCCTCCAACTGATGTTGTAAAGAAGGAGCTCCTCAAGCGTTAAATGCATTTCCTCAGTAACATACCCCCACTTTCCCTCTTTGCAGAGCTAGTCCTCCACTAAGTGACACAGGTGTGCTTTAAAGATGTTAGAAGTGCAAGGAGGAGTAAATCCGATCTTTTTCCTGTAGAGGGAAGAGCAGATCGAAACACACCGGGAGGCAAAAATGGCTCCTCACAGCCCTACTCACATGAGATGAGGCCCAGCAGGTGGCGGCGCCATGTTAGCCCTGAGGGCGGGGTGACTGGGCACAAAATGGCGAACTGCAGCTACCTTAGGCAGTGTAGAGGTGCAAGTTGTGGCCCTTGCTCTCTGGGTGAGTACGGAGAGAGGGGGAAAAAAACACTACAAACAACCTCCCCACCAAATTCAAGATACTCTTGTATACCTTTAGGGTGTGAAGAGGCTCTGCTAGGGGAAGAAGGAGCAGAGGTTAGGTGGTGGTCATGGCCTCTGGGTGGATTTTTGTGAGGTACAGGAAGATAGCTTCCTTTGGGCTCCTGAGGCTGGATGTGCAGTGGTAATTGAAGTAAGTCACAGCTCCATCAGGGGATGAATTTTGTTACACTCAAAAAAAGGAAGGGAGGAAGCAAATAAATCTTTTGGTGAACCATTTAACCTGGCTGCTGTGTTTGCTGAAACCACGCGTGATGCATCTATGTATTTAAACAAGGTATCCTATGCCAAAGCAGGTACCATCAGTGATTCTATTCCATGAAAGATAAAATCTAGCTACAGTATTAAAACTTTGATGAGTCCACCACTTTCTGAGGTGTATCAAGAGAAGAAAAGAACAAACGTGGTTTATTGTGTTACGTCCAGATGGACGGTTTGGGGGTAGGACTGCTGTCTGCTCTGCAGGGGTGCAGAGGACTCTGGGAGTGCTGAGAGTGACTCTCCTCTGCGCGTGCTGCAAAGGAATCCAGCAGTCCATATTGGTTTCAAGGGAGAAATATATATATATGCTGTTCACCTTCCCTTTTAATTTGAACTAATTTAACGTACTATAAGATGTTCTCCCTGTTTTAATAGATCTTATTTTTGTAGCAATTATTGTCATTTAGGTAATATCACACAGATGTGCCCAAGGAGCACAAACTTGTGAGAAGCCCTGAAGAATTTCTGGCAGTATTTCTTTCATTCCATCTAATTTCAGAGACAGAAGGAGAGACACCCAGTTGAATTATGTTGAAGGTGGACATAGGAAAAGCAGATGAAAGACTGAAGAGGAGATGAAATGGCCTTTAAGCACAAAGGTAGTTACACGTGAGGACTTGCACACCTTCTCTGTTGTGCTATAATCAAACTGAAAAATGCTTGCCTCTTTCAAATTTATACAAGTAATCTAATCTACTAAAATAAGGAAGTATCAGATATACTAAATAGGGAAAAATGGCAAACTTTTAAGCTCATGGTTGTCTGGTTCATTTTCCAGATGCTTTTCAAAACTAAGCGTTGTGTTCCTCAGTTATGTCACAAAGAAATACTCAGATATCTTAACAACATGGGGGCCACAGATGTGTTAACACACAGTGCCAGCAAAGTCACTCCAGTTAACACCAGCTGAGAATCAGCTTTTGGGTGGGTTTTTTTCCTGCTGTTGGTGAGGCTTTGGTTCAGATGCTTGAATAGAGTAAATTGTTACTAATCTTTGCCAGCTGAGGTAATGGCCACTGAGGTTCCTGAGGCCAGCAGGCTACCCAATACAGGCTTTGTCTTAAATGACATGGAACCTCAAATTCTTTTTGAACACAGATGAGCTTACCACTGTGCATTAACTGAAGGCTTGGCTCAATTATATCTTGGCTTTTTGCTGTGGGAATGGAAGGGTCAGGAAACTCTCTCTGCAAGTCAGAAGTCACTAGCTAATGTCAGAATCTGGCCTCTTTGTCTTCTGAAAACCTGCAAGCAAATCTAAGGACAAAATCTGGCCCTTAATTTTTCTGATAGTACTGCCTCTCCTACATGGCAGAAGACAAAAAAAAAAAAAAAAGAAGTTTGTCCAAGCTTATTTTGTTCTTGTTAATTTTTTTAAGTGGGCCAAGTCTCAGTCTGGGCAGTTTGCCTTGGTTTCCAGAAGGAAAAAAAAGGGACTATAAGGTATAGGTACATCTAGAAATATTAACCTATGCCCCGGAATGACTCATTTATCTACCAAAACTCTGTGTAGTTCTATAGATAAGGGGTGACGTCGAATTCTTAGTCTTTAATGATCTGAGTGTTTTCCAGAAAGTATGATACTTCATTCTACACACCCCAAGAACACCTATTAAAAAGAATGCATCAAATGGACAAGACTTCATTTTACCAGCTCAAACATGGAGCAGATTCACAGTTTAAAAAATAAACAAATCCCCCTCCAAAAAAAAGCCCCATATAGCAACTGTAACCCTTCTTTTCATTATGGTTTGAGTTGAGACAAAAATTTAAGTTTCAAATTTCTAATACATTCAGCATACTTAAACAGTGAAAAGAGGTACACACGCTGGGGTTACCTCTGAGGACGGTGACACATGTGAATTAATTCTATTTTAGTTAAAGTGGTATGAAGTTGAATTCCAGTGTGACTGTAATGTAAATTAATCAGATACATATGAGAGCATCCTTTGTCTATATTAACTTTTTTTAAATCTGAAATCCATATAAAGCTACATTAAAACAATGCTGTTAAAAGTCACAAAGTTGTACTAGATACTGTTTTGCAATTCTGCAAATATAGTATGTTACAGAGCCCTGTCACCATCTGAGATAAATTGGACTTTAATTGCAGAGCCCATATTCCTTCCTAAGCTATTTGTGGCTTCAAAACTGTGCTGAGAGCTCAGTAATGCTGATGACCATGCATGGGAAAACTGGAACACAAGCAAATTAAGGGCCAGTATCTACCATGCAGTTCTCTGAGGTTTCTCTAGAGCCCTAATCTGGACAGATTTTTCACTGGGATAACTTTTCTTTTTAATCTCCAATGCATTTCAGATTTTTACCTCAATGAAAGAGAGTTACAACCTTTAGAAAAACATGGTCAGAAGTTTCAGCTAACATTGCCAATGTGGCCTATACTTTACAAACTATGTTCTTGAAAAAGTTTAACTGCCAGCCTTTTCAGGGGAAAAAAAAATGGCCATGGCAGAGACCAAACATGAAAAAGTCCAATACAAGTAGTTAAAAGCTGGTAAAATTATAAACATCTGGGAAGAGAACATTACCATAACAAGCTGAGGCACTGTGTGGAAGTATCAGTGGTAAGCCCTGTATATAGTAAAAGTAAACAAAGCTTAACAAACACTGTCAAAGCATCAAGGAAGTAGATTTTAACTAGCAGACAAGTAAATTTCACTGGAAGTCAGTGACTTAAGAATCAGCTAGATTTTTTGTGCCATTTTTATTACATAAAGACATTCATACCTACATAAAGCCAAATTCCCAGTTCTTTTATGCTGGATTTTTGCTACTGTGGCCCTAACGAAATAAAGAGTTAAACTGACTTAAAGCAATAGAGAATTAAGCTTGTGATGTTATACACAGTCTCCAACAATAGCATATCACTAATATGCACTTTGCATTCTGTTACACACTGAGAGAAGAACTTACTGCTATCCAGGAGATATATAACTTGCAGGTGGATGTGTAACGTGTGTACATACCTGAGCAGCACCTCATGAGATTAACTGCCTTGATGAAATGCTCTCTCTGTAGAAGCTTTGCAGGAGAAAACGTGTTTTGTCTTGTGTGTGAGTTGGGGAGTAGGTTTGTCTGCCCGGGGCAACAAATTAAAAAGATTGTTTACACTAGCCAACTTGACAGTGTTTGTTACTAGGCATTTCTCCTCCTCACCTTTTAATAATGGGGACAGTAACTTTGTGGCTTTAAACAGTGACTAATTTGTTCCCATGAGGCCAAAAAAGACTCAAGTGTCAAAGAAAAAATAAACATTCTAGTAAACAAAGACTACAACATATTCATGAAAATTAACATTCAGATTGAATGAGAGGATATCAGACTACTGCTTTTTCAGACAATTTTTTCACTTGCATAACTCAGCAGCTGCTCATTTACTTTAACAGATTACTGGTAAACAGCAGCTAAGAATTTGACCCTAGAATTACTACTGTAAGAGAGTTTATTTGTAAGCACAGCTGAGTTTCGTTTCCTTTCTGCCTATTCTGGATCATTGCTATGCAAGATATATCACCATGAATTTGACGTGATCCTTAGCTTGAAAATTATTTTGTTGTTCATGTACTCTTTCGCTATCCCATCTAGGTACCTTTGATATCAAGATTGTCTTGATGTAAAGCTGGAACAACATAGTGCTGAATTAAACCTATTTTCTATCACTTAATATAGGCTTTAAATTTGTCCATGGAATGTGTCCACACTAGACTGAGAAGAAGCCTCTTGACAATACTGAATTATCATACTGAATTGCTTCCATCCATTTGCTGGGGCTGCCAAATTGAAATGATGCATGTCAAGGCAACCCTACACTGAAAAGTAAAAGATAGCCTCTTAAATGTTCCATTTATAAAGCTTTTTATTCACAGTCAAATTTAGTATCCCCTCTGAAATATATCACTTTACAAAATTGATACCTTGCCATTACAAGATTTCCACGCCATATTCACTCAGCTTAGTAGTAAAAACAAGCTTTTGCTCTTTTTCCCTTTGGTACAGCTGATGAAAACTGAGCAGTTCAAGGTCTGCTTCTTAGATCACCAGCACTAAGTATTCCATAGATCTGTATTCTTCCACAGGGAAAGTTAAAAGTCATCAAAAAAGCAAACTGTTAGTTCTATCAGTAAAATATTTCAAGTGCATCATATTGGAAAGCAGAAATTGAAGAAAAAAAACCCAAACTACCACTAATGCTAAGGATACTAAAAGTGATCTGCAAAACAGAAGCATTCATGTGGACTTTCTGGAACTCTCTGCAAGGAATATCACTCAAAACAAATTAGCAAAAAGAAAAATTACACTGTCATGCTGCAGAATGTTAATGCGATTATAAAATGATGACAAATTGCATTATTTACTTTCTGTATTATTTCCCCTAAATTGCTGTGGCCTAACACTTTTTTTTAATCACTGGCAAATAAACTTCTAACTAAGAAACATATATTGTCTTCTTAACTAATGCCCTGTTTTGGCATCTTTACATCTAAGTTTGTGACAAAGTAGTAACCTGCCCACATTTGGGATGCAACCAGTTTCAATTATTTTGGCCCTCCGAGTTGGAAATTTTCTTTGGCTCAAAGTTTGTCAGACTTACTCTTTTGGAAAAGCAGAACATCTCCACAAAGCTTCATGATCATTTCTCCCATTATATTCTGATTTGCATGTCACTGTTTAGCTGAAGTTAATTTTTTTTCAACTTCTGATTTGCATCAAAAATAGTTTGCTTTTGTTTCCTTACACTTTAACTCTCTAAAGCAGCTATACATTACTAGCCAGCCACGTCTGATGGAGGAAAGAAATGACATTCCAATCGTTTCTTTTTTTTTTTTTCTTTTATGGATAACTTGGCACATATCCCAGCTTGTAGAGATGTTAAACAGAGGAAGGTTTTTTCTAGGTATAAGGGGATTTTGCAGTTGCTTTCGGTAGAAGAGAATCCGCATGAATTGAGTCAGAAGTTCAGTGAGATCTTGCCAGAAGGAATCCTATACCACAGAATGCCACTTACACCCAACATACCTCCACCCGTGTTTCCAGTTACAGATTGGAGTTTGCTGTTCACAACTCCCAAAAGCCTTCCTGTGGCCAAGAGTTGATAGAAGCCTTAATCCAGGAAACCAAGGTCCCCTCTTCTGGGGCTGCAGAACCAGGTCTTCATCAATCCCTGGGCAAAGTATGTCATTTGCTATGGAAACCAGGATTTCCCTTCACATTTGTAATGATCCCAGACCCACAGTTAAAAAGTGAATTTCAGTCTACCCTCTTAAATCCTAGAAAATTCTTAATTCTGAGAGAATTAAGTTTGTTTAACTTTTATCATTCCAGATAACTATGTTTTGAGGAGATTTCCATGAAACTGCAACATTAATACTTTCTTGACAAGGCTTCATGCTAGTATTGATTTTCAAGGACCGGAAAAAATAGGATGACTTAATAAAACATCCACACTTGAGGATGGTTTTCCAATAATAAAAATACTAAAGTAGTAATGAGCACCGTGATGTGTTGACTTCCCAACTCATGGTTAGCGTTTATAAAACTGGGAATTTAAGTTTTAGTAAGATTCCTCCTTTGTTTGCAGCCACAGTAAACTCTGTGTCAGAGAGAGAGGTTTTCTAGAAGACCTGCAGAAACTTTACACAGACCTCGTTTCTTAGGTCAAAGACATCCATTTGGTTATAGTAAAAATGTCTTTACATGTCTGGGATAGTTAATGACATGGAGTTTTCTCCCTGCAGTATTTTTTTTGAGAAGCATAGGTGTGTAGGGAGGAAATCTTTCATTAGACATTTGAAGATGCATCTAAGAAAAAGAGAATTCACTGGCTAAAAAGACACTGAGTAGTGGGCCAGACATCCACTACAAAATCTTAAGCCACTGTTTTGATAACTTGAGTAATTTACTTTTCCTGTCCAACTGCAGCAGTTCAATGAAGCCACGCTAATTCAAGGACCAAAGTCCTTGAGGACCAAGTGGAAAGTCTCCCATTGACTCTCAAGTCAATTGAGTTAAATCTCTACTATCTAATGATCTCCAAATTTTGCCAAGTACAGAGCTTCCTGGATGCTCCCAAGTGCTGTTTGCGATTTTAATGTAGCTATTTAACACTAGTGGGGCTTAACATCTTGAGTTGTGTTGTCATTTCTCATCTGAAGGTGGGGTGGGGTTTTTTTGCAAGCTTGGAAAATTCACCATGCAACCTCATACCAAATTCTAGCCACAGCTGCTAACTTCACGTGTTCTTACAAACCTCATCACTTTCTTGGTGCAAAGACTAGAAAGCAAGAAAAGTTCCAAGAACAGTTAAATCATTAAATGCATATATCAAAACAGAATCTTTAACACAATAAATACTATTTTCACTTTTAACTTAAAAACATGAACACAAACCACTAATTTTGACATTGATTAGCCTCTAGTCAATCCAACTACATATCTGTTTCTACCATAACTTAGAGTTTTACATTATTTTAGCATTGCATTACTTAAAAACTTTCTCATAAACAGCATTTTTTTAGTGCTTCTCTTAGCTGGTATGTCTAGCCGGTATTAATTAACCCATAACATATTTATAGCAAAATCAAGACAAAGCAGGCAGGCGTCACACACACCTTAATGTTCTCTTTAAATATCTTAAGTTCATTAATACTTTAATGCACTGGTACTAATAACTTTTGCTGTTAAATAGCAACTCTTTGCATTACATTGGCATTAACTAATGCAGAGTTGGTATTTCTGCACCATATTCAGCACATTCAGCAATGAGACTAGAAGTCTCACAGATGTTTTCCTTCCTTTTCAGGCCCTGTAGAACCATTCTACAAACTACAGCTCATACAGATTTACGCACACAGCCACTGCAAGAAATGTTCTTCTTGCCAGACTCCTATTTTGAGGCAGGAAAGTTTTTATTTTTTATTCCAATATTCATGTAGCTTTTCCAGGGAGGAACTTTTCATGAACAATGTTCAGTCAACTCATTTCATATTTGAGACCTCAGTAAAGTCAAATACCTATCCTGAAGTCTAAATGTTCCAAGAACTTTTCAGTGATATAAAAAACACTTAGCGTTCATGACCTTGTATTTCAGACCTCTTTCTAATAGAGTTGTTAGCGAATAACAAGCATATGGTTAACGCTTCTTAGTTTGTGGGGCATTTGTCGGGGTTGTTTTCTTTGTGTTAGAAAAGCTACAAATCCAGGCTGTGATCAGCCATACTGCTTGATACAAGCTTTTAAAAAA
Organism: Chroicocephalus ridibundus; assembly: GCF_963924245.1. Lineage (NCBI taxonomy): Eukaryota > Metazoa > Chordata > Aves > Charadriiformes > Laridae > Chroicocephalus > Chroicocephalus ridibundus. The sequence goes on from NC_086286.1 coordinate 23,270,376, forward strand.
AAAAAGTTTACAAAGTTGCATTTGTTACATCTATTTAAACTGCGGTATCACAAATGCCAAATACCTGTATATAATTAATTATACCAGATGGACTTCTACCTCAGTAAGTCTTAGCTAATAGCTTTACATTATTCTTATTTAAACATTTACCAATGAAACCTGTGTACTTTACTGGACAATGAATTACAATCCTTTTCAGACATTATCCCTTAAAAACAAAAGCTATAATTGAAGCTTTAGACGAAAATCATGTAATGGAAACGTCCTTCAATTCCCTTTTAATTAACAGCACTGTGCGTAAATACAAGCTGAGCTACGCATTTCCTCAAAACAATGCCTCTCAAAGTATAAGATGTTATCTCCCAGAAAATCTCTCCATTAAAGCACTTCTGGCTTGTGCCACGTCAGACCACTTCTATCCTATTGTCTTCCCAATTAGTTCATAGGACACCTGGCCTTTTTTCTTTTTTGAAATTAATGGTTTTCAGATTAACATTTAGAACCTCATGCTTTGCACATGCAGACCTCTACGTGCACACAAAGTCCAGAAGTCTGTTTATAGCAGCAATCATTTGCAGTATCGGGTCGAAAGGGGTACAACACAGGACACACAGACTTCCAAATAAACTCTGTCCAAACCTATTGAGCACACCAAGAGAACTGCTTTACACGAGTATTGCTATCTTTGGTCAAGAACACACTTTGGGTCTTTTTCATTTTTAACCTTAATTAGACAAAAAAAGGCTCCCGAGTCCAAAAGCTTTTGTTTGGTATGACCATGACATTAACCTGTAGAAATAAAGCGTTCTCATTTTAGCTTTCAGCTGGTGCATGTTTACGGACCTTTGATATGCATACTCACCATGAGCAGTCCTGTAGATTTGGGGCAGCAAAGTTAGGTACCTACATGAACATATATAGAAGCAAGTTCTCTTGTTAGTTGGATTGAAGGAATTGCTATTTATTCAAAGACTTTATCTTAAGCAAAAATGTGTAAATTCATACCAGTCACTGAAAATGTTTCTAGAGTTATGCAACAATTATTTGAGTTTAATAAACTTGTCAATGTATTGAGCTTTCACTTTCAAATATATATTTTCAGATAGTCAATGACAAAAGAACCTTCATTTTAGCACCTAATTCAATTTAGTCCATATTCTGCATTGCATGATGCAGTACAACTCTGTAAGGACAGTAACCATCCACTGTACATCATTCAGCTTGCGGTAACTATAGGAAAACTGCATTCATTTGTTCTTATCATTTAGTCTTTCATACTAACAATATTTCCCAACCAATTTTGTATACTGCTACGCAAGCTGCATTTTGGTGAACCAAATTGTTTATTTTTCCTTCATAAGTAATTAGATTACTGCTATACAGCTTTTGGGCTGATAACTGAGTTTTGCTTTGCAGTGTATTGAAAAATGAACTAGTGAGATTCTTCTAAAGAAACTAACACGCCTCCTCTCCTACATGTCTAAGCTTCACATTTTGCAGAAAACAAATAGAATACTTGTAAAACAGAGCGGTAGTTTTTAATCACACTAGAGAATGCTTTCCTTGACAAAGATTTGAGAAATCACAACAGATGACCACACTCCTGCCACCTCAGAGCGTATTTCTCTCTCTCTCACAGTGTCAGCAGTAAGGGATGAGCACCGCAGCCAAAATTCCAATCAAGTTCCTGCACGTGCTGTTTTCTAATAGCTGTCCCCAGCCTGCTCATTTTTTTGGACCCTACAAATTGCCCTTTGGGGATATCTACTTTTTCCATGGACTAGACACAGGGGCTTAGAGTGGAATCCAGGGTGTTTGCTTGTGACCCTTGAAGCTCCGTTTGCTCAGAGGCAACAGAAGTATGGGAATACAGCATACATTCAAGTTGAGAAGCTGAAAAGGAAACGATTTACCACAGTGAATAAACCTTACAAAACTCTAAAAGTAAAGCATTTCACATAATGATGTAATGAGAAAGCAAACATGGCTCTTGCATAAAGACCACAGATTGGACAGCATTGTTTGAGACTTTTTAATATTCAAAAGATTCAGTACATATAAAAAAGTGTCAAACATTCAGCAGTGAAAAAAAAAACGGACTTCTTAGACATTATGAACAAAACATCACTAGTATCTATTACCAGCAAGCACATGTCAGGTCGTTATAATTTGAATAATGAAACGTTACTTCTCTCGCATCAAATGGCACTTTAAAATACACATATAATGTGATTACCTCGGTGACCAGTGTTCTGGACAAAATACAATCCTGTAAAATTCTTAAATACAACTTAATCCAGATGTTGTTATACAGCACCTCTGCAAGATGCATATAGTATGCAAAACAAATTCCTAAATAAGTTCTGGGTGTCTCTAATTTATATAAGGGGAAACAAAGATTTAGTCCATCTTTCTCTTTTTTCCTTTAGCAGGAGTTTTGGAGGTATTTTCATTTTCAGCATTTGGTTCCCAGAGTGCATTTCTTACAAATCTAGAAGCAGCTCCTTTATCGAGTTTGGATGCCTTTTTCTTGTCTGCTATTTCTTTGACCTTGTTCATGTATGTTCTTATCCTCTCCTAGGGAAAAAAAAAAAAAAAAAAGTATATATCACACCATTATCCCAAGATTGCTGCTAAAATAAAAATCAATGAGTAGAAGTTCTCCACACTGTATATTTCCATAAGTATAATACTTAGAAAAATACCATTATTTAAATATATATACCAGGCTCTTTGTAAACTTCAGGCTTGCCCTTTAGCAGATTTTCTACCACAGGTACCTACCATACTAATATTTGCATGACACCCACCGTAATAGAACATAAAGTCCTACAGAAATGACGACTCTGCATCTAATTTACACTAAGACAAGAATTGTTCTTGCAAGAAAAGTTAGAAATACAGAACTCAAATTGGAGTTTGGCCTACATAAAGATGGGACAATAATATTTAGATATTTGACGTATTTATAGATAAATTATACTGTCTGACTACTGTCTACAAAAAAAAAAAAAGAAAATTTAACACGTCCAAGCAAAGCCAAAAAGCATCTTATACAAAATCAAAGACGTTACAAGCATTGCAGAGAACTCTTGTGGTTAAGACCCTAAAATGGTCAAGGGGTCTTACTAGTGAAAATATTTAAGGCACCCTGATGAATTTCCAGCTGTACCAGAAGTTCCCTTTATGACAATAAATAAAAAAGCCTGTCTCCACTGCCATTCCATAAAGCAAGGGGATACTTGCTTTATGGAATGGCAGAGACCAAATCATAGTCATTTGGTGTCTAGAGCTTTTTTTGAAGAAAGCATGGCTTGGATTCACACCACACCTACGTATACACTCCCAGTTTAACAATCTTGTTTATGCACCTACTCATCCTCATCTACTTCTGCAATCAATAAAGAAAATTACTTTGAGAGGGTAACTAAACCCCTCTAAGATGAGCATCACCCTCTGTTAAGTGCCTGCTTCTCTCCACTGACTAGAGAGGACACTTACAGTAATTCTGTAAAATACATAAAAGTTTGGTTGATAGATTTCAAATCTACATATTTAGCCTAATATGGCCTTCAACTCTAGAGCCTTTAGGTGTTACTGTAATACAAACAACAGTAACAGATATATATATATATATATAGTGCTCTACCTGATACCCAAATGATAAACGTGGATTAACAGAACATTTATGGATACTGCTAACTAAATAAACGTTGATATTATGTAACCCACACATTTCTCACACAGCCGTTGACAGCTTTTTGAATCTGGAACAAAAGTTACGAGTCCTACACTACTGAACTGATTTTCAGTTCTCCAGTGACAATTATAAGCAACTGATTTGTCAAAAATTTGGCCACTCTTTCCATAGCAAAAACATAGCTTTAATGAGGAGAGCTTTACAGGGTCTGAAATCATGATAGACTGTAATATTTCTTTGGTGACTGAGATGGCTAATGAGAACAGATGGCAAACCTACATGTATCAACATGGGAAAAAGGAGCTGACAAATGTCAACATGACAAAAGAAATTAACTCTGATAGCTTGAATGTGAGTTTTATTAATACAGTTTGAATCCCTGTGTATTCCCTGTATGTACACAAGGAGAGCAATTCTAAAACCAAAACAATCATGACAGAACAGTCTTTTTTTAATCGCTTTCCACATGAATAAGAACATCTCAATGTTCTTGGAAGGAAAGACTGTGCATTCATTCACCTTGATACTTGTAAAAGGAAAAGAGAACTGGATAAAAATCTAGCCTATGAGAATTCACACATTCTTCAGAGTTAAAACGACTGGCAATTGTGAAGTAAAATACCGGCATAAAATATCCACAGCAGAAGAGATGAAATTTATTTTTTAGTACTGCTAAATTAACACAATATTCAGACAGTATATAATATAGGAGGAACAAGAAACTGACTGAAAGCTCATGAAATATTAACCGATCCATTTTTTAATATGATACAGCCGAGACTACTGAAAACCTCACAAAATTAAAAATAGAAGTACTCTTGTTATTCAGGCTAGCTTTCCACATTTTTCAGTCCTATCTTGCATTCTGCTGGTTATGTAAGGATTACATTTAAGCTAAGTATTTTATAATTGCCCACATTTAATATTTTCATTTATACAGGAATTAAAATGAGTTGCTATAAGTTTTGATTTCTATTTTTTTCTTCAGGCTAAATGATTTGATTTTTTAAGTCAGCAGAATTTTCAGGATAGCCAGCCTTCTATACTGTAGACATGCATCTAAATGGAATATAAAGACAAATCTAAAAGATTTATTGTAGGTTGTAAATATGTCACTAATGCAGAATTACTGGACAATACACATACAACTGGTGCCAAAAAAGCTTTTAGCTTTGTTGCTGAACTGGATTCTTTACTGCTGAGAAAATGAATTAATGGAGGACTTGCAAGGGGGAGGGGGGCTCTTTCCCGTCTTTGCTAGTAAATCAACCATGCTGTACTTTTAGAGTCATACAAAAGTAAGAAAAGGTAGCCTCAGAGATTAACATGAATCCAAGTATTTGTAAGAAAAAAATGCCATACTGGAAGTTATAAATTATTATCAGACATGTAACATTTTTCCATTTAACAGATACAAGTGAAAAGCTGCTCTATTCAGAATCCAATTCTCAAAGGTGGAGAAAAAAGATGACACTGTTCATCTTCTTCTCTAATTTCAGCAGGCTCTACAACTTTGCTTTAAACAGTACTGTTTGGAACTAAAAATACGTCTTTCTTAATTTAGACAGCCCAGCAGGGCATATGAACAGTTACATAACACCAAGTAGCATATGCATGCTATTATGGCAACATATCCATTTTAAACATAGATATAAACATTTTTTTTCCCACTTCTATATCAGTTAACTGTCCCGGACGAGTAAAATATTGCAGTGCATGCAACGTAAGTGTAAGAACCTTACCAGTTCTTTTTTCACTGGATGTTCCTTTGGATTGATTCCCTGAGTAGCCAAGTATACTGCAAGAAAAAAACATGGGGTTTTTTGAAACTGAAGGCTGTGATGACTGGGGACCAATCAGTCAGATACGAAAACTGGAGGTTCCACATAAAACTATTAATAAGAATTGCAGTTAACTGTATTGTTAAGTATCTGACAAACTATTATCAAATATTGCAGTTAGAAATAAATAAATCTAACACAGTTAAACTTTCTGTTAAAAGGATAGAAAAGGCTGCCACAAAAAGAAAGAAAGAAACACTCACACATGTACAAAGTCAGCTTTTGTAAATATAAATTTTTGATTTGGAGTTTCAACATCATTTGTCCTATAGATGGCAATAATTTGGGTCCTCAGGGTAATTACAAGTTTATAATTACTTCTCTATGAAATACGATTATTTCATGTTTGCAGCTGTCTAGAAGGTGTTCAAATGGCAATCATAAATACTACTTTTTCCTCCTACGACATACTTACCCCAGAACATTGAATTTAAAGTGTATACCGAAACCAAATCCATCTTTGCTTGCTCAAGAGGCTCCAACTAGAATGAAAAGAACACACCACATTTGCACAGTTTTAAGCAAGATGTGCACAGATTTAAGTAATATGCACATTTTATAATTGTGAATGTATTCATAAAAAAAACCCACGCTAAATGAGCATATTTTTGCACCACGAGTTCACTGAGACCATGTCTATGCCTATTTCCCTGCCATTCAAAATATTAATTCAAAACAGTTGTTGCTATCAATGGAAAAACAAAACAAAACAAAACAAAAAAAGTCTTAAGATCACAGAAGCTTAAATGTGCATATAGTATACTACAGTCAATGAATACAAACACTACACATGGTAGACTGTGTGTTCAGCACTGCTGTAAAGCAAAGGAAGAATACAGGTAATGAGGTGGGTTTTTTCCTCGACTGTCAAAGTCAATTTATTATTTTAGTCCTATAGGATTTCCAGAAACTCTGATAACATCATTGTACAGCTCACTAGTTCTAACATGGATACTGTCAAAAGATCAGTGTTGTCAAGACTGTTTTCTTCATAATTTATTTGTGTTAGAAATCCTCAGAGGATAAAGAAGTTCCCTCATGTGCTGGCTTTTTCTTGCCCTAAAGTAAGTACATGTTAGGCTTTAAATGCTAAAAGATAGAGGCTTGTATGAAGTCTCCAGGCAGTACCTTGCTCTGTCTTTATGCCCTGAAAAAAACCCACATTTTACAGATTTGTGCTTATAATACAGCTAGAGAAGACAGCACAGTTTTTCAAGCACCAGGTTCTGCAAGTCTAGACTTCCAGAATCAGATCAGTTGTCACTGCTGTCAATTCATCTTTACATCCTTCTGGGTATACCAAGTTCCATTAAGTTTGTTGTGAAAAGGTCTCAGACAAAAATGTGAATGATCTCTGTTACAAAAGAGCACTCAGCATGCACTTTAAGGAAGGTCAGGAATAAGCTAGAATGTCCTCTACCTAAATGACTCACTTGTAGGATCATCACTTTTCAGCTTGAAAGAGCATATATTTCATTGTTTTGTTTGTAAGACTGTCTGGATATCTTAGAAATATAAGAACTTCAAATATTAGGAATCAGGGGTAGGAAGTGTCATATTTGTTATTTCTCTGTGCAGTGGATGACCTAACAGACCCTTTTATTTCAGTTCAGGTTCCCAGGTATTCTTGTATTAATAGCAAAAAGATTGTCAAAACTAAGGTTATTTACCTTTTGGAGAAGCTCATTCCTGGAAACTGACATCATTGTCTTCAGCATCTCATCTACAGAAGCAAGAGATTTTTCAAATGCTGCAAGATAATCATGAATTTCAGTGGGGTATTCTTCTGTATTAATATCATCTTCTGACATTTTCATCTGGAAAGAGGAAACAAAACTAATAATCCTTTTCTTGAAGTCCCTACAGAGTCAAAAGACTGTATTTTACAATGCAAAGCATTACCATTCATTCATTAAACGTTATAAGAAATACCTACTTCTGAAGAGTTCTAGCAGGTAATGTCAATAGTGACACAGTTACAGGTCCTATAATTTTAATTTCAAGGATATCTCCTAACTGCTGTGCAAAATGGCATGAAGGAGCATTACAATTGACATGACTGTAGTACCTATTCTTATAACAGCCCCAAACCAGTATTTAGCTTTTATGGTCTGTGATAGAAAGAAATTATTTGCTTGTTTAAAAGAAGTGCTCTATAAATCACAGTATAAAAAGAGCTACACCAAGCAACCAGCAGCACACTGAAAAAAAAGAAAATGGGGATATGGCTTCAGCCTGTCTTAGGAACAGACATTACTTCAGCTTTAAAGTGGTTATGCAGCACCAGTTATGTCAGGGTCAGTTACATCTTCCAATGCTAAATTTAGGAGTTGATCCAAGAAATTCTTCTTATGAACCCTGTATCCAGTTTTCTGAATTCTCTATGGGGTATTATAATCTGCAAGCTAACTCTACCAGTAACAAAGCTGAGTTGATTTTGGGATTTCAGAATACTCTGGAAATCTTGTAGACACATCTATGCACAGCAACTGTGAGATAAGCAAAGATGTGAAAAATCCCAAAACACTCCCTTTTTTGATCCCAGCATTCATGGTAACATGGCAGGGCTACTGCCAAGCCATCTGGCTGCTGGCTTACAATCGGTGTCTTTAATTCATCTCAAATCATAAACCACTTATTATCTTGGGGAGTTAATGTTACTTAAAGCTCGGTTATTTTCTACAATTTCTGACTGAGCAACAACTTTTGGGACGTTGTAAGGAAAGAAGAGAAGAAATATATTTTTCCTGCCCATTTGGTGAGCTGCATCAAGAACAGTGGGAGCACCTGGACCGTTGCAGTCCATCCTACTTAGGATCAGTGTAATAATCCCACTACCCAGCCGCTGAGTAGAGGGTGAGAATGTAAATTGAAGAAACTGCACTTTGAAAATTTCATCCCTGAACACCAAGCCACACAGCCAGTGCAAACAGCAAGGAAACAGCAAACAGCTGTCACATCACTGGAGTTTGTTTTAGGTAAAGATTTGATCTTTCTCTTTTCCTGGCAAGAGCGTGGTATGGGTGAGAGAGGTTTCTTTTTATTTATCTTCTCTCCTGGAGGTAAAATAGGAGGAAGACTGGAAGGAAAAACAGTGTGGAGCTATTCGAGTTTGTCTGCAACTCCAGTTTTTAACCGCACCAGCGTGACTCCAGAAATGCAATCAGCCAGCTAACAAGCCCAGTTTCACTGCTGTTGTTTAGATAGTTTAAAATTATAATCCTACTCAGCTGCATGACTTTTCATCCTGGTCAGAGCTGTTTTTCAGATTGAGTACAGAATCACAGTGCTAACCATGACATGTTGAAGGTCTCCTCCCTACCCCAGCATGTAACTCACATATGTAAATACTGTTTCAGTCAGCTGCAGCAGACCTAAGCAAGAAAGCTGAGCTGGACCTACAAGATGCTGCCCACAGAAAGGCAAAATACCAATACAATTATTTCTGCCCTTTACGATAGTATTGTTTGTGTTTTGTTCTGTCCTGGCCACCTGCATTTTAATCACCCTTGTCAGGTTGATTAAAAGAGTCCAGAAACAATGTTTGTTGTTAACTTCTAGTCATATAGTACAGCACAGAAAATACTCAAAGCTACAGAAGAAACTAGATTTTCCCAGCTGTTAATACAATTAAGCCTGGTTAGAAGGTATCTGTCAGTACACATTTACACACACAGGGAGAGAGGTGTAATCCAATCCAACAATCATCTACAGAGTTCACCATCGCTACAGCACTTAATCTACTATGGTTTTAATTTGATGGACATGCATGAACATACTGATAAACTCCAACTTTTCTCTCTCTCTTTTAATGTGGGCATCCAGTCCCAGCAACTGCAGGGAAAAAAACCCGCTGAAAAACTCCTGTAGCAGGAATGCGTTACCAGTCAAAACTAACTCATGCTATTTTACAGCAGTTGCAAGGATAAACAGTCACTAGAGCATATATGATATTCCTTCCAATATCTCAAGCTAGACCTAAAGTATAAGACAGAGAAAGAATAGGAAAATCGAAGGAAATCACAGATAACTGTCTAAAATGTATTTTTCTACGATTGCTCTCTCATGAACCATAAAGAATTAAGTTTGCCCTCGTATCACAAGTATTTACTTGTCACTGTCAATTAGCAAGGAAAGGGGAAAAAATGCATCAGTCTTCAATGGAACAAGCCCGTGTACAGTACCCTTCATTGATAAGTCCGGTCCTGCCCAGGGAGGGGGAAGAATTCGTTAGACTTGTGTTTTCTGTTCAACAGGAACTAGCAAGTTCCTACTCCTGCTGCATAGGGACCTCTCTCTTTTCATAAAACTGTTGTTTCAGCATTACTAATCTCTAAGCAGGATCTGTTACAGTGTTGGCACATGCCAACAATAAGGCAGCAGTCAACAGCCTAAAATAGTTTGGATAACATTAAATCAACAAGAACAAACTTACACGACATTAGAAAACATGTACACCGGAAACTCCACAGAGTTGTTTCTGCCAAAATCAATACATAGACTGCACAGTCACACCTGCAGAATGACATAGCCAAGGATGGAAGGCGCTAAGACCACATCAGTTACTCTCTAAACATACCTAAAAGCCACACTGCCCTCAACAGTTGTGTTTCAGTTACTAAATCACAAACAAAATTTTCCTCAAAGTTTTATGAGTGTTTCTCTATATATTTTGAACAGGTAAAAATTTAATTCAGTTCCTGAAGTTGATGTTTACTACAGCAAATCTGTTGGATTTGCAGACTTTCAGCCAAATTGTATTTGGCACAGAGATTCCGCTATTAAAAAGTTAAGGACAGTACAAATATTCAGATAAGAGAAGTTATGAAAATAACTTGCTGGGTAAGCATGTGAATAATGGGTAAGTCTAAAGGAAATAAGGATAAGACAGCATTTTCATTATCAGGTAATAACACCTATGAACACATAATCTGTGGTTGTGTACACGATGGTAATACTTTATAAGATCTTTAATTTTGAGAATGCAAAGGAAAGTTCACAACCCGTAAACATAAAATAGGAAAGAAAAGGCCTACTTTGATTAAGGACACTGAAGCAAACAAATAGTGATGAAAAATGTGGTATGACTTCATAACATCAATCTACCAGAAACAACTTTCCCTTTTCACCCTGAGCTGAAAAACTGCTGTGTAGTTTTTGGGAAAAAAGCATAAAAGAAAAATATATTTGTGGAAGAAAAGGACTTGAAATCACAAAAGTAAACCATTTTAATGAGAAAACTTAGTCATTGCATTTAAGTCTGATCAAAAATTGTCTTACAAGTTTCCACAGATGAAAAATTTCTGAATATTCTGAAATTTCTGAAAAATTCTGAATAAATTATCATTTATTCAGAAACATGACTACATTTATGTAAACTTCTGCTTACACTTCGTTTTCTCTCCAGTCAACATAGTATAAATCAGCAAGCAATACACTCAACCTGCAAAAAGGGAAGGGAGGGAAATACTATGAACCACAGAAAGACACAAACGTGGAGAGAAAGCAAGAGAAAATACCTCTTCTTATGCAGACGGTATAAAAAAGACTAAACTGGTGACAATCATAAGCAGTTTGCCATAGCGTTAATGTGGCTATTGATCTAAGATCCAGCTGAGTTAAATGCTGTATTAAGGAATTTTAAATAAAACTAAACAAAATACAGATGACTCTGCACAATACAATTAGCAAAATTGTCCACCTTCACATTTATCTTTCAGGAAAACGAAGAAAAGAACTCTGCAGACATCTTTCAAGAAAAACACACCCATGACTGGCATACAAAGGTAAGAAAAGGAAAAAGGGAAACCGCAGACAATTTGCAGGTGGCTTTTATGAATAATCTTTTAATATATCTGGTGTTTTAACACAAGGCTTAAAAAGTAATTGCCAGCTGGCTTAAAAAGAAAAACCAAGCCTCCTTTCCTGCCCACCCTCACAGCAAAACTGTATCTGTCATACTGAAAGATATAAACTCTAATTAGGCCCTAGGTACCTCTATGAATGGTGAAAGCAATGCAAGCTACACGCATATATCGACGGGGCAATAGGAAACTCTGAGAGAATTTTAAAACGCTCAGTGTTAGTGTCACGCACAAGGTTTTCCACTGGAATTAAAACTGCCAAGTTCACGATAAAAATGGTGTATTTGAAATATTTTGTAACATGCAAACAGAAGACAAAAAGTAATTTGGCATCCTTCGTTCTGCTTAATATTGCAACTCACTTCACATTTCATGTTAATTCTTACCTATTTCTTAAGCACTAGAAGGCCTTGTCTTCATACTGAGCTCACATCTTTTATTTTTTCAGATTGTTCATTTAACAACAGTTTAGACTTTTCTTCTTTTCACAGATATTTCCAGGTTATATAGAGAAAACCAAAACAAACCCAAAACCTTTTGGTCAGAGCACATAAAAATACTCTTAAATTCAAAACAAATGCATTAGCAACATCAATATGACAAACTGTCTCTGTCAGCTCCTAAAAACTGACACTGTCCTCCCTCTCATGAGTTCTGACTCGCAACCTGGAGTGAATGTAGCTGATATGCACGTGCAGCAGAGATGTCCCTTCTGCTCTAACACTGTAGTTTGCGGCTGTGGCTATAGGACAACAGAGCAACAAGGAACAAGCATCTTAAATTTAAGGCTACCAGAGATCATGACTAAGTTCTTTGATCATAAACCTCTTTTGGGCAGAGAAATCGACTTTATTCCATGTTTGCAAAGCTCTAAGTACAATAGGCTCTAATCTGTGACAGACACTCCTCAGCATTATTGCTGCATAATAATTAGTTGCCCACTAGTTATCCCTGTGTCCACAGATCTGTTTTGCTACTAATGCCTCTCAAGCCAGCTTGGGGCAGCTGGAGAGTATATCTAGTACCATTAGTCAGAGTGCTCTTGCAACGCCAATTCACAATCTTGTTTGCAAGAAAAATTTCCATTGCAAAAGTAATTAAGCCTACCATGAAATACCAAGTATGCACCAACAGGCTTATCTTGATCCCCTTAAAAATATCCCAACTCGAGCCCAATGCAGAATTTGCACTATATTACAAATGGGCAACAGCCGAGCAATCATTTTTAACCCTGCCTTCAAAGCTAGGCTCCAGTCAGCATCGCAACCTGCACAGAACCCTACAGAACAGCTCACAGCCATCAGGCTCTTGATGATGCCACTGAAATAGAGTCTTTTCAGCCTCTAGAGGATTTGCAAGGTTTATTGTGATCTGTCTTAAAAGAAGATTAAAGTTTAAAAGGAGGAAATAATATTTTTGAGGCTCACCTAACACTTCAGCCTGTGGGGGATATCACATTAGAAAATTAGTATCTCATCTTGGCTTAAACAACCCATATTCACCGCAGCCCTATCTATATCCACACAAACCAACTTTGATGTAAACCTTCAACTCAATCTGCATGATTGTAAAACATTTTTATTCTCTGTAATCAGCTGTCCTACATTCCACATCTTTGATGACACAATCATTTCCTCTTCTCAGCAAATCTAATACATCCTAGCTCTTGTTCAGCTCCAACCTGTCGCTACACCCATCAGTAAGTACAATCATAAAACCATCTTTATTCAGGTATGTCCAGAACACTTCTTAGTGAGAGGTTTTCATAAAAGCTTTCACACTCAGACTATGCTACCACAGCTCAGTTCAAGATTGGGGCTTTAAAGTGATGTTCAATTTTTACATCTAAACTGGTCTTTAAAACATACACTTTTGGTTGCACAGAATTTCTTGTACAGCTAAACACTGTCTCCTTGCATAAAATGGTTTACACATCACCAGAGTGGACAAAACTCAGTATCTCTGTATTCCAGTGGGTTTTTGTTCATGACAGCAATCAATACTGAATACCTCTGTCCCACCAAATTCGCAGCGAACAGGAAATAACCTGCCTCTAGTCCATAGCTCTCGTATGCTCTAAACCCTGGAGTTACTACCTCTTCTAAAATTTGCTGACACTCTCCACTGCACTTCATGCAGTACCTTTCTCTACTGTTTAGAACAACGACCCAAATCTATTTTTGTCTGTTCATTGTTTGACTGTGCTAACAAGACTCTGTTCAACTATTAGAAGCGTATTTACCCATTTTTTTGGTTGAACATAACGTGAGAGGTTGTTCTAAACATTGTGTTCTAAGCATCAATCTCAGTAATGCAGGAGAAAAACAGGCAAAATCTTTTCTGCCTATCCCCTAAATAGAATTTAAGAGCTGATAATGTGACAAAAAGGAGACCAGCTACTATCAGCAAAGAAAGGGTATGTGCAAAATCACAGAAGTGAGGGAGTAATAGGGAAAACTCATTTGGAGACATGGAGTTTTCACAGGGATTGAAACAGATTAAATTAAGCATTGTAGAATTGAGAACAGATGAAAAATTGATTCTAAAAATCTTAAAACACTTCAAAGAATTTATCAAAAAGATTTGTGTGATTTCTGCGCTCCATTTCTGATAGGAAGCCTAAGAATTCTAACAAGCGCTTCCAAGTTTCTCATGTTCTGGGGTACAGCCTCACGTTAAGTGTTTTCTGATTTCTGTAGCAAGGGTCATACTGCCACAGGATTAGCAATATCCAAGTATTTTAGGTTGGAAGTATTCTTTTACAATTTTAAAACCAAGAAATGTGGCAGACACCTTTCAATTTTGATTTATTTTACAGTCAAATCTTTCCATTTTTGTTTGTCTCAAAAATGAGGCCTCTTAATTAGCACAATCTAGAGTTTAACTTGCAAATCAAAGTCCCCTACTACATTGCTCGCAGCAACTAACCTTGCAGTCAGGATGCTGTGGCAAAGCGTAAGGAAGGGAACATCTTTACCTCTGTAGGAACATGAGAGAACCTTAAACAGATCTACTTTATTACAAAGTACTTGAGCTCAGTGGTTTTAATTATCACTTGCATTTCTGCTAAGGGAAAAGAGCGGTGCTAGACTATTTTAACCATGGCCTGTACATGCAAACTGCATCTTCTCTTTGAAAGCCGTGCTCTTCTAACAACAGTTACCAAGTTCTCAAGGCTCCTTCCTCTGCAACACTATTTTATTGACATTTAATAGGAACGTCACTGTTTACTGCCTACAGTAGAACCTGCCATCCTCAAGGCAGGGCACCAGCTGAGAAGCCGATAGCCCGTATTCTCTTTCTTGCATGTAACTATACAAACCATGCGTTAAACTGTACTGCACACATCACCCTCAGTTCTGGGAAGTTACGGAGGGGGGTCCCCGCATTTGGGACAGTGACAAGAGAACAACCTGGACAGTTTAACGTGGACTTAGAGCTCCCCTGGAAGCCTGGTTCAGCTCTTGGGCCACACACAGGTCCCTCCATCGCATGCACACCAGGTGAAGTAGAAGTGTGTGAAAACCAAGGCTTTCCCAACACTTTATAACCAAAATCTCCTGTTCTGACACCTCTTTGTGTCAGACGGAACACCTTACCCACCCTTTACAGACATGGTTGAATTTTGAACAGGATTCTGACATCAGACCTGACTTCCCAAATGTGTGTTCGGTCACAACTTCCCACCTCCCTCTTTACAAACGCCTCTAAAAAAAAAAAATTAAACCACACGGAGCGATCTGACTGCGTGGACAACAACTCCCACGCCAAGGACGGACGTCCATGTCCATGTCCATGTCCATGTCCATGTCCATGTCCATGGCCCAGGCCCGCCACCGGCACCCCGGCCCACCGGCCGCGCCACACCACCCGGGGGAGCGGGGGGGGAGCGGGCAGGCCCATCCCGGGGGTGAGGGGTGCCTGTGCAGCCCCACGCGTGGGGTGCGGACACGGGAGAGGCGGGAGGAGCGGCTCTTACCTCCGGGCGGGCAGGCAGGCGGCCGGCCGGCGCAGAGCGGCACCCGGGGCGGGGCCTGTTCCGGCGCGCAGCGGTGACGTCAGTGCAGGTAGGCGGGCTCTGGCACACGCGTGTCCGCCGTGGGGCGGTGCTGGGTCGAGTAACCGCTTCTGGGGAGCCGCGGTACCGGTGACGTGCCAGGTACGGCGATGACGGCGCCTTCCGTCCGTAACGACAAGAAGCTCTTTTAGGGCAGAAAACGCGCTTTTCGGCAGCCAGGCCGTTTAGGTGGAGGAGGTGAAGAGGCGGCGTGTCTCCGGCTGTTCCCACGCGCTTCTCGTTGCGTCCTGGAAAAAGGGAGGCACGAACTGGTTTGAGTGATGGTCCCGTAGTGCCAGAGGTTCCTTGGCTACACCAAGGCATCCCAGGGGGAGAGCGTCCATTCTCACTGACGTTACATATCGTCACCGCATCCTCGAATGAGGGTTGGTCTCCAGTGCTGTTACTGGTTGTAATTTCCACTGGTTTTTCTCCCGAAGATTTCCAGCAAATAAATGCGGGTTCAAAATGCAGTGGATTAATATTTCTCCATGGTGAGAGCTTGCTGTTTTGGAAGACTGTTACAAACACATCTGTTACAAACACATCTGATAAGATCTGCCTTTTACAGACTTACATTCTGATAAATAGTAAAACAGAAGTCAATATCCACATCAAAAATATTGGCATTACTAGCCAGAGGCCTTTTTTGCCTCCTTTCTGCTCACAATCTCATCTGAAGCTTATTGTAACTGAAGCCTGCAGCCTGTTCCCTCCAAGGCAGATTAAGGTAGGATCACTGGAATCCTTCAGTGTGGTTGAAGGGGGCCTGTTCTCAACTATAGGTTACGCAGGAGTGTATGTGGCTGATTAAGTCATGGCTGGTTGCCTGAAGGGAATGTGCTGAGCTGGCTTACTCAGCATCAGGGTTTCTAGAGGAAGAGGAAAACAGGTCCAGTCTGAAGAAGGTCGAGGTCAAGGCTGGGGAAAATGGAAGAGTATATTCGTAAGCATAACAGGACTAGAATCTAGTTTGGGGTCTTATCCGGCTTCAGTACACTTCTCTGTGCCTTCAATGCAATGTAAGATATTGCAACAGTGAGCTTCCTTTTAATAAGTTCATTTACGTCTAAGTGCTATACTATGTCTGTTCTAATTAAATCAGTATGAACAGCAAATTAGAGTCTTTTGCCCTACTCCCAGTTGGAAGCATATCTGAAGATCTTCAGAGGGAGTAGTTATTTGTTTACATTTTGTCATCTCCTTTTCCTCCAGGAGATTTAGAGGTTTAGGTTTTCAGTTTCAACCAAAAATGGCTGCAAAAGCAATACAAATTTTTTTTTTATAACAGAGTATTTATGAAAGCAGCAAACACAGGGATTCTTTAAGAGCCTTTCAGCTGTATGTGGGGCACACATACAGATAGTAGAACCACTGGGGCGGGGAATGGTATCCCTACTTTCTGCTAATATTTTAGTGTAATAATATAATCTTTCACTGAATTTTCATAAATATTTCTTATTTTCAAAAAACACACTCTTAATTATTTTATCTTATCTTGCTCATTATTACTAGTACAACTACAGAATTATGCACTGTAGGTAAAAGGGAATTCAGGAGAGATTTTTTTCAAAAAATTCAGCAATGCAACAGTTTGAAGGGTAGCAGAGAAATAGCAAGACCTGCACTTTACTTTGCACTTCCAGTGTGCCAAGCGTCTCCAAGGACCTCAAAACACTCGACATATATTTAATTCATTCTTACCTCAGTATTCACATACCACAGGTTGGGAAATACAGAAAGGGAAGCTGATCGATAGACTAATTGATTTACCAAACATTAGGTAGGAAGTTTCTGCCAGAGTCTTATTTCCTAAACCCAAAATTTTGTTTCAATTACAAGATCAAAGGAAAATGCAACACATGCTGATTAATGCTCAGATTCAACCAACTCTGTAGAAGATTGTAACCACCTACAGCACTAATGCAGTACAGGTTGGACTCGGAGCGTTTCGTGATGATGCAGTGTGGCTCTCTGTCTCCTTCTAGCGGTTTACCTTTGATACAGATTTGCTACTGAAAAAGCTTTTGGAGATGCTCATATAAGAGACAAGATAAATAAAAAAAATAGCCTAGATTCTTCTGTTCTGAATCTGGTGTGAATACAAAGAAGGATGCTAGAAGCTACTCGTAATAACAAGGTCAGTGAACATAGGAAGTTCCGATCAAATATGAAATAAAACTTCTTTACGGTGAGGGTGACAGAGCACTGGAACAGGCTGCCCAGGGAGGTTGTGGAGTCCCCTTCTCTGGAGATTTTCAAGACTCACCTGGATGCAGTCCTGAGTAATGTGCCCTAGGCAATCCTGCTCTAGCAGGGGAGTTGGACTAGATGATCTCTAGAGGTCCCTTCCAACTCTGAAATTCCGTGATTCCATGAATCATTGGCAGAATGAAAATATAGATGCTAAAATCAGACCAAAAGCAAAAGGTGTTTGTTAATAGGCATCTGTAGTCATCCTAAGGGAGAAAATAAAGCAACAGAATTTCTTCATCTGCAAGTCCAGCTTCTTCTGACACTAATCGCTCTTTTTGGCCTTTCAGTGTGAGTCTTAATGAGAGCAGCAAAGATACTTCATTAAATAATTCAGCCTTTCTAAGTAGACACTTTTATCAGCTGTCCACCATAAGCCCTTTCTGGCAATTACTGGAATGCCAGTATATCCAAACACAGAGAACGTTCCCTTTTTTTCTGCCACTCTCTGTCTTAAACCTCTAGATGTTCAGCGACCAGTTGAAAATGCTGAACCGATGCAGACTTAAATGAGATTAAGTCAGTGAGAGTACAGCTACCTTGTGTTGAAACTAAACCGAGAAATTTTGTGTCTATAGCTTGCACTTAGAATGCATTTGTCTAAACTTGTGCAACATCACATTTTAAACTATTTCAAGAGTGAGTTAGTCTGCACCTGCATTACCTGAGCTGCAGACCATTTCACGACAGTTGCTGGCCTAGCATGTTTAAAGTCAAGTTATGGCCAAAGTCATTAAAAAGCAGAGTATGAAACAGTACCTTTTAAAATCCCATGTCGAAGCAAGCAAACCAGTTTGGGAGTTGTCAGTATTTATAGGACACTTGCGTCTGAAGGGCGTTGGCCACATTGTGCATTTCCAGGCTAGGCATTTTGTGATTGTGAGGCCTGTTTCTTTGCAATGTAATCTAATGAATTTGAAATGTGATGTGTGGACAGACCAGCAAGTTACCAGAAGAGTAAGCTGAAGCATGAACATTATCCATCTGCTCGCCCGTACCTGCCTGCTTACGTGCACTTGCCACGCAGTGGAAGAGGGGTGAGTGCCTGATGTTTCCTCTGGCATATCGGAAGACAGATACTTGCAAAAGGACAGTTACAGGCAGCTGCCTGGCTCAGTGGCATGTTTATGGTAACTTATGTCTCTCTCTGTATTCTACAGAGACCAGATATTTGCAGGGAGTGGGAAGGCAGGGCAGGAATAGAGAGTTTACAGTGATTTATTGCAAGGTGGATGGTGAGTCTAGGAAGACAGCGCAAGATATCTGGCTGCCAGGTTTGTTCCCCAGCCACTAGTTAGGGTAAAAAGGGGAATAGAGTCTTGAGAATAACCCACAGGGATGTCTCACATCTTCAGGAACTAAAAAGCTTGTAGCAGTAACACTTCGGACAGTGGAAAAGAAGTGTAACCTCCAAAATTTTCCATCCTGTGATACAGTTTGCTGGACTCGGGGACAGTGTATGTGGCAACATAAGCGCAGGTGAACTTAGACTCACCTTTCTGTTAAAATGCTCTGGACATGGTTTTTTTTTTTCTGCACTCAAATTAAATTAGAATGGCTTTAAACCTACTAAACACAGACTCCTTTCCCTTTTGAAAACATAACAGTTCTAATCAAAATAAAGATGTAAAAGGACATAGAAAGAAGGAAACTGAGTTTGAAGTAGCTTTGTTTTAGGGAGGAAAAGTAATATAATTCAATAAGACCAGCTTAAGCCCTCTGATTAAAGCTTTTTTAGCATAAAAGATAGGGAGGATGAGATCTACACTGAGATAAAGATAGTTAGTACAGATCAAAAGAGCTTGTGTTCATGCCAACTATATTAAATGACAGGATGTGGTGAAGTGCTGGGTACCATATCTGGTTACTTTACATACAAAGCTTTATTCGCTGAATGTAGATATATCTATTAGGTTATATATATTTATATGTGGAAACTGTAGAAATAAATTGAAAGCAATCTACCATGTGTAGAGTATTTGTTCTGATATTGTTCTAAGATTGCATTTCTTCCCAATTAGTATATACAGCTGTAATTTTTTATAACTGTCTCTCTCACTAAGATTGTGGAAGTAAATTGTATTAGAAATTGAGGTTTATTTCTAAATGCATTAGAATTACACCATTCTCACTTGTTAGCTTCTGTGTATAAATTCAATAGAACTATATATTTCATACCTAAACTTCATTTTAGCAGGAAGCTTAGGACAACTTTAGGAATAAATTAAACTTAGGACCCCAATTGCAGTTGTCATTGTAAAGGTGGGGGTTTTATATTTATTTATCTGCACATGGCCCCTGCAGAGGCAGGATACAGGACTGGAAGGCTCTTTGGTCTAACCTGGTGTGGCTGCTCTTAGTTTCTCACACACTCTGCAACAGCAGGATGTGGGAGGAAGGGAATGTGAATGTCAGGAAGGGAAAGCACTGCCGGATATGAAGATGCCACAGGCCTGTGCCCCTGCACACTTCTGCAAGGCAGCAGGAAGGGTCTGTCCCCCACATCTGCTGAACAGGCCGCAAAGTACTGCCTGGTCGAGCTATGCCAGAAAGAAACATGAAGGAGAGATTCTCTGATCTCTGCAGGAAGATTGATGACTCAGAAAATGAAAGGTTTAGCCTGGGATGCAACGGAACTGAGCAGATTTCATTAGCTGCACCTGCCTTTTATTGTTATTTTTCATTGTTGCTGCAGTGCTGCCTAGAAACCTGAGCCTCACGGTGCTCCAGGCTGGAAATACTCGTAAGATTGTCTCTGTCTCAGAAATCTTAAACAATAAGCAAAAGATGAAGAGAGCAGGAGGAAAAAGCCTTTAGAACAGAGGACATCGCTAGTGTTGGATTATTTCTGGCGGACAGATGCAGGACAGGCTGGAGCAGCATCCCAGCATAATCAGAGCCAGAAACAGCTACAGCTGCAGCAGAAGAGGTGCACGGTTCCAGTATGCTCTGTGACACAGGGAAGGGGGCAAGAGGGTGCAGCTCCCTTAGCCCTCACAGCAAATCCACAAATAAGAACAACTTAAGGATTTGTGCCACATGGAGTCATTCACATCTGGGCAAAGTGAGGATAAAGTAACATTTCTGTGCTGATGGAAATGCTTGCATAAAAAAATCAGGTCCTTGGTATTTTCTGAAACACAAATATTGGCAGTGGTGGGTTTTAATGTAAGCAGCCCCTGCCTGTAAGAGAAGAAACTGGAAGCAGCTGGGACTTGGAGACTTAACCAGTAATTTACTTTGAAGAAAGAGTAGTTTCAACTGCTAAATTGTTAACAGTCAGTGTAACGGTGGGCATCTGATACAATGCAATCCGGTAAACAGGCTGAGCTACTATTTCTGAATCACTGCCATGAAAAAAGGTCCCATCAGGTCTTGAGTGCTGTGGAGTTCTGTGGGCCTTACTGCCATTCTGCAACCCACGCATCCTCTGGCTTCAGAGAATGTCTTAAATGTTTCATAACCTCAAAATCCTGAGCAACCAAGGAGAGCTTGCCTGTGCTTGTTTTATTTATGTTGCTGATGGGCTTTTCATAATGATGAAAATCAGCTTCACTGCCACGCTTAAGAAGGTGAGATGCAGTGTTCTGATCAGGAAGTACCCTGAGAGGCTAGCAACCTTGGGTGGCCTCTTGCACATTGATAAAAGAGGAAGAAGCCATTGGTCTGTGAAGGAAACCCCAAACAGTGAATTATGTACAGGCTCTTTTTACTGCCCGTAATAACAGAGGAGGGTTTTTACAGGGGCCTCCACGTGGTTCTGCAGCTCAGCTCTCTCTCCACATCCCCAGACATGGAAGCGGTGACTAAAGATTTACTAACATTGTGGAGGCAGGGGAATAAAGGCAGGAGGGAAGGGGATCTCTTGGAAGTAGAGAAAACTGGAGCAGACACGAAGCTGTATCCGTACTACTAAGCTAAACAGCGACGGGCTTGTTCTCTGGCTCAGAGACCAATTGGCATAGCTTGTGACCACACCGTTAAATTGAGCTGGTCTCCAAAGCAGGGCTGCCACGCTGCCTGCTCATGCTACAGTCCTGAATCACGTTAGCAAATAATTCTGCCAATTGCTAGTTGGCCTAAATCAACTAGTTAAGGGTGTGACACTGAAGAATATTACAGGGAAGAGAGATTCTGCTGTGATCCCCTTTGCTGCAGGGTCCTGCAAAACGTCTCTGCCTCTTTGCTGGCAATTGCCTTATTGGCGGCTGAGGAGGAGGAAGGCCAGGGTGTGGGGCAGCTACTCACTGCCCTTTAGATCCTAGATACTCCTGCAGCCACCAAGCAACACTGACCCTCTTCCACTGTCCTCTGTGGACAGTGCTGTGCAACTGCAAGAGCGGGCTGTGCAGCGAGAAGCAGGTCCTCCCAAAAAGGCCAGCAAGGAATGAAAGCCTTGTATGGCCAAGGCTAGAACTGGCCACATCACCAAGTCACCAAATAGCTCTGGCCGAGTTCCACAGAAATCCTGTCTGGTCTTTCCTCTGCGCTGAACCTGGGCTGCCGCAGGCAGTCCCGTAGCCATGCCTTACACTGCACGCAAGTGAATTCAGCTCTCGGCTCCCGCCTGGGTTACCAGCTGCCCTTGCCCAAAGTACTGGGACTCGCATTTGCTGTCTTTGCTACTACATAATATCTTGCTGCACAAAGGCTTTAAATACTCTGCAGACATATGGACTGTGACCTGGAGATTCTTTGGGGAGTGGGCAGTTGTTCCGCTCAGAGTGCCTAGTACTGGAAATACAGCAGTAACAGCATCAGGAGCGGGAAAATGCAGGCTTAATAATTGGGAAAAAAACCCCAAAATGTAGTGAATCAATGTATTTCCTGGCAGTTTGTCGGTACCAACATTACAGTTAGACAACTTTATTACACTGATGAATACCCAGGCCACAAGTTAGTAGCTTCTTACTTATCAATCAGTCAGCTTAGCCAAACAATCCCTATTTGCTATTGAATGTACTTGATGGCAATAATTTAGCGAAGATGAGCTGAATTCTATTGTCAAGCTGTATCTGAAGTTATCACTGGAGGACAGATGTCTTTTTTTGATGCAATTCCCCATCTTCCTTCTGTGCACCAGTCCTGTGATGTCCCTGACAGCATCACTGGTTGTGAAGAGGCAAGGGCACATGCGCTTCCAGACATTAGTATATGCTGCGCACCTCGCAGGTTTGCCGTTTATTCCCTGCTTCAGCTCTGCCCTGAAGTTCAGAGTTACAGTTGCTATTTTGGATGGTATAAGCAATAATTATAAACTAATACATTCACACATGAGCCATTCTGACTTCATTGGGTAAATTCTCAAATGCTGGCATGCTACTTAACTTTTTCCTCAGTTCTGTCTTCTGTCCTTGCTCTTTTATTACCAGTTCTGGTTTTGAATACCTTATGTATCACAGCTGAATTTTTGAAAATCAGAGACAATAGGTGGTATTTCATAAACCTCAACAGTGCACTGTATTACAGCTTCTTATACAGACTTATAACTTGCCTTTCTTTGCTTAAAATTCAGTCCAAGTCATGGCTAAGCTGTAAATAATTTTTTTTGGAGGGGGAATGAAAACTACATACTGTAGGCCAAATATACACTACCTGCACAGAAACCTTGACAGGCTCTAATGTCTAAGGACCTGTACAAATGGTGAAAGTCAAAGTAACTATATTGATGTGAAACAAAAAGCTCTGATTTGCAATAGCTGGGGATTTGGGCAACACCTGGTCAAAAAAAAAAAAAAAAAAAAGCAAAACCAAAACTGTGTAGCACATACTTATATTCTGGCTTCAATCATGCCCATAAACAGATTCTTCTCTTCCATGAGCATTCAGGGATGGTTTACAGGGGAAACAAGCGATCGCTGCCAAGCAGATATACTTGTTAAATGTGGTCACTCACGGTAGAGCCAAACTCGGTAGCACATTCCATTCCCTGGCCCTGGGCAAGGCAGGGGTTTTCCAGAGTGCTCCTTGGTGCTGCGTCAGAGATGATTTGTCCCTGTGCATTTCATCTCCGATGCATTATGATTTTATTTAGAACACATTTAAATTCTTCAGCCTCCATGCTGCAGAGGCAAGGTGCCAGTCTTCGGCAAGAGGGGGCAGGACTATAAATAGCGAAGGCTAGGCTGCCACGGGCAGCTTTTGGTCTGCTTAAGTTTCTTGTTTAGCCTGGGAGATGCAGAAATCCAATCTGCTGAGGAGATACAGCATAGTACAAGCACTAGCAACAGCTCTTCTCTCCAGCCAGTAACTATCTTTCATTTCCTAGGTACACAGATACAGACGCTTACCTTTCCTGAACAAGGACAGCATAACTATTCATCTATACTTCCCCCCAGCTCCCAGCTTTTTGCAAACTCTTGCCACGCAAACCGTCATGTACTTTCATGAAAACAGCTACTTATGAGGGAAATGCATTCCTTCATTTCCAAACCACAAATAAAATGAATCCCCAAATTAAGTACCCAGAGGTAACAGGCATTTCACCTTTTGGAGGCCCATGGCGCTTTAAGAAGTGTTGTTTATTAGCTCTTGCTCTAATTTGCGCCACCATCAGGTAGGCTCACTAGCTCTCCCTGGAGCTGTTTGTATAAGGAAGGGACATTTTTGCTGTAGGCCAAGTACATAATAAAAAATACCACCAAGAGCACAGTTCTGCACTCAGAGTTCTTTGTTTTCCCTCACAAGTACCTGTACTGAGAGCTTTTTCTTCCCTTACTCTGTGCTTGACTCAGAATTACTAATAAAGAGAGAAACCATATTTTCACAAATTTCCGCTGTCTAGCATACCTTTCAGTGAGTATATTTTACTTAAAGAACAAAGCTAATGGAGGCCATCTCTGAACAGTGCATTTTAGACTCAAAGCACTTGAATTGATTCTTTGAACTCTACACCCCCAGCTTTTCAAAGCAAGCTGCAGTCAAGATTGCAGAGCAGTAGTTCCCCCTATTCCCTCCTGCTAGGATGCACCCCAAGAGGGACAACATTTAAAATAATTTCAGAATATGCTCTCAGCATTACACTATGCACACAAGCAGATGGAATTACTTGTGTCAAAAAAAATATAATCAATCATATACTAAATATTACACTTGAAAGCAAACCATCAAGTCTTAAGGAAGACAGATGGATCTCATAAATCTTCACCTTCACCGAATATTTAGCCTGCATCCCTTGAAAGGGCACTTGCGGAACTGTGTACATCTAACATGCTACACAACCTGCCGTTTGCTTGCCAAGCCAAAGTAAAACCTGCATGTACACCTGCGCAAGAGGTTAGCACAGCGTGTTTTTGACAGATGGACAGATGTCATTAGCCCTTGCTCAGGGATCTTGACATTTTGTGCTCAGCCTTAGAAGCTTTGGTGCCAGTCCACAGCACGGGGAACCTACCTCGCCAGGGCATCCTCATGGTTCTGGACACGCTGGGGCACCTTCCCAGAGCTGAGCCGCTGAGCAATGTGCCTCTTTCACAAGGGGATGGATTCCCACTGGTCAGAACTAAGGGCTGCTTTTCTGGAAGCTTTTGTTAGTTTCAGATACCCTCCAGTTTGTTACTGGGCTTTCATCCCTGCTGGTCCTTGCTAAACCTGAGATACAAGAGCCTAAATTTGAAGGCAGGCTAGAGCTGAGTATCAGTGACCTACTAAAGCCATGGACTTCCACAGACACATCGACTGTATGGTTTACTGCAATTTTCCTGCTGGCCTCCCAGCATTCATGATTTCTCCACTCCACAAGGTTTAAAAGCCTGTGAGCCTTTTCTACCCACAGGTGCCTGCTCTCTTTTTCCTCAGCTGGTTTAATAAATTAAGATACCCAGGAGTTAATACTGACAATTTTATCTCACTTGTATTTAGCTGGAATCTTAGATGAGAAAAAAATCTGAAGCCTCTCAGTCCAAAGCTTGTCACCTCGTGCTCACCAAAACAGAGCTGACTGACAATACACGAACAAATTTGCATCCCATTTTCCTGTCAAGTTTGTGATTTAGCTATCCCAGTATCATTTTTCTGACACAAGCTGTTATTTCTAGATTTTGGGAAGCCAGTGAGACACTCATTTCTTACTATAAATAACTGTAACGCAGTAGTAGCATAGAATCATAGCAAGGTCCAGTTTGGATCCATCAGCACATTCAGACCTTTTAGACCTGCCTCACCCTCTAGTGTGTGACTTGCAGCAGTAGGGAACTCACCAGTCCCCAGCAAACTGAAGAGGCGGAGCGCTCTGATCTGTCAGATCAGAAACCTCTGATCAGAAAGCTCTTTCAGAGCTTTCCCCAGCAGCCTGAGGACATTGCGTATCCCCAGGTCTGCATGTTTGCCATTTCTCACTACCTGAATCCCAGTCGTAGTGTCGTCCTTCCACTACAGTTTCTCACCTTTCAACCCAGTTTCCCCTACTATTTTCAATAGTCTCTAGCTTCTACCCTGTTTCCCCCATTTGCCACTTTCCCTACCTTAACTTTCAGTATTTGGCTGTTTCCTCTTCCTCCTGCATCTTGCTTGGATGCCCGTTGGTGGCAGGACCAGTACAGAGATAAAGCCCTGGTCCCTCTCTCTTTACAGAGCAGCCTCTAGTTTTGAGGAGCAGGCCCTGGAAGGTTCAGGCTTGATGCAGCGCAGGTGACTCACCCGAATTTGTCAGGAAACAATTCCTCAATCGGAAGCGTGAGAAAACAGAGCTTCTTTGCAAATGGCCACACGGGGGCTTTTTTGTAGTTAACCTGGACAAAGCCAACATTTTCCCATAACAATCTGGCTTCAGAAGTAGTTAAATGCTTTTACTAGAAATTTGCATATGCACATACAAGTCACCTGAAAGCTAAATACCAGACAAAGAAGTGACAAATGAAATCATTAGAGCTTACTGAAATTAAGAAGACTCCCACCATACATCCACAAATAGAGGATGTGCCTGCTAAAAACTGGCAGCAGCACACACTGGTAAAATCAGAAAAGAAACACAGTGCAGATAAGGGTAATTACAAGAAAAGTTCAGGTGAAACTACAGTAACGAAGCTACTCTGTCATACTGGGTTTTGAAGAAATGCTGAATCGATGTTAAAAAAAAAAATAAGTACCTTATCAAGTTTTTCACAATGGAGTTAAATTTTAGAAACTTTTGCTGCAAAAAGAGGAAGTTTTATCTAAGTACTGCACACTGTTCTTGTAAACCTATACAAGTACATTCATTCTTTCACTCTCTGGATGTTTGAATAATATACTTTGTTTGTATTAAGACAACACTCCATGTAATTTTATTTGTAGAATACCAAGTTACAAACAGATAGAAAAACAACAGAACATAAAAACATGTTATGAAACCAAACTAAAATAATAAAACAGTGCATTTTACTCAATAGTTCAATTTCAATACACTCTTCAATAAAAAGCTTACTCCATTAAACCTGAATATTTCAGCATTCATTATAGTTTCTATAGTGTATTACAGAGTCACTTTAACAAAATTCTAATTGATAGAGCCAATAACACAACGAGTTTCTGTGAGGTAATATATAGTAGTTACCATTACATGCACGCATATGGACAATACTATATATAAAAAAGCCACACCATTAAACAAGTATGAACAGATTTGCACTGTGATTAAACTGAACACAAATAATTTAAAGTGATTTCTGAAATTATAGATTGCGTTAACACAAAGGCACATTTTATTTCAAATGTAAATTCACATTTCTAGAAGGTAAGAGTTTTGTGCCCAGGAAGCCTCACAGTCAAACAACTCTAACAGCATATATCTGAACTTTCAATAGAAAGATCTGGTTTCTATTTCTTTAATCCAGTTTTAATATGGGAGAAATTAAATTAGAAACAGAAGGGCTATCCCTTCTGTATTTACAGGCTGCAAGCTATATTGCGTTCTCGTCAGAAATTCTAGTTTTCCTGTCAAACTTTGTTAAGCTTGGTAACTATCAGCACCCTCACAGTTTGGTCAAAGGCACCACAAACACACAGTCCCTTTTTGTCAGGGCTCCAGTCTAGGCTAGAAATCGGCTGCGTTGACAGAGTCACATTCTGCAAGAGGCTGAGTGAACCTGCCACCCCCATCTCAGCTCCTTCAGAATCCTTCTTTGAGCGCCGAGATGGGTACTCACTGGCAAGAAGTAAAGAAAAGGAAAACGTGCACTTAAAATTTACTCATAAAAACACATTTAAAAAAGACACAGAGAAGGGTTGCCTCTGCTTTCAAGATAAGGCAAATAAATGTCTTTAAAATAATGAATAATCGTATCCAGCTATATCCACACCACATACTTAGTAAATGTTTCATGCAAAGAAAAAATGAGGCAGGAAGTTTTGCATCCTGACACCTCTCTCCTATAGCCCTTCATTTTTTTAACTGCTTGGCTTTTGCTAGAGGCAAGAAAATTTCATCTCAGCTATCCCTCCGAAACTTAATGCACTTACTTCACTGCATTTAGGATGATTCAATTATTTTGCCACGTAATGTAAGAAGATGTAAATTTAAGAATCATTAAAAGTCCAGGCTTTCAATATTCTTCTCAGACATAACTGCTACCATATGACAATTTTAAGAAATCCATTTTCTTCATTTATCACCTTGTTAACCAAAGATTTAATTATGACGGATATAAGGATATAATTAGATCTTGATTATGTTAAGAAAAGTGAGAAGGGCAAAATTCACCCATGCTGTTGTCACATTCTTTTAGGAATTAATTCAGGATTCCAGATCAAGTATTGATACCCTTTCTACTGCATTTGTAAGCAGTAATTTTAACAAGATATCTGAGGTTGGAAGTGTGACCCCCCTCATCCTTTTCAGGAAGATTCTTTCTTAAAGCAATTAAATGGTGCGTTTCTTATTGCCCTTGTTGCAGGCTAGAGAGCGATCACTTACTATTTCCAGAGATGAAGGCTTCCAGCTCCTCCACTCGTCATAAATATATCTCTGTTCTGTGGTAGGTGCCGAACCTGCCATATGGTAGATTTTTGTGCCTAATAACAAAAAAAATCAAAATCGTATAGAAGTCAGTTATGGATGAGCTTCGCAAGAAAGGACGCAGAATCTTAAAATGGCAATCACTTGTACGAAGAGAACCCAGCCTTCTCATGGTGGATAGCAGAACATCTGTTCTGAGGTACATTCCCTTCCTCTGGCCTTGGAACAGGACTCCTTGCAACTTGCCACAGGAGTGGCCAGTTCCCATGCAGGACAAGCCAAGTCAGGCTTCAAAAGCACCCCGTCCTTCCGCAGAGATACAGCAGCAGCCCTGCCAAGGCTCACGCTCACTTCAGCTTCTTCCGGACTGGCCATATAAGCAAGGTTAAATAGAGGTAAAAGCAGCTGTGTGTAAGCACGTTTTTTGAAACTGCTCTAGAACTACAGGATTCTCAGGCTCTTAAGTAACAGAGTCACCACAAGGTTAATTTCACTGTTTGACATCTCTTAAAAATCATTACTGGAAGGGAATATACTACAAACACCGTGCAAACACAACAAACAATCTACAGTTCAAATGTAAATCTCAGCCAGGGCACAGCAAGATCACAGAGCAACAGAAATCACTTAGAGAAAAACTGCAACGCACCTACTCTGACTTAACGCATATCTGTCTGCAAATGTCCAAAAGGAAAAGCTTAAATGCAGTGAATGAAAGATAAGATGATCCACTTTCACATTTTGGTTACTACAAACAGTAATTCAGTAAGCACTTTTATGTTATCAAAGTACTTCTAACACCTTATCTGCTTTGAATGGTGGTAGGGAAAATAGCAATTTAAAGATATTAAGACATTAAGTTGAAACTCAGCTTTTTCTAATTTAGGCAGTCCTGGAGAACTTCACCACAAAAATTCCTTTTCTCTAATTATCACAAGATTTTGTTCACTAAAAAAAAATTTTAAAATACTGCTTTATAAAGAACTTAGACTAATTAACGCAGTGGTCACAGATGGAAGAAAAGAGGCCAGTAAGTCTCTCCTCTATATTCTTTCACTCACTCCCAACGCAATCCAAAAATGCTTGGTACTGAAGAAAAACAATGATTTCTATGGCTCACATGAGGTCTGGTGAGTGCAGAATGAAAAGCGTTTGCAGAGGGCTCACTTTGTTTTGGGATATATTTAAGATTTGAATCTGCGTGCTCATCACAATTTAATATGACCTCCAATAAACATGACACATGACTCCCAGACGAGGGGCACAGCTGAGTGCACAGAGGTGCAACCACACAGAGAAGCCCAAATACCCGGTTATAAAAGGGATGAAACCTGGGTGAGTGCTGGCAGCGAGAGGCAAGGGGCCCTTTCACTGCTTGCACCTGGGGCCACACCAGCCACACTACCGCACTGCTTGTGCCCCAGTAACACGAGCATCTATTACCTATCGAAGACAAGTCACCTTAGACCCGCAGTACTTTGACAGCATATATTCAAAGAGTCTGTCTCTTGTTAAGAAATACTCTGTCTCCCCATACCTTCTCTGAAACAGAAGCAAAACCTTTGGTTGGATGCTGAGTTCTCATATCGAAAACATGGAATTTTCCCTCAAGTGATGTGGCCACTAGCTTGTTCATATTTACATCTTTTCTGTCAAACTCCACACTGCAAACCTGGAAATATAAAAAAAATACATTCAGCCTTGAAATTTAGCTACTGCTAAAAAAAACAGGGGTTTGTGATTTGTAAAGACATATTAATCATTGGTTATTTTTACAGTGACAACATCACCAATTTGGAAATAACAAAATCATCTGAAAACATGAATCCACTGAAGAATACCCCATGCTATCCAGACCAAGAACTTGAGGGGTGCAGTTTGGTGAACTTAAAGAAAACGATTCCTTGGTACAATCTCAGCAGAAATGTCTTCCGGAAAGATTTCAGGTAGACAAACTCCTTTTAATTTTTCCATCCCGCATAGAAGCTGGAATGAAAAATACTTTTATAGTTTCCTTACCCCATTCTTAATGTTGGTCTCCCATTGTAGTGACATGGTTTTTAAGTCAAATAATTTAATGTCCCCGTTGTCGTATCCAGCACATACGACACGTTCCTCTTGATTGTAAGCATTGCCTGGAGAAAGAATTAATTAGAATACAGAAACCCTCCCTCCTTAGGCTGTAACTTTCAGACATCCTAAACCTGCAATTTCAACTTACATTTATGCCAGAAAAATATTACTATTGGGATATTAAGATTAATGAACAGTCTGGTTTTCAAACCTGAGAAGTATAGAAAATATAGCTTCAAAATTGGCAGTCTATTTCTTTTAAAAATATGAATAAAATTCTTACTCTCCCTGCCATTACAGCCTTAACCGCACACACCAAGTACTGCACGCTGGTCTTGTAAACCCATACGAATACATTCCTTCTCCTAAATCTTCATCTGCTGTTAGGCCACACTTCCTAGACAGCACCACAGCAGAAAGCGGTTCCTTAACCAGCCTCTCAAGCGTGAAACGTTAGTGGGACAAGAAGCCTCTTCTGCAGGCCCAGACTCACAGGGAGGCCCTGCGCACTACCACAGCCGTCACCAGGCAGAAGCCTGCCTCCAGGAACTCCCAGCTGACAGGTTCAAGGAAGCACAGCAGTGCCTGAAAGAGGCTGGCCCAGGGAACGTAGTTCAAGATGAACCTGGCCTTGGCTCAAGTTTCAGTAACTCAAAAGAAAATTGAAGAAAATACATGTCCACTTTTTTCTCCATTTGTCAAAGCAGAAAACAAAGGTATCAACAGCAATGAGCGTTACAATTGCACCTACTTGCCAAGAAATGTCCTCTCCCTACTATCAATTTTGTTATTATAATCCATCCACTTATCAGCGGTTTGTAAAACTCACTTCCTGACTGTAGGGGCAAAAATGGAGCTAATCCAGAAATACCAGCTTGTGTAGAACACAATCCACTTGTTCTCTCCAAAGCAAAAACGCAGAGCACACATCAAGCATCTCTATGGTCTTTAATTAGCTCTTAGCTTCAAGGATCTTCTCTTAAATTAACGCCTTAACACTTGACAGTTGGAACTATGCTACAACAGCAACTTACGCACTGCAACATTTACACTCCATCAGGACAACGCAGCTGGATATACTGTTTTTACAGTCCTAGGCAGAGAAATAAAGCTTGCACAGCTTATCTGTGAAATGACTGACCAAAGGCGATAAGAAAATGAGTCCAAAACCCAGCCATCACAAAACTGGCTTGTTTTGAAAAACACATTAAAACCACATACATTTGACAACGTTGAAAAGCAAAACCTCCTACCGATTGGTCCACACAAAATAAGCTATTCCATAACACCCAGAAATACTTTGATAGTCCTCAAAGCACAGTCATATTAGAGGGAGGAATGGTTATAATCTGATAAATTACCGAATGCTACTGTCCAGCAGTCCCTTTTGCTCTCCCCCTGTACAGGTTCCATATTGGCGACAGGCGTATCTTTCTGTCTCGGGTCCCATACCTTCACAGTTCCTGGGAAAGAAGGACAATGGATTTTGTATTATGGATACACCGCCACATTGCGTTCACCTTCCCAGGGAAGGCCTTTGCTTTTCACCCTGATCATTCAAAACTCAGGAGCACCTCTTTCAATTCCAGAAAGCCAGACTGATTTAGCAGATAGAAAAAAAAAATATAACAGAAATAAAGCAAAAGTATTTGTTAAGGATGTTTTTTCTAGCTGATATTTTGCATTTATGCTGCTTCCCATTCCTTCTGTCCCACGCTCAGTGACAACAGTATCTTTTGCTTATCTACAGCTTCTAAAAGAATTAGAGAAAATTTGTCCCAAGCAAGACTGAAAAGACAGCGTACGAAGAACTAGTTGCAACGGATTTGTAACTAGTTCAGATGGCAGACTGCACCCTGCCATCAAAGCTTGCAGGATACTTTCTCGGAATAACTGAAAAGACTTTCAGAGTTCACTAACTCACCATCTCGACTGCCAGTCACAATTTCTGGTGCACCTTCCCCAATTCCTAAGCCACCTACACCATCTATACTGTTTATGATTTCCTTATGACCTTTCACAGAATACACTGGTATTTCAGGAGCTTCTAAATTCCTAGGCAAGAAAGAAAAGAACAGACAATATGGCATTTTCCTTGACACTCAGGATTCGTATGAAAACGAGAGGCAACTTGAGCACAAATTATATCAGCTCAGATTAACAGTGGGAACAAAATACGGATATAACAAAGGGAACAAAATATGGGTATCACTATTAAGAACCACATGTCTTTGATTCCTTCTCTGGCTACTGCTTTAGACTGGTCTGAAAGTTTTTGCTTAGTTCTGGACTTCCCTGTTTGTAAACGCAGTTGTGGGATTCACCACAGTGACCCTTAAAGAACAATTTTTTATGTTGGGCTCAAAGTGAATCACGCTACAGACCAAAACGCTCCAATTAGCTTTACCTTCAGTTAAGTACATAAAATGACCTTATTCGCTGATCCCCGCCCAGATCTGACTACTGCTCTTCAGCTTCAAATGAAAGTCGCATGCAGCCGTGGGTTTCACTGTTCTTTCCCAACGATTCTCATCCTTTGAGAATCCTTCAGAATTTATTTTTAATTTCAACTAATGACTAATCCACGTCCTCTTGCTATCCCAACAAAAGAGAACTGATAGTTCCTTGGCAAGGGAAATATTATTATAGTAATAACAATAATAATAAAAAACAACCCAGCCTCTTTTCAGAGGAGGACCTAGAACATTAGCAGGTTTTGTAGCTGCACACAGAAGAGGCAAGTGAAAGGCACCGAATTAAACCACTGCGCAGAATTCACCTTATTTTTACAAAACAGAGAGGTTCCAATACAGTAGCCGCCAAAGCTCGGGGCTGGGTCCCAACCATGGGCAGCACAGAGAACACTGGATGCAAAAGCCAGCCACGACAGAAACATCCCACCGAATGGACATGAACAGCGTCAAACTGAAACGCTCTGAGAGAACACGCGTGCTCACCATATGTTAAGGTTTCCGCCAAAATCTCCCGTGGCGAAGTACCTTTGCTGCAGAGATGTCGCCCCAAAAGTTCCACATTTTAGAGGTTTAGCCTTTTCAATCTTTTGGGAAAAAAAAAAAAAGAAAAAGGATATATTCTGTGCCAGCACGTGGGAAAAAGCAGCACAACCGCAGACTGCGGCAGCAGCTTCTGGAGAGCCCACGGGGTGGTGGATTTCAGGGACACGTACACAGGCTATTTGGCGCACAATACACTCAAAACACCAATTACACTTTGTGTTTACTTCTTTGTGTACAGAAGAGCAGAGACTTCGGCTTCACGGTCCTACACCCCTCAGGACGGCTCAGCTAACGATGCTCGGAAGCCGCCGTCTCCACCCATTTGCAGCGGAAAAACAAATCCCCCCTCCCAAAACCAAACACAACGCACCCACGGGCGCCCCCTAGGCGAGGGCGAGTGACGGCACCGGCAACTTTAACAGTCGAACCGTGCCCAAGCAGGGTGTTTTTCTCCTGGTTTTCCCCGGCCGGCCGGGCCTCACCTCCCGCAGCAGCGCCAGCCGCCCTCCCCGCAGCTCGTAGAGCTGGAGCAGGCCGCTGCCCCGCGCCGTGCTGCCCAGGCAGAGGAGCCGGGCGCTGCGGGGCACCCACTTGCAGTCGAAGAGGGTGTAGTTCAGCGCCTGCTGGGCGTGAGACACCACCTGCGGCCGGTCCAGACCCGCCGCCATCCCGCCCCGCCGCCGCCCGACCGCGATCCAGGCCCGGCAGGAAGCGGAAGGGGCGGCCGCCGCCTCCAGTCTCCTTCCGTTGAGGCCGTTGAGGGAGGAGGGAGGGCACGTGGGCTCGCGCCCCAGCTGTCGCCCCGCTTTAACGGCTGCCCCGCCATGGAGGCTGAGGCGGCGGCTGAGGGCGGCTTCACCAGCGTCTTGTCCAAGCGGAGACGGAGGAAACGGCGGGCGGCGGGGACCGCCATGGAGACGGCGGAGCCGCGGCCCAGCAAGAGGCCGGCCTTCCCGCCGGTGGCCGCTGAGGCGCTCGAGGTAGGCCGGCAGGGGAGACACTGGCATGGCCGACAGCGGGCCCTGGAACGGTGTCCGGTTCTCGGCCTGCCTTTGCCTCACTGGCCCTCTTTTCTCTCCCCCCCCCCGGCTAGGTCGGCAAAGGGGAGCTGCGGAAGGTCGCGGTGCCGGCCAACAGGTACACTCCGTTAAAAGAGAACTGGATGAAAATATTCACGCCGATCGTGGAGCACTTGCAGCTTCAAATCAGGTTTAACTTGAAAACAAGAAACGTTGAAATCAAGGTAAAATAAGCTCCTTCTCCGGCTTGCCCCGCTGGTACCCGAAACGCGGCGCTTCTCCTCGCGGGTGTCCCTGTCCCGTCTGTTAAAGACCAGGGCAGCGTTCGGAATCTCACGTAATGCCCGGGAAAAGGGAAGCTGCGTAGTTGGACCTAAGCAGAAAACCCTCGCTGGGGGTCAAAATAAAATCTGTCAGTGTCTGCTTAGAAGCAAGCCGTTAATGTCAGTAAAATTTGGAAGTGTCAAATCTCTTCTTACCAGCATAAACTGGTGGGGTTTTGTGTGGTTCTTTTGGGGTTTATTCGATTTTTATAGGAGGAAATTACATACTTAAGAACTACAGAATAATCTCAAGTCTGTTTGTTAATGATTTTGGAATGCAGTGTTTTCCAGATTTTTAAGGCTACTAAGTACTTACGTGACAATTTTGAGCTAACAGCGTCCTTTGAGTGGGGACGCACAAATTTTCTAATGTCTTCTCTTTGTGGCAGAAGATAGAGGCCTGTTGTTTAATAGCCCCTGGCTTTTCCTTAGCAGATTGCACTGAAATAGCTTAGGGTAGAGATAGCAGTATATAATTGTAAATCCTGTAGATGTGCATTCATCATTCTTACTCCTTCTCAGGAATATCCAGACTAGCTGTTTTTAAGTATATGTATCCAAAGCTCATGTTACGCCTTTGACAGATGAGTTACTGTATTAGCAACGTTGATGTATGAGATTTTATAATGTAATGGTGAAAATATAGACACCAACAGTAATTTTGCTTCCTAACCTTGAAATCTTACTGCAGGTTTGACAGTAGCAACTAGAAGAAAAAAAATTGTATCGTTAGTGACAAGTGGGCCAAATTATTAGGAAAGGTGGCAGACCTGGCGCTTATTTATACTTCCTAGAAATGACGTGAAGGAAAGTTAGGAACACTCTTGCAGTTCCACTGATTACTATACAAGTAAAAATCCTGGGATTTTAACCCCGCTTTTTGATATGGCATGATGACTGCTCGAAAAGCAGGTTCTTTATCAAGCTGATTGAATTTTGCCCGTATCTATCATGAGTATAAAACAGTTGAAAACTTTGAAATTAGTTTCTGTGATTTCTTTGATGTGGTGTGGAAGCTGTAGATGACATTTCAGCATACCTTTGACATTACAGGCATTAACATAATTACCTTCCTTAATTATTCTTTCCTCCTTTCCTTTTCTTACAGCTTCAGAGACTGCTCTTTTCTAAGTTGTCCCTGTTAGGATTTGTAAATGCAGATGTGCACAAACTTTTCCACTGGTAGCAGAGGAAGGCTTTGGCCCAATTTTAAAACATGAGCTGAAAAAATGCCCTCTGGCAGCAAATCCCGTGGCCTCTGCTGGGGGGAAACGAAAGTATAAAACTTAAAACACTCCAATATTTGCAGCTTTGTGAGGTTGATTTGTTCCTGTTTCAAATATCTTGTTTATCTTGTCCCATATATGTTACTGAACCTGTCTGGGATTCTAATCACCTGCTAGACTATCTGTAGGATATTGTCATTAGAATAACCTTCCCTCCTCGAGCTGTCTCCTGCCGTCACCCTTCTCTTTTACTCTGCTGTCCCACATTGCAGTTTAGTTTGGAGTTCGGGGGTTTTTGGTGTGTGTGTGTGTTTAATAAAAAAGTTTCTCCTCAGCCATTGGTGTTGGGGATTTTCAGTAGTTCCTCTTTTCCCTCCCCTCCAAACACAGGCTGTGATAGTTGGTGTGTTCCGGTAGTTGAGGGTCAACGTTATAAGCAAGCACAAAGTTTATCACTTGGGCCTTTCAGCAAAACGCAATACAGGAGCACTACCTAAATGTGGCTTTTTAATGGTTAGCCTTCACCTCTTAAGATTTTTCAAGCCCTGATCCTATTTCATGGTCTTAATTTGCAAATGTAACTTCTTGTCTTGCAGACTTGTAAAGAGACAAAGGACCTCAGTGCTCTAACGAAAGCAGCTGATTTTGTGAAAGCATTTATACTTGGGTTTCAAGTAGAGGTGAGTCTCCCAACAGCTTGATTGTGAGATTGCTAGAATTTGCTTGCGTGAAGCCTTTGGCCTCTCTGCAAATTACAGTAGGAAAGAAATAAAATCTTTAG
The DNA here is from genome assembly GCF_963924245.1 of Chroicocephalus ridibundus. Taxonomy (NCBI): domain Eukaryota; kingdom Metazoa; phylum Chordata; class Aves; order Charadriiformes; family Laridae; genus Chroicocephalus; species Chroicocephalus ridibundus. Next base: position 23,307,463 of record NC_086286.1, read on the forward strand.
GTGGTTTTCTGGAAATAAATTTGTTTGAACTTGTGACTGGAGTGGAAGTCTAATTTCTTAAGCTAACACTGAATAAAAAGGTAATCTTCAAACAGCACATAATTAAAATTCTGAAATTGAGGCAATATTTAATGGCACGCAAGAAATTATATTCTCTCTGGCTCTGAGGTGCTCTGCACACGTAGAGATGGTTCATTTTGCTTTAGTCCTGGGTCAATAACCATCAGTCTGTTCAAAACTCAGACTTTACTCAGGGAAAACAAAACTACTTTTTGCAGTATCGGATGGGCTGCTCGTTGCCACAGGCTCATACCGACTTCATTAGCATAGGTGGGTCTGCAGGTTCTCTACACAGAAGTAAATGCTTATATTGCTATTGAAAATATAGCTGATTGTTTAACTTTAGCTGGCTATTGTTTGATATGTTAAGTGGGGCAATACTACTGATGTCATCTGTTTATATGTGTAAAGAAAACATGTAAGCTTGCAATTCTGTTGTGGTACTGTAACACTCATGCTGATAACAAATCTCTTAATGTTTTAGGATGCTCTTGCTCTCATCAGATTAGATGATCTTTTTCTAGAATCGTTTGAAGTTACAGATGGTAAGTAGTTTCTGCTGCGGTATTCATGTAGTCATGTGTGCCATCTGCGAGGACGTTTTTGGGTTGTTTTTTTTCCCCCTGCTCCACTTGTGTCACTTGTCCCCAGGGATCAGGAAAACCTTTGTGCCAATACACAGAATTATTGTCTAGGTACAGGTGCCTTGAAAGAGTTGTCTTTTTTGTTAAGATGTCCCAACAAAAGCCCCCAAACCATCATCCTTAAAAGCAGGTCACTGTCACTTTGTCAGGTCGATTGGATTTTTCTTGTCACAGTGTAAACATTGTTTTAAACTTACAGGGAACATGGAGTGTGTTGGGGAATACATATCCACTAGACTTTTAAATTGGAATGTTTAAACTCCCACTGTCCTGACAGCGAGGGGCAGGAAGTGGGCAGCAGAAACACTTATTATTTCCTGTGTTACTGTGACTCCTTGGAGCAGGGTCCAAGGAGGGTGGTGTTTAAATGGGATTCATTTCACTTCTACTGGTGTTAATTGTGTGCACTCTGGCTCTGTTTCTTCCCCTCAATCTTAATTGCTCAGTAATGAAGAGACTGCCTTGCATTACAGTTCTGTATGATAATCTCTCTGATGCCCTGGTCCTGTAACACTGGATGTGACTTTCACTTCCAGTCCCATATATGAATACGGATATGGATGTATTTCACCTATAGCAAAGCTGCCTTCATATTACTTAAAATGAGTTGTTTCCAGTAATGGAATTACAGAAATGCACGCCACTGCTGTTTTACTGAGTGTGTTATCTCTTTTTAGTCAAACCTTTGAAAGGAGATCATCTGTCAAGAGCAATAGGGAGAATAGCAGGAAAAGGTGGAAAAACAAAATTCACTATAGAAAATGTAACCAGGACACGAATAGTTCTTGCTGACGCGTAAGTATTGACTTTCTTCCTTCTAGGCAGAGCACAATCCCTAAATTAATTAATGTCCCCTTCCAGGAAGAAAGATAACTTGAATTTTTTTGAAACTGTGGCAGAGCATTAGTAAGACAAATGATGTAAGTGCTTTCTTTTAATGAGTGCTAACTGCTTATTTATTTGACCTTTTGAGAACCATGACAGTGTCACCAGCACACCTGGAATCAAATGATTCTAGACAACATAAGAATTCCTTCTTCGGAATACAGTTGAACCCACCAACCCCACAACAGTGTTTTCCTTCTAAAGCTGCTACACTGAACTTGCAAATTTTCAAGATCCTTTATAAAACAGATTTTACGAGCACAGGTTCTATGTTGTAGGTTGCCTGTTTTTGAGCATTTGGGGTTTTTGATTACACTGTAGAAAAGGAATTCACTCATCTGAAATTCCATGGTCATCTCTCACCTCCAACTTAGATACTCTATTAACTAAATATAATGACAGGGAGGTGTGTTCCGTTAACTAATGCTACTTTGACTGCTTTTTACAGAAAAATTCATATTTTGGGATCTTTTCAGAACATTAAAATGGCACGAACAGCAATTTGCAATCTAATTTTAGGTAAGTCCTGTTATCTAATCTTCTCCATTACACATGAATCGATCTTGCAGTTGTGAAACTGCTTTCTGGGGGTCTTGCTACCTTCCCTGGTGTGTCCACACCTGCACTGGGAGCAGGAAGCTTGCTGGGAGTTGTCTTGTTGCCCGTAAGAGAAGGGTTTGGTTTCTGGCTCTGAAATCCTCTCCATGGTGCAGAAGGAAGAGTTTTTGCTTTAGCAGCAGCATTCCTGGAGGGGCTATTTTGAATGCACTGTCTCGAAAGCTAAAGGGGGCAACCCACAGTGACAGCAGAGGCCTAACTCTATGCTTATGGTAATACACAGGCTGGCTCACCTCGACCAGCCTTCTCAGCTGGGGGCTTATTTCTCCACATTTAAAACAGACATGGGAGTAAAACATCTGTTTCTGCAAGATCCATTATCTTGGCTGCTGACTGAATCTGTGCTTTCTTCTGCAGGAAGTCCTCCGTCAAAAGTTTACGGCAATATTCGGGCAGTGGCCAGCAGAGCAGCTGAAAGATTCTGAGCTGCAGCATGGCGGCACCACCAAGGACTGGGGCTGGCAGTTGTGGTTTCTGTAGGCACAAGAGGCCTGGAACTACACGCTCAGTCTTCTGCTTGATTTGGAAGCCCAGAAGAAAACTGGGACTGTTTGTGCAGTCTAGTTTCAAATCAAACAGCACATCTGATTTGAAACACACTTGTTTGTGTATAGTCATTAAAAGTTATTTTAAATTGGTTGTGTCTATATCAGAAGTATGGGTACCTGGTTTTACTTAAACATCCTCCAACACGACATGCTTCATTCCTGACTTTCTGAACACCGAAGTATTAAAGAGACTGCTGTGAGGACTTCGGAAAGCCTCTGAGCTTGAGCCTGAAGGAATCTGCATAGTTAAGTGTTCATAACCATCGTGGATCAGCATCTTCCTGGAAAATGGAAGAGGGAACTGGAACGCAGATTCAATGGCAGGCTCCCCAGCCAGCCTCTGCTACTGCTGGGACAGTGTGTCACACACAAGAGGTAGATGGTGTATTTGAACTTAATCCTAGAACTTGCACCTATAGAGACTTCTTTTTGTTCTCTCACAGCCTAGTGAAGCAAAAAGCCTCCACATTAAATACCTGCCAGCGTACCAGAGCACAGACAACTGCAAAGTGCTGTGTCTCCCCTCACAAACGGTACACGTGTGCAACAGGGGGTGGGGAGAGATGACAGAGTCCCGCCACAGTCCCAATGTGACTTCAGTGCGGGCCCTTTTCTCCTGCCCCTGCCAGCCAAACTTGGTAACAAGTCTCCTGCAAAATAATAGTTTAAGTTTGTGAACAGAAACAAAACCAAATGAGATTAAACACCAGCAAACTGAGTAAGCATTTTTCTCAATGCCTGAGTTTCCAGTGCAGCACCTTGTAGTATGGGATTATTATTATAGCCAAATTCATTCAAGCCTTCAATTGTTACAAGAGATTTAAGATTTGCCGAGTTACTAAACATACAGCTCTCGGCAGTCTGAGCTATATAGGGGAGAGTGTGTCTATTTTGAGCAGCTGAAGGTAAAACAGCGCACCTACCCAGTTACCCCATTTTCTGGTCAGTGGGTGCTTATGTCATTTATTTCGAGGGGAGAGTGAGGAAAGGACACACAAAAGTTACCTCACCTTTATCCTAAAGCAGCTGCACAAGCAGTAGAAAGGGAGAGGGCAGCACACAGAAGGCCTGAATAACTGCACGGCAAAGAGCACCAGCAAACAGCTTCTGTGAAGGACGTGCCTGCTACAGTGAGGATTGTTTCCACCAGCAGAGCTCAGACCTTTCCTTAAGAAAGAACCTGCCTTTCATTCTCCACCTACACGAAGGTTAGGAGATTTTTGTTTGGTTTGTTTTTTTTAAACCACCTTCCACAATCATTCTGGATTTAGTAGGATTTAAACAAGGTATTTTATCCAATTTGGGCAGCTAACAAAGAGAACCGGATGTGCCTTTAAGAAAAAAGAAAAAACACATAAGCAGTCTTGAAACACTGAAGTGAAGCCTGGAAGTACTCGGGGAACTCTGCACCCTGTATAGTTTTGTCAATAAATCTTTATAGTCAAAAAAGGAACCAAAACTACGAACAGCAACTTTTCTTTTTTTTAGAGCAGGGTGCAGAGCGGCTTTCAGTTGAACGGGAAAGGTCTAGGTAAGTACTGAAGCACCCCAGCCAAGGTTCAAATATTTTATTTTGTATTCATATAGTATGAAGGTTCTTATAGTTCCCACAACATATGATGTAGCATGCAGAGGAAAAACTAAACGTTCAACATAAATCATTTTTCCCCACACAAACTAAAAAAACACCCTCATCCCTCCCCCTTCCAATCCCCCTAAGGAAATAACATTAGCACTAATTTCTATAATGCCAGCCAAGATATGCACAAGCAAGTAAGAGAAATCGAAAGCATTTGCTAAAATGTTTGTAACAAATACTTATGTACAAAAAATTCACAAAAGACTAGTTCCCCCTTGAAGCAGAGCACATGGCAGTTGACACTGGAACAGATACAACCACTGGCTGGGATTATAAGCCACGTACTGATCCAGAGGAAGAAAAAAGTTACATGTAGTGGAGATTTTTGTTTTGAACATTAACATTTACCAAAGTTTGGCAACATTATCTTTTTAAATTATGCAAATTATGTAAACAAGAGGAACATTTCAAATCGATCTACATGCAAAACTTCATGTCATGCAAGGACACCAAGCACCTGGATTTCTCTCTCACAGACAGAGCCCATGATGTGCAGCACTCAGTCGAAGGAACAGCTATGGCAGACAGGTGCTCGACTGAAGTAGGTTCAGACAACCTGCGCTTTCCACTGCTGATTATAAAACAATTTTTTTTTTAATAGAAAAACTACTATACAGGAAAGATGTACTGTCCTAAAAAAATCTAGCAAATGTTTTTCTTCCAGCCAATAGTACCATTGCAGAAAAGGGAAGGGCTGATATAAAGTTGTAAAACATGGCTCGCTACTTTTATATCACACAAATATATCAAGTTACCATCCGTTACAAATTATGATATGGACAAATCTAGAAAAGAAAAAAAATTCTCCAGGCAAAGGACTGGAGAACTGCAAGAGGTATAAATTTAGATAGTGTGAAGTTTTCCTCCTCTATGGCATAGGTTAACAAGATTTTCCCCCTGTATGAATCCTATATACATATATATATATAAAATATTACCAGTTTATTTATGCTACCTGTAGTAGTATTTAAATGCAGAGGGGAAACTATCGTGGTTGAAACAACAGAATTTAAATGGCAAGAGCATTTTATCATCTAAGTACTGTATAAAATAAGTAGATGGGAATCCTGCACAGTTACGTCGATCCTAATTTCATTAAGCTAAGCGCAAGAGAAAATCATGAATGCGTCTAACACCTTGAGCAGCTGTATCTAAACTGAATCCAGAACAGCAGATTTGCCTTAACTTCAGGACAGCTGTAACTGCTCCGCATTCCTCGGTGACGAAATCTAGTGGCCATCAAAGCATTCTGCAGTTACTATACGCACACGAGGGCTAGTTCTTGGCAGTAGCATTAAACTATATTCTCATATTAAGTAGAACTGTACTAAGTTATTTAGCAAAGAGACACAGTCCCTGGTAATATATTAACAGGTATAAATAAACTTAGTCTCCTGTGTTACAAAAAATGTAATTAAGGTGAATTAATAAGAAGCAATGCTTTGTCAGCCAGTCAATATATAGAAACATCTGAACAGTCACAGGAAAAGCGAAAGAGTTGACCTAACACCGAGTTAAAATTTTACATTCTTCTACTATATATATAAAACTGTGTGAAATAAAAGTAAGGATGTATATCCATATATTGAACTGTTAATATTCTGCTTGGCACTTTGTACTCTAGTTTTGTTTCTGAATCAAGTATATTAAATTAAAGCCCACCTAGCTACTACATATAGAAAGCTACATATATATCTATATATAAATACACACACACATATATATATATAGATAGATATTTCCTTGTTATAAAAGATGAAGAAAAATAAATTAAAAAGCCAACCCCTTCCCTTTCTCCACCACACTGATATGCTCTTTCCATCTTTGCTGTCCTTCAGACTTTAAAGTGCTACACTGAGTTATTGAGAGAATAAAAGTTCAATAACACTTAGTTGGCTTCATGAGGCTCATGTTGGAAAATGTGGCTTCACAGAGAAAAATACTTCCATTTAAATACACAGAGAGCATTGCTGGACGTCTTGAGCAGATCTTCAGAGATGGAGAAGAAAGCAAAAGTGTTGGGTGGTGCCCTACAGAGTCACACGTCTACGACCATCTTTTTGTGGATATCTAGGCCTCCTACAACCTGGGAGAAAAAGAAAGTGTTCATAAATAGATGAGAACTGACAGTCAGCACAACACAAAGAACACACTTTATTCGGAAGATTCAGGTCAGTCATAATTACAGCACCTCTCTGGCCTCTCCAAACTTATTTACATTTCCCAAGTACTGTGTGCTATGCGAATGAATTATGTATGAACCAAGGTAATTACATTAGTACAATTTACACACTCAAGGGCCTGAAAAACAGCGTCAGTTACACCATTTTGGCTTTCCTCCCCCATCTCATATGCTGACTTTGTATTATGTTTCAGCATGGTAAAGGAAAAGCTGACTTTACTTCTGAAACGCCCTGTAAAAGCGTGCACCTTGACATGAGAAGCAAAGGGCCTTAGGAAAGGCGGCAGGATTTCTGACAAAACCACATGCATCCAGAAAAGAATTCCCAGGGTTCAAAGGTATACGATTCATGCAGAGAGAAAGGAAGAAAGCTGTAATGTCAGAGGAACTTTTTGTAAGTGGAAATAAAATTCAAAGGCCAAATGGTATGGCCAAACACCATGAAAGAAAAAGCATTTTCGTAGATGGCGTAAAATTCGAAGAAGGTAAAATGCAAGAACAAGAGGATAAGAGATTGTAGGAATGAAAGGTGTCTTGTCAGGAGGTCAGCAGCTGAAGAAATTGAAAGAAAGGTAGAGGAAAAAAAAAAAAATCAAACAGCAGTACAAGACAGGAAGTGTGGGGAGAAGCCCAAGGACAAAAGAAAAGAAAGGGCAATATCATATTGGATGGATGGCCAGAAGAAGACAGCCCAGTGCAAGAAACAGATATTTCACTAATGTAGGTGTTTGCAGGCTGCCACTCATTCCAAGTTCTCTGCAGATGACCACGGATTTTCACATGATGCCATCAAAATAATTAAACTCTCAAAAAAAATGCAGACAATAGAACCTTTTTGCTTTAATAGTCTGGGGGCAGGCAGATTTTTTTTTGCCTTTTTTTAGAACTTGCATTGATGACGAGTATGAACAAGTTACGTTGGAACTGAAGTTGTAAATTCAAGGAGTAGGAAACACTGGAGTGCCTATCGACTCAAACAGTGTTACCTAGGTGTATGTTCATTAAGACACCATTTAGAATTAATGTGTAAACAGTCATTATTGCAATTTTCAAATGTTCCAGTTTTGACGTGTCATTTACTTTTTTTTTTTTGAGAGAGAAAGAATTTAACACTTGCTGTCAACTAATTAAACAGATATACGACACGGGTGAAAATCGACTATTTCAAGTCTCCAGTGCTACATTCAAACATTCTGCTCAGTAAAACGCAGTTTTTAAAATGCACATTTCAACTGTTTGTCCTTTTTCAAGAGCAGCACCTGAGCGGTTACTCTCCCTGTAAGTGACACAAATCCCACCACCCTGGCCTTTGTAAAATCCCCCTCTTCTGCAGCTGGCAATAATCTCCCCAGGCTCTCTCCAAACCCTTAAAGATAAATCTTTCTGAAGGGTGATCTGGAGCAGACGCCTAGTTTAGAGACTGGGAGATTAACCTGAAGTTCACCTCTGTGGAACACACCTTTTCCCCCTCCACGCACCACCCCTGGTAGTGACGCTTTTTTTAAAAACAGAGATCTGCTGTGACATACTCTGGTTTTACAGCTTTCAGATGGTTTGAAGCCTTTTTCCCCCTCCCCTCAGCAGACTGTACATGCCTGCCCACCGTGCTTGGAGATTTTTTACTCAGGGTATTCTGTTAAGCAGCTAAAGACATTTAAAACAACTGAAAGTGCTGTTTCTTTTTCAATCAAATTTAGCTATTGAAAACAAGGAAACCCAGCCTCCTACGACAAGCCAGTCACTCACAACACATCTTTAAAGCTGCTATTTTCTACCAGCATAGAGAATGGAATCCAAGATACGTCTTCACGTCAGGCTAACATTTTCATCTATATACAAAAATAATTAGAACTAGTCTTGTGTTTATTATGTCATAAAATGACATAGAAATTACTTTATACAAGTTGCTGTGCTCTGAACGCAACACCCTCTTCTTCTGGCAGACCAGATTCAGGGGGAAAGTCTGCACCCTGAAGGAACCGATTCAGGGCTTGCTCACAGGCCATAAGACACATTGCTCTGTTGGAAGCCACAAGACGAGGATATCTATCATAACGCTGTGCCAAAGGGTGACTGCTGCCAGATCTGAATAAATACTCTGCTTTTAACACCTTACCCTTTATACTGTTTACCATTTTTCCTCCTGTTTTTTTAACTGCAAATTATCGAAGTTTTCTTTAGAGGTTACTTACAGCACAGAATTCTTCAAAGGATATTCTTCCATCACCATCCTTATCTGCATTAATTATGGTTTTATCTACAATTTGCTGTAACTGAGTGTCTTTGAGATTGTTCCCAACCATCATCTTCAGCACCTGGAAGAGCTCTCCATTTGAGATATAACCATCTTTGTCCATATCGTAAATGCGAAAAGCAACTGCAGAAGTAAAATATATATGTATATATGTAAAACTTCCAGTAACGAATGTGGTCAGAGAAAAGCAATATACGTTCATGTGCTTTTGCATTAACAATAAGTGATGACACAATCCCGCACAAAGTGAGATTTCTAACAGCCTTTCCAATTCATTCTGAAAGACATGAAACATCAGAAACAATATAAGGAATGGTGCTACTATTGAGTTTAAAAGGAAAAAAAAACACTTTAGAAATGTCAATAGAGATTGTTTTAGCACCAGCAGTAAAACAACTCCATAAACACTGAACCTCACCACCGCAAGTAAAGCACCCAGGTAGCAGAAAAAATCAAAGCCTTCCAGGGAACAGATGAATCAAAATCCCACCTAGTTACTTTGCTGTAAACAGTTTAGCATTAAGATGAATTTATTTTTAAACATTTCAGTACAGCAGATTTCCTTCCCAAATCTATATTCTGTCTTAGTTATTGAAAGCTACATCTATGACTCAACCTATCCCTTCCCCACTCCAAAAGCCTGGGTCATGTTGTGTTCCTGAGATTCAGTTCTCAAACAATAATTTTAGTGCTGGTCTACTGCAATAGCAAAGAATTTCATATTTTTCATATACTCCCATAAAGCAAAGCACATAGCTAACAGTTTTGTGAACTAAGTATCCTTAAATGATTCCCCCCCCTTTTTTTTTTTTAAATGGGAAGCACCTGACGATATTCAGAAGGCAATGTCCTCAAACATTCCCCACAGAAGAGAGTGCTGGCAAATTCTTCACACGTGACAAGGTGTGCAAAAAGCTTACCATCTACCTTATCATCTCCCACTCTTTTAGAGCAATCTGGATTCACTGATTTCTCAGAGTTAACTAACAAAGGTATATTTTTAAGGATCAAAAACGTTTTGTTAAGGAAATTCAAAATACTTACACCTCAACTTCTGTTCCTTATCTCCTTTGACACTGAACTGGGAGACTCCTTCTATAAATTCTAAATAATACAAGAAAAACGTTTACAAAAAGATATTTTTTTTAACACAACAAGGAAACCAACATTCAGAAGTTGCCAGTAAATTGTCCTAAAAATCTTTAAAATATTGCCTACCTTGTGACACCTAAGTGTCCACATACTTTGATACTTTAATGTTGTTTCATGTGAAGTACTTTAAATCCAATACTGCACTCACTGAACCAGCTTGTTCACACCAGAATTTAACTAATTCTGAACTAGACTTTCACCAGGTTCTGATACAAAACTCCATTGAGATTTGTACTAAATCTACTCCAGTGGAGTTTCTCATTATAGAGCTCCTTCTCAAGATTGGTTTCTCAACTTAATGCAAGAGTTACATGAAACTGTAAACTGCTCAAAAAAAAAAGACCCTAATAAAGTATTTTTATGTAAGAAACAGGGTAAAAAGAAAATTTATACTGTTGAACAATGAAGTCATTATCCCAGGAGCAAACTCTTCACTTGCCAAAAACCCTGGGATGAGATCCCATAACTAGACTTCCTAGAACTTTGGGTGGTAAAAAGGACAACAGTGCAAAACAGCAAGCTAAACTATGGTATAGAAAGAAGAGAGGTGCAGCAATATAGCATTAGATTAAAAGGCCTACTACAATTTCAACAAGTTTTGTGAAAATATGTCAACAGTTCCTATAATATTCATCAACAACGTGCTTGACTGGTAACATGAGCTTTACTGTTATAGTTATGAAAGATTAGTCTAAACTTTGGGTCTTTCAACAAAAGAATGCAAGTTTCCTCACACTCGTAGTTTTCTTTTTCATAGAATCACAGAATGGTTCGAGTTGGAAGGGATCTTGGAGATCACCCAGTTCCACTCCCCTGCCCTGGGCAGGGACACCTCCCACCAGACCAGGCTGCTCAAAGCCCCATCCAGCCTGGCCTTGAACACCTCCAGGGATGGGGCAGCCACAGCTGCTCTGGGCAACCTGGGCCAGGGTCTCACCACCCTCATCATAAAAAAATTCTTATATGCAATCTATCCTCTTTCAGTTTAAAATCTTTCCTTTGAGCTTCCCTCTGAGATAGAAATAAAGAAATTAAATGAATCAAACTTGGCCAGATGACGACAACAGAATTCATTGCCACTTACTGCAACAGCTTCATTTTACCATGGAAAATTGATTTTGACAACTTCCTGTTCCCACCCAAGAACAACAGCTCTTGATAATTATATTAATCACAGCTCAATGTCACATACAATATAGCATCATCTTTCATCACGGCCTATTTTTCACAAGAGGATTTTGAACAATTACATACAACAATTACTGCTTTGGGAACTGATACCAAGAAAAAGCCTCAAAACCTCAACATTCCAATTACACTGTAGTTCTCCCTATAGAAATTTCTGGGGTTTTGTAAAGGTTATCAGCTTTTGTATTTTAACATTTTATTTAAAATGTCAGCCTGACAATATAAAAGACATTTAAGAATTTTCTCCAATAAAAAAAAGCCACCAAAACTCAAGAAAAACTGATTAATCTTTTCTAGTCATGAGCAACAAGAGCTACTAAGTTTTACTTGAACTGAAGTTACAGACTATCACTTCTAAGAGTCAGAGACTGTTTTATCATCAACTACTAATGAAGATTTTTAACCTGCTGGCCCTTTTAACCACAAATACTTAAAATAAGGCTAAAATTTTGGAGGAATTTACCAAATCAAAACTTTTCTCTTGAAGTGTCTACTTAAGATCATAAAAAGAATCCTGTAAAGAAAGTATCAATACAGAAATATGGACCACATTCCCAATTTTAGAAAACTATTTTCGAAATACTCCAAAAAGATCTCATAACATTTAGATAAATACAACTGATGCACAGACAGGTGATGCACACACCACTTACACAATCTATCCCACTTTTTTCAGTCTCTTCAGCCTAAGAATAGACTTCAGATAGCACCACAATTAAGAGTATGAATTGGTGTACTTCAAGAGATACTTAATCAGTAGTCTTAAATCAGTATGACCTGGAAAGCTATTCCTAAACAATCTGCTCTTTTAAGCATTTCATTCAGGAGTGCCCTAATACACCAGAGAAACTAGTTTTACTGGTACTCAGTTTCCCAAGGAATTAGCACCTTATTTTGATTAACAAGTTTCCTTCGCCCTTCCTTTCTTGCAAAATTAGATTGCAATAAAATACCACCACCTGTCACAAAACACTGCATCTTACCTTTGAAGTCAACTTCTCCATTTCCGTCTGTGTCAAATATATCTATTACTCGCTGTACTAATGGGTTCTGTTGCAATTCAGGTAAAGACATGAACTCTTCCACACTCAAAGAGCCAGAGTTGTCCAAATCAAGCTTCTTAAATCTCTTTCCTAGTCGTTTTATCTCATCAGCATCAACTGAAAGGAAAAAAAACCAAAAAAAATCCACACCTATTCTCAGAAATGCTTCAGTAAACTCTTTGCCAGTTAAATACAGTGCACATTTCTTCATTGCTTTTCTACCAGAATTTCTGCTACTTTATTACAACTATTAAACAGTCTCATGGAAGATTATAAAGGTAATGTCAAATTCTGAAGACAAACACAAGTCTTTTCATTTTAAATAAGCCTTACCTTTTTTCCTCCCTGCACCAGCCATAATACAGTTAGCCCTGTGACTCACAGAATAGCACATGCTGACACAACGTTTTTAAGGATTGAGGGTGCTTAGCTAGTTCTTAGTCAGACAGCTCTTATAAATACCAGGTATGAAGAAGTTAAAGAAGAAACCAGGTTTTCTTTGAAGGAGCTAGCATTACATTAACACTAGACTAAGATAAGTTAGAAAGACAATTATACTAGTAAGCATATTAGTAAAACTAGTGCTTCTTTAGCACAGCAAACATGTGAGATCTCCTGGGATACATGCCAAGTTAAGCAGGTTAACACAGTCCTACTGTTGACCAGTTATCACTCACCTACTCAAAACATCACACAGACAGACCTAAGGTAATTTTTTTTCCTCTGTCTCAAACAGAAAAAGACATACCTGTAGCCTTGACCTGCATACATAATATTTTTTTTTGTTCCTAGAATTTAAAGCAGACTCAGGTTCTGCAGCAGCACCACTTCATCTATCTTCTTCAAATTTGCAGAGAATCTCAGTTAAAGCATATAACCTAGTACCCTACTTTACACCTTGGATTTTGCCAGGAATAGACTAAATCCGAGAATCCATAAAAATTACTAAAAGAAATCTTGTACTCTGTTACCACTGAAAAGCTTGAAACATTTTCCCTGAAAATTACCTATTGGCAGCTTGATTTATGAGACCTAAGTTAGTTCACAAATTGCTCACCATGTTTGGGTATGAAGGAGGAACTGAGGTTCTTAGGAAGTCTTAGAAAGCAGCCAGCATAGAGCAAGCCACAGCAAACAGATCTTGCAGAACCTGAAGCTTTTACACTCTCCATACCAATTTCTTTCCTAACATGAACAGTCTCCTCTGCATTTCTTACCTTCATTTAGTGCACTTGCTCCAATAGTAAAAGGAATTGTTTTTTTAACTTCTACAAGGCACATACATACCCCCGATCCACTTTACATCACATTAATACCTTCTTAGGCTTTTGTAAAAGCGCAGCATAAAAACAAACAGCACTTAGTCTTTCCAGTACATCAGGTCAGCCAAGATGCAGAGCTTTATGTTTGGAAACTGCAGCCAATTCAGAGACCAGATCCTCTACCAAAGCAGTCAAAAACTTCCACTTAAATTTCTTGATATCGTTGTCTAAAAGCCAACCAGACACAAATCCAGAGATAGACACAACTGCAGTACTTCAGAATGAAATGGAGAGAGCGCACTTGAAGTCCAGAAGCACAAAAGTATTTTGCCCGAATAGTAAATTCTGACATTCTGCGGTTAGTCATTCTTGGTAACTGCTTGCAACTAGAGAGGCAAAAAAGGGTCGATACTGCCAGAATAATCTTCCCTTTGCTGTGCCAGCAAGCGACAGATCTGACTGCTTCTAGGGCTATAAAAATAAAGCTAAACAGCATTTGCAGAGGCTTAAAGTAGTTCCCTCAGTTTCCAGTATGCAATTTGGCATTTCAATTAATTAGGTTCTCGACTGCAAAAAAGCCCCGTTCTTCTTTCCACCAGTTTATGCAGAAGCCTAGAATGTGATTGAAGGTGTACCCTTAACAGCAGGACACCGCAGCGCAGCGTCAAGAACACATTACTGTCGACACAGCTACACAGAAACCCCTCCGGATCATGTCAAAGGAGCCATATCACCATATGGTAAGCTGCGTGTAGAACATAATCATTAGACTAAAAGACGACAGTATTAAAAGAGAATGGCAAAGCAGAGCTCCGCTGGCAATTAGCCCAAACAGTTGCTTATGAGTTCTGCCAGCACAAAATGCTGCTTCTCACCAATTTGCTGAAGGTATTTGCCAAGTATTGCTTCTGTCCACAGAAACTCCTTGGTTTCCATTTTCCTCAAAATCTTAAAACTGTAAATGGAGTCAGTCTTCAAAATGGCGGGCACGATTCTATCCTCACTCCCTGCCCTGAAGTTATCAGACCTGCTGCAGTTTAATGCAAAGCCAGCACCTTGGCAAGCTGTTAACACGGGAATCTCATTTTTAGTGCAAGCTCTACACCCCAGATTTGCAACTCACAGAGTTAATATCCTGAAAAAAAATCCTCACAGCACAAGCATTTAAAAAGTACAAAAACATTAAGTATGGCTTGTCACACATGTAAACACACTTTCCAATGTAAAATGAACGTACAAATAGAGATAATTTTTACCCAAATTACAATCATGTATATAAGGACTTGTCCAGCCATGACATCAGCCTCTCTACTTTTATTAGCCATGTTTAAAATCATAGCCTGCTCCAACCACAACTCCCTTACTTCCTTTACCTGCACTCAGAAATCACAACATCTTTCAAGTAACTGGCCATTTATTTTTGTTATGACAAATCCCTCACAAATGATCTATTTCTGAAATCAGAAGTTTGCAATTGCATCTAGAACCCATGCTGGGAAACATTAAAACAACATCCATGAGGTTTACTATTAGAACTACTTCCTACTGGAAAAAAACCAAGAACAATAAAAGGTACATGAATTATTTCTTTAAATTATTTGTTTTTTAAAATTAACTTAATAAAACAACTAAATAGGAAATTGAAAGTATTACCTATAGTGTATATAATGCACTGTTACCAGATCAGTGAAATCTCACTTCCAATATTAATAGAAAGACTAGCACTGACTAAAAATGAAAGATTAAAGTCTCCGAAACAGCCTGAAATACTTCATAGTTCTGCAATTTCACAAAATCAGAGTAGAGAAAAAAGAAAGAAGCATTAACACAGCTGGATCTCTTCTCCCTTGCCAGACAAACTCATGAGTTAATGAATTGCAAGTTTTTAAACATTTCTAACTTACACTTAAGAAAATCCTAAGTATCAGAACACAGCAATGACATTTTTACAGATGAGGATGCAAACAAAGAGATGCCTGAGCCAGGACTGAAGACCATCAAAGTCATCGCTCAGAATCCCAAAGTAACACTAAGCAAAGTCTTATTTCCTGGTTTAGGAGCTAAAGACCATGGTATTTTTCCTCACAAATATACAAGCAGAGACTGAAAGTGAGACTCAGAGTTCTGTCAATGTTCTGCTATGAAGTGGAACCAAATACCACGCATACAAGTCACTCAAACACTGCCACATAGCTTTAAATTATTACAGCTGGCACAAAAGACAGACAAGACCAACCCTGCCGTTACGCTGGCCTGCTCAAGTAGAAAGAGAAGATCTTCCACACAAGATGTGCTAAGAAAACAAACTTTTTCCAGAAAGGTATTTTATCACAAGCTAATCTATCTCTAGCAGGACCCGTCAATGTGAATTAAAAAAACCCAACATTTAAACAGGACATTCAGAAACTGATCCAACACACACAATGTTAACAAGCAATGCTACAGTAAAAATATATCCTCTGCCATCATCTGCATTTGCAATTAGCCAGATACTTAAATTTACAAACCAGCAATGCTAAGAGAAGAATAAAGCACCCAATTTATTTTCTTCTTTTGAAGATCGTAGTCAAGGAGGTCAAAATTATGGATGATAAAGACAAGAATCAGGTGATGGGAAGGGGAAGAGGTTGGAGATGCATGTCAGATTATTTCTCAGAATGCTTTTTGTCTTTTGTTGAACTCCAGCAGAGCAATGACGGCCTAAATTATGAAATTATAGAGTCTTCATACTTAAAAAACGTTAATTCCTCTTTCTCCACACATACCCACGTCCAATTTGATAGCTCATATGGTCAATTCCAGTCCACCTGCAATACAGAGTCCAGGTACAGATGCTGAGCAGCAGTTTTCTACTAGAAATGGGTATTAGAAATTTCTCATTCCAAACCTCAGGACATTCAAGCAAAGAGTTTGCCTACATTAGAGAGCTGAGACGGGTTCTACTCTTGGGGGCAAAAAAACAAGTCAAAGAACAGTACTGAAGAAATTAATATCTCTGCAAAAAGCTGACCAAGTATCAACCTTGTCTAACATTTTGCTTCTGGCAATGGACACACCATGGACGAGAGCGGTTAGAGAAGAAAATAATGAAAAATCAAAGTAATTACAGGAACAGGAAAGTTCATGAGCCTCTGTTCATAATGAACATACGCATAAAAACATCTGCAGGTCAGTGTTTCATAATTGAATGTATGAATTTCATACAAGAACAATTTCATTATTTTCTCCCTAAATATATTGCAAGCACCCCACCTACCTTTAAAATCCTTTCTACAAGCTGAAATTTAAGAAGCTTATACACTTTTTCATATTTCAGTCATATTTCAGTAACATATTTGTCTTCATAAAATAGCTTTAAAAATAAAATAATAAGAACATAAAGTAAGGGATGAATGCATTATAGTATAAGCCTTATTTTAAATTTGCACAGTTTTGTCTATTCTTTCTTCCTTTCATTCACAGTCATCACTTCTGCTGATTATCTCTGCCTGGGCTGAACTTACCTGAAAAGCATGTAGGTTTGCAGGTTTTCTGCATTTGGGTTTGGGGTTTTTTTGTTTGATTTGTTTTGAATTTTTAAAGGAAAATGGCAAGCATTTAACAGCAAATTTCAAAAATATCCCATTCATTTTTTGTTCAGATTTCCTCCACAAGTGTGCATATACAACAGTCCTCATCTATGGTAGATGTGACCCTTTTACAAGACTGCTTTTTCTTCAGTATTCAGCAACAGACTGACTTTCTTAAAATTTCACATAGCTGTCACTGAAGAACAGAATACTGAATTAAGTTTTCAGAGCCTGAACAAAATAGTTCTTTTCCTCCTTCTCTTAAAGGCTCCTTACAGGCAACCTTGTGGCTACACAAACATCCTGAAGCTCTAGTGGAAATGCAAGGCACAGGACAGTTCAGATACAGTGGAGGTTTCTGAGCCAGAAAGACTGATGGTGGCAGTAGCAGACAGAATTTTACAAGAGTAGCTCAGGAGACCAGGACAGAGACGAAAACACTAGGAAATCCAAGGAGGTCCAAGTCCACAATCGTGTAAACAGGGTGATAAAATCACTGAGCAAAATAAGGAGGATCAAGCTTTGTTTATATCATTTGAGACAGAGTTTGCCTGTGACTCATCACAGCGCTCTGAGCTTCCTTGAGCTCTGGCCGCAGGGAGCGTTTCTCTAACCTCAAACTCAAGTTAGCCTTTTTTATGCTTTGCTCCCCAGCTGAGAGGAGGCTCTGTGCTTCCTATGCTTTTCAGCAGAATCAGAAAGTATCCTGTCAGCTTGGCACCAATGACTGAGCTCACAAACTTACTAACCGGCTAGAAATAATACCTGTTAAATGTTTTTCTCTGAAACACTTCGCTGGTAGCCCTGCAGAAACATCAGATTATTCACTTTTCTAAAGTGCATAGAGTTACTTATGTTATTTATGTTTATTTCAAAATCTATTTTGAATTTCATTCACCTTTTAACTAACACAAGGTAGGGGTTTTTTAAACAGTACCAGTATGAAGGACTTTGGGTTAAAGAGCTATCAGTATTCTCAAAAGATTCCTCTTTCATCCAGGTATTAAAATTCTAGAGCCAACAATACCTGCTTTGTATCTTGAATTTATTTACATACATCTAAAAATGTGATGAATTAGGTTAAAATGCAAGGGCTCCATGCTTCCAAGGACCACATGCAAATTTTCTTGTGTAACTCCCATTTTAGAAAAGGAGCTTTATTTTTCAGCTGGACACTCTCTAATATGTTGATACGTGTTGCTGAATACCCCACTCCTTTCCCCCAACACAGAACAGAACAAAGGATGATCCATGATGTTTTAAAACACTTGTGTGTTTCAAGCTGTTACTCATACAACTGATGCTTAGACAGTATTGTACAAAGCATTCAAGAGGCAACTCAAAAAGCTTCATTAAAAGCAGATTTCTGGAGCGCAGTGTGCTCTGTGTTAAAAAAAGGAATTTCAGAAACATTTTTAATGGTATTTTTTCTAGTCAACATAAACATACATGGCTAGCTTCCTATTGATACGATAGTCAAAACTAAAGAATGCCTTAAAAGGCATCTCTCTGAAATCCACTACATTTAGTGATAAAGTAACCGGGTAACTGCTTCTGTATTCAGACATGCTGTACATCCACTGCTGCAGAGACACAGGCACCTGCAAAGTTCACAAACCTTAGAAAAGCTGTACATCTCTCAGGAAAGAGGTGAAATCTGTTTACCTAAATGTTTAAACCTGTATTTAAAAGGTTGGGTTTTCAGATACTCTTAATATACTGGCTCAAAGTTATAACTAACAAAAACCAGACCAGAGTCTGGTCACAGAGAGCCTAGTTTCCACATATTTTTCAAATATGACATCATTATAAACAAGAATATTGCTAAGGTATTAGAAAAAAGATTTTTGTAAATAAAACACGTTCTGAAATTTATTTTAAAATACTTCCAGGTTAAAAAAAATATATTTTTTCCCCCCATAAGAATGGATTGCAGAGATCTCAAAATAAAACAGACCTTCAGCAAAAGCTCTCACCTCTATCTACAATCTTGTCTGATTCAGGAATATAATGTTTCAGAGTAGCAACCAAGACAGCCATTTCAGTCTTGGAGATCGGATTTCAAAAAGATGACGCCCTTGAGAACACATTCAACCACTTGTCTTGTATATGCTTACACGCAGCTGGCCTAATCCTTTTCATGACTTCAGATGTGTCAATTACAATTTCCTAAGTTAGAAAAGAGATACTAGACTCTTTATCCTAAAACCAAAACATACTATAAAGTATTATTTGTATTCCAAAATGCTATAAACTATTTTCTACTATAAAATATTGTTCACTATACTATAAAATAGTTTTCTTCATAGCTTTTTGCTATGGTAAAATTTTCTTACAGATAATTTGACATAGCTTGGCTGACATCAATTTTTTACCATGTAAAACAGCACTAGATTTCCAGTAATTTCTCAGACACAGCACAGATGAGAAACAAAACCATATTCTTTTAAGGAATCCAATAACACTAATTCACCCACTGAAAAGAATTAATGTTATAAAATGAAGGGTATTAAGAATATTCTTGACTACTCAATGGTGTGCATCCTCTACACAGTATCTTGAACTTGCTTCCTGTAACTGCCAACTTTAAAACAAAATTAGTGTTATAAAACAAGGCACCAAAATAGCGATTGCAGTGCCAGGCAGAGGTTACAACCCAATGGCACGGTGCAGACAGCATAAATATATTATTGCTAATTGTCAAGTCTCCCAAAAGCCTAACCATTCAAAATCCTTATCAAATTATCTTCAAAAACGTTGTCTGTTCTTGCCCTGCAAAGCTTTTGTCCTGTCAGTGACAACTACTTGGAAGCAGCATGAACATTTAACATTTGAAAAACAAGATGAATACCTACTTAGTGGACTTATTCACAGACTTGCTACTGTACACATCTGTAGCCCAGAAAAAACCTGCTTTCAGGATATTCAGGCATACAGAATCTTTAAACACAGTGCAATCATTCCAGCGATTAGGCACAGTCAAGCAAAGGGACATGTGTGATTACTACATCTTCCCCGTTGTCTGTAGTTACATTGCTCCCAGAGAAGCAACTGACTCTCTCTCTACTGTGAGAAGGGCCATCAAAGCATCGAAGCTTTAATCATGCAAAACCTCAGATTTACACAATGATATCCTCAACATACAGTTTAACCACAGAATATAATGTGGAAATCTCTTCCTCTGCAACAAAAGGGAGCAAACAAGCTCAGTAATAAACCTTTAGGTTGGCAGTTGCGACCAACGAATATAGCCTGTCCCAGAATCAAGTTAAGGATGGCAACACACTGCTTACAACTCTGGCAGAAACATATCTAGTTTAAAAAAAAAAAAAAAGTCTTCAGAAGCCAGTTTATCCCTAAGGAAAATCTGACCAATGGAGCAGTAACCTAAGACTGACACACGATTCAGGAAGAGACTACTGAAGGCTTCAGCAAATATGAAACTTCCACCCACACATTCATATTTAACAAAATATACACTGAAAGGGTAACAGCAATGCAGTGCTGTGGGTAAGATTCTCAAGTGTTTACAAACTGATGACTCAAATTATAACTCATGTGGACATGTGTATTAGGCATAGAGGACTTGTAAATTACTAGCTAAAGCCTCATTTCTCTGAAAAATGTATTTAGAAAAAGATTCCGCCATGATTATTTATTTTATATTACCATTTGACTTACGAGAGATGGAATTCAGTTATGACTAGCATTGTGAAAGCAATCTAGAAGACAGTCTATCTTTAAGAATTTATTATCCTGGTTAAAAACAAGATCTGATTCACTAAAAATAAGGAATCTTACCAAGCAGTCCATACATACACAGGTCAATGCATGACTTAGTGCTGAAGAAAAATATTCAAGGGAAAAAACGGTTAAAAATAAGTATGCTTGGCACAACACCACAGGGACACTTCACAAGACAACCCTTTCTTTGGTCAGCTTCAGTCAGGAAATACTTTGTTATTTTTACAGGGCAGACTAACCCTGTGAGAGGGAGCAATGAATTTTATGCTCATGTGGCCAAAAGCGAGTAACACCCAGTGGCTTCTCACCTAAATGCCTGCCTGCAAGCATACACAGGAAAAAAATGCTCTCTTAGCCTCAAGCTCTCTTTCCTCTGAGGGTGCAAAGACAGCTTAGGCAATATACTTTGCTCCTAACATAACACGTGCTGCACTGCAAGCTGTTCCGCATCTCTGAGCGACTGGCACTGGGATCATGGAAAAGACCCCCCAGTTGAACTACCACTTCTAACACTTCACTATACAGACACCAAATCTATCATAAGTTTGTTTCATATTCTAATAGAAAAGTTGAAAGAAACTTTACATTGCTTTTTTTTTTTAAGATAGATTGTAAAATCAAAAATCAGTCCAACAGCAATAGCTATTTTTTTTTCCAGAGGTAATCTTTTACCTTTTAATTGTACTCTTTTGGTTGCTATATAAACGGCACAATTTTTCAAGCAATAAATTAAATAAATTCATACATTAAAGTTGTACATATCGATCTCCAACTAAGATTAAGCGCTCTAACAATATAATGTAGCAATTAAAAAACTTACAGTGCGAGCACATTTCCAAAGGGTAACTTGCCTCATTTCCCTGAAACACAAAAAAAGAACAAAGTTGCAATTATTCCCAAGTTAGCTTAGACGATCTATTTTAAGTTTCAGCACTGTAAAGATCTGGGGCAATACAAGTTACATGGTTATTAAATATAAATATATATATATATACACATTAAACCCAACAGCCACAGACTGTTTTATTTGGATGGGTCTATGTTGCCAAAACATACAAAGAAATATAAAACCATTGAGAGGTTTCCTCTGATGAGAACTCCCATGAACATATCAACAGACCACACTATGGTAAGAACTTCAATCACACATTCCAAACTCCAAAAATCAAACTCACTACTTATATATTGTGCAAATACTGCTTTGCAAATTAAAATAATACTTAATTTCAAGACTTCACATAATCTTTTTACCATTTCACTTTACACACAGAAACAGACATGTCCTTACAAATTACCGTGACAAACCTTATTCAATTAGCGTAAGAAAATCACAGCATATTTTCTCCACAGCACCACCTGCCCACTCCGCCCAAATAGGATTCACGCAGGAAGAGTGATGCAAAGAAGTGGTTTATGTGACAAGAAATTCCGATGTAACAGCTTTACATTTAAATATTTTTGTAACGTACTATGTTAGTATGTTCCTGTTTTGTAGCTGAATGGAAAGTTAAACTAAGATTTTACATCCTTGCTGCACTACAACAGTCATAGCAAGAAAAATTAACACTTTGAGTACACAGTCACTTTGAACTTGCACATACCGAAATCCACTACTACCGCAACATAAACGCCAAAAGACGCTAAAGTTGTAAGTTGTTTTTTTTTCTCCAAACGCCTCATCTTGAGCCAGAGAAGATCACAATACACACACGTTTAATATTTTTTCAGAATCAGTCAGCAAAGGAGTGAACAGGTAACTGAAGAGATTCATAACCATACATTTTGATAAAGTTCTTTTTAAAGGAGTGTTTTATACAAAATGAAACATATTTAAGATGAGTCTAAGACACATTCTATTCAGCAGTGTTTCTCTTACAGTGTGGAGCGTAAGGGATTCCATAGCTGAGCACAGAAAGACTCCTCAAAATTATACAAAATTGAACAGAAATACAGATTACTTGACAGAATAAAAAAAAATTTTTTTAAAAAAAAGGAAGAACTACATTTAGCCTGGAAGCATGCGATTGCATTTCCTAATAAGGACAGAAAGGGGCAGAACAAACATCTTGTGAATCTAAACATGTCGGAGAGGAGATGCATTGTTAGAGGGGTTGTTTGCTTCTTTTTTTTACCTCCAAAATACATTCACTTTACTTATCCCCCACAATCCCCAAGCTCTCTTGCTTCTTAAAAGTTAACATACTTGCTTTATAAGCAGAGCAGCAAAAGATACAGCCTTAAGTGCTTCCCCAATGGCTACTTACAGCAAGACAAAGTAGCAGAACAGAAATCCTGAAAACCTCAAGAGCATGACTGAGATATCCTGCAGGAGAAACTTATTCCACTGTGGCAGGGAACCTGGGAGCCCAGTGCCACATGGAAAGTCTTGGACAGAACCCAATCAAAGTCTTTGAAAAAACAGTGAAGACCAAAACAAGATAGTGAAAGCCTAGTATATTTACATGAATACAAAAGGGTAGGGGATTTAAAATGGGGGAAAGCAGAATTTTGAAACAAGAAGAAACAGGAACCAGGGGATCCAGCTAGGCTGCTCAAGACACGAGGTCATGAAGAGGCAAGAAAAAACATCAGACTGGAAGGCTGCAAATTAAAGGAGAAAGTTGAGTTAAAACCAGTGCACTTATGCACACAAATATACAATCATAACTACATTAGAAGACTGTTAAGCACACTTACATCCTCGTTCAGGTATTGGGAGAAAGTTAATTTCTATTACAAGCTACTGAAATCAACCTGCCTAAAGAAGCATAAAATGCTTCTTAAAATTGAGCAGGAAAAATTAAAAAAGGGAATAACTTTTTTCAGTTCATAAACTGAATAAGTGTAAAGTTTATAAGGAGTCTTACTACGCATCTAGATGCACTTGCTAAGCCATAATCAAGTTATCTACATGAAGTAGCCTAAAAAAATATCTGGAGAGCAGAGAAAAAAGTGAATACACTTCAGCTTAGTTTTCCTGTGAAACAATTATTGCTAAAATGAAACGTTGAGAATACTTACCTATCCAGGACCAGAACTTGCATATCTACAAAAAATGAGAAAAATCTAGTAAAAGACAATGTAAAAATTACATCATTATTCAATATTTGCCACATAGTATTTAAATAAGTTATTTAAAGAAGTAGTTACCTGCTATTGATGTGCTGAGAGTTCATCTTCACAGGAGATTCCAAAAGTCTAAGTTTTAAAAAGATTTTAATCCCCTTTTTCTTTTTGGTACAAATAAATGTTCGATCGACTCATGCCAAGATTCCTGTCTGTACAGCCACAGCCTGGACAAACACAAAGGTCTTCCTCTATACCAAAGACCAGATCCTCAGAGATGAAGATTTGGTCTTGGGGGCAGGCTTTTTTTCATCGTATTCTGAACAGCAGTACAAAGAAGTCACTCATTTGTCCCCAAATACCATTAGTATGCGTACACGCTGTATGAGATACAATATAAGCCCTGAAACACAAGTGCTAAATAGGTTGAATATTTTCTTGCTGTTTAAGAATAGATAAGTAGTAAGACGGAAGATATAGAGCTACATCCACATTAACACGTTACAAAAAAAAGGAAGGAGGGAAGCACAGGTATGAGACTTCATAAAGTGTCTAATGAGTCCCTTTAAGAAAAGGAAAATAAAAAAATGGGGTACACATTTTCATCTGTACAGTTTTAATGCCAACTGTTACCAAAGCTTAACACCAAGACTAGGCAGCATTCTAAAGAATGCTGGAAAGTATTACTTTGCACTAACAGAAAATTTGACAGTTACCGCAAAAGATCATCATAATTATAAACCTTATTCAGCAAAGTAACACTGCATTGACATATATTTTTTATTTTATAGTTTTAAGATAATCATACTCATTTATAAAGACAAAAGTCGCTGTAAAATCTCTAAACAGCAGTAATTTCATCTCTGATGCAGAGAAGTTGACTTACACAGATAAACGTCTAGAGTAACAAGGTTCTTATTCAACTCTTAAGATTGCCAACTTAAAAAACTCATTATAACATTAGTATTTCCTGCCAGATATATATTTTGCATACCTCACATGAAGTGAGAATACCCTCTCATATACACCATATCAGCACATTTAGAAACAAGTGACACATGGTTTGTTGAAGAACTGCAGCTTGTATAGCACCAACACTCCTCAACAGATTCACTTGGCACCTACGCCTCCTATAAAACATGCTTTCTTCAGCTGCGTCTAGGCATCACTACCACGCTGCTGGAGTTTAGCTCTCTTCTCTCGAGTTACAAACTTAGAACAAGCAGCTGGACTACTAACGATATTCTGAATAGCCTTATCCTTTTAGAATAGTCTTGAAATTTGTTTTGAATGCTGTTAGATCCATACAAGTTAATTTCTGGTTAAAAAGCTGCAAAATCACTACTTATAGACAGAAGTAATTACAGATCAAGAACAGTCCAGAGTCTACTAACAGAAGGCTGACCAAATTCTGAATACTGCAGAAATATCAGTTTACTAGAGAGAGGTCAAACCATGTCACTAAAGTATTTCAGAAGCTCATATGACATGTAGTTTGTTCCTTTAAGAATAAAAATGTTCTTTGCAATTTTATTCTCTAATTATTCTCCTTTTCTCTCCTTTCAGCAGCTGTGCCTTTTTACTGATTAAGGGTAACCTATTAAAGGACTTCAGTCTTTATTTCTTCTGCAGATTATCCATGAAAACGTGTTTCTTGATTTCCTGTTCTTTGGCAGTTACTTCAAATACAAGTCGTTCTCTCTTCTTAAGATCAGTTTTGCACACGATCCTCCAAGGTAGGATAGTTAAGGGCAATTATCTTGACAAGCTTCCTCTTAGTGAAAGACATGAAGAGCTGCGGATAGAAAATAAAAAAGGAAATTTGCAATTAGCTAAATTAGCACAGAATCTAAATTCTTAGATGAAGCTGTTTATACAAAATAGCTTGTACACAGTAAGACATCAGACTGCAAAACAGTTCTTCAGCATACATTAGTAGAATACACTTTCTAGCTCTGTTTGACAGTATGTTACTTCTCTGCATGATGTACATCTTTTTGTGAATAGTTCAGAGACTTAAGTTACAGTGCTACCCTTCAATCAGTTTCCTGCTTTTATAAATGCAGAAAATGTTTCAATGCCAGCAAGCCATGATGTCAGTTTAGGATTTATCGCAAATTTAGTCCTCAGGTTGTGGTGTGTGCAGGACTACAAATACAAAGGAACTCCTGTAACAGTTTAAAAGTTAGATTGTTTCAAAACTTTTGATATGTTTCCATAGGCAGACAAAGAATTAATTCAACAAGTGGCAAGATCCTAAAATCTGTTTAGTACATGTACAGAAGTAAATCTGAGATCTACTACAATTTCTGCAGCAACATATGGAGAACTGCAATAAGCTCATCCTTGTTCTAAGTGGCCTTATACATGCAAAATGCCTTGACGCTGCAGTCAGCTGTTACACTTAAGCACCAGAGCTTTGCACAGAAACAGAACATTACTAGCGTTTCTGCATCTGTGTTTTTGATGCGTGAGCACATCATGGGGTGTTGTCAACATGCTGTATGTTCTGCTTCCTGCATTTCCTCCTGCACCTCCTAAATTACTAAATATTTTTGTTATCACAAGAAGCAAATTGTTTTGTGCAAGTGAAACAGTTAACCAAGCCATGTCTGCTGGGGGTCAGAACTAGGGATTGAGACAATCAAATTCAACTCTCAAGTTACATAAAAAGCTGTTTTCCATCATCCAGTACTACAAGTAGGAAAGAATGGGAGTGCTAAGAGGAAAGATGGCAGAGGCTGGCAGTCAGCATTTAAAAAGAGTCTACTCCAAAGATTCCTCCTCCTCCACAAAGACACAAAATGCTTCTCTATCTTTTCTCATTCTTCTCCATACCACGAAAATTAATGATTAGTGAAAATTACCTGTTGCAGAGCACTCTTCTTCCTCCTTGTCCTTCTTCAAGATTGTTTTCCATGATGGCCATTTTCACAAAGCTTTAACAATGAAGAACTGACAGCTTGGTGAAGAGTAGTTTGGTTTTGTTTGGTTGTTGGCTTTTTTTTTTGTGGGTTTTTTTTTTTAAATGACCACTGTTTAAGAAATTACTAGAGCTTTGGCTGTCATAAGTTGGCACTGTTTCTTCATCAACAACCACCACTCAAGCTGGCAAACTAAAAACAATGGTATTTGTTATCAAGGCTGCAGAAACTTCTGCATGAAAAGAACATGCCACATAAACACATCCACGACGGTTTAAATATTTG
The DNA here is from genome assembly GCF_963924245.1 of Chroicocephalus ridibundus. NCBI lineage: Eukaryota > Metazoa > Chordata > Aves > Charadriiformes > Laridae > Chroicocephalus > Chroicocephalus ridibundus. The sequence goes on from NC_086286.1 coordinate 23,334,526, forward strand.
TTAAAATGAATTTCAGACAAAGCCCAGGAAGCTTTAAACCACTTTAATATTTGAATTTCTGAATTAAATACTGGTCACAAAAATATGCAAGATCTCACCTACTATAATTTCATATGTGACTTACTGGAGCAATTAAAGGCTAAGAGGAGTTTATCACAGCACAGATGAAAGACATGCCCAAAGTTTCTGCAGATACCACAACAAATATGGTTTAAAACAAGACAAACAGAAATAAGGTTTGCCTGGAAAGAAGCAGCAAGAAAAACACCTTCACCTACCCTGTTCAGAAACAGTGTAAATCTACTTTGCGTTTTTTTCGTTAAATCTGGTTAGAAAAAAACAAAACACCCTCAAACAAACTACTCAATACAGAGAAGTTGTGTCTTAGCCTGAGAATCAAGAAAAACATGTTCCTGATTATCTTCCAGTATATTTAACAGGAATATCTAATTTGTACACTACAAAAGGAAACTTGTAAAGGAAATGTCATAGGTAAGATTGCTAGGGAATTGGCATTTCTGTTTGTCTTGGAGTAATTAAGTCACCTTTTAGGCTCTTCATTGCAGACACTAAAGGAAATTTACTTAAAATTGGAATATCACAACATAGTTACCCAAAAATAAGACTGGACTTAAATTAATAGTGCAGATAATAGTGCCGACTAACTGCCAAAATTTAGAAATTAACATTTAAAACAACTTGGTGACTTTTACATTGCTTTTTGCAAAGCAAGTACTTAGTAGTTGCTTTGCATAAAAGTATTCCAGGCACAGAGAGTGCAACTCCCCCAAATACTAGCTCCTTGGAATTTGCAGCTCTCCAGCAGAAGACTTCTACTCAAATACTAAGAGAATAAATCTATCTCTGAGGTTCTTATGATAATACTAATGTTGAGTCAGATACTGTGATGCAAAAGTATTAAGCTAAACCAAGAAATTAAGAGGGCATTAAATTAGAAGCCATGCAGAACTTCGAGAAACTTAAGAGCTGTGACAGTTTCACTGCTGACCCCAAATTCTCAACCAAGTTTCTAACATCATGACCCAGAGAGAGAATTAAAGAAATACTTAAAAATGCCTGACACCTGCCTCACATTCAGTAAGTTCCACCATTAAGTATCTTTTAGCAGTATGCTGTACTACATCTCCCAGTCTTATGTTATTTTTCCAGGCTATCAACAAATCCATTCACTGTTCTGAGGGGCAGCCTAATTCCTTGCCCCTCTAATCCTGAAGCTAAAAGAGTATAACAGCAGTTTAAGATGCAAGACTTCCACGCTGCATCCAACTAAGATGATAATTTATCGAACCTTCACATTTACACCATTTTTACAACCTCAGCTCTGCTTATGCCCCAACTCATTTTTGTAACCAAAGGTGTGGAAGAGTCCCGCAACATATTTCAGAGCCATCATCTTGTCTGTCCTAAAGTCCAATATAGTACCTGAAAGTTGGAAACCACCTCGTTCCCCTCCTGGCATTCAGACTGTCAAATCTGGGCACCTTGTTACTCTTTGGTGTTAACATTCAGTTGTCCACTTGTGCCACAGAAGGAATTAAACAGGTTACAAATGGGCAAGGAATTCTTAGAGGGTATCCAGAAAAGCAAGGGATTGCAGAAGAAAAATAAGGAAAGAAAAGGCAAGGAAGAAAAATAGAAGCAGCAGTAATGGTACAAGGTAAGTAGCACAGACCACAAGTGTGACAGTAAAGGACTCAGACATTCAGTTGGTACTTAAGAGTTGTGCTCTCCTGCTCTTCTTTCAGTAAAACTTCCCATCAAAATTGGTAATTTTTATTATTAACAAAAATTGCTATCATATACTGAATCACAGAACGGCATGGGTCATGAAAGAAACAGATACCATGGTCTTTACCAAATAAATCTTGCAATGTTATGTGAGCAAAAGAATAAACACTGTTCTTGTAGAAGAGTTTCCACCATTTGTTTCTTTAATTCTTTAGTCAACCAGAAACAAGGTGCATATTACAGCAATAGATTATAGTTATTTTCTCCTGGACCCTCGAACACAAGATGTATCTACAAAAACAAACTACGAAATTTATGTATTGACCTTAAATCTTGGCATTCAACTAGTACTTCCTATGAGCTGTTAAGAGTTCCCTAGGTATACAGAGATAAGAAATGGATTCAACATCCACCAAGTTTTAGACTGCATCCTAAATATTTTTAAAAAATAACAAACAATCCATACTTGAACTTGCTTTTAAGTTATTCCAAGTGTTTTTGGGACACACTTGCTTTACCAACTATGACTGTTGGTCATTGGGAAAACCCATAAAGCACGAGGAAAAAAAAAGTTGCAGGAAGGCTATTTATTCTAGTACAACAGTTTGTTTTATTTACTTACTTCTCTAATGATTTTTAACTTCTCTGACTCAGCTACAACCCAATATTTGAAGCTTCTCATGTTGAAGACACTAAACCAAATGTGTCCCACAAAGAAATAAACAAGAGAAACTGAAAACTGCTATCATAGAATCACTTAGGTTGGAAGGGATAAACCACTAAACTTGTATCAGTGCTCAGTTTTTATATATGATCTTAACTCAAAGGTGAAGCTACAAAGGTATATGGGACAGGTCTTGCAGCTGCTGTTAATATTCTAACTTCATATCTCACCTGAAAGCTAATCAACAACAAACATTAGGGAAGGATACAAGCATTTTGCAGTCAAAAAAGAGCAGTGCTGGAAAATAACCACACAGCTTGTTTTAACTTACCTTTGGAAGGAGAAGATTTCAAGTTTTAAATGTGTTATCACCAAAGTAGCCTAGATTTGTTAATCTGGCCTCTAAAGAAAACACTGTGACCTTCAGCACTGGAGGAACTCAAAAAAAGATTAATACCTAATTCTTAAACATGGCATTTAAATTGCAGACATCAGAGATAATGAACCAAGGCAAAGGGGATTGACGGATTTGGGATTACAGTAGAGATCAGGCCAGGTTAAAGCTGTTACACCATTCTGGCATTGTTGTTCTTTACAAGCACACAGAGTAAGTCTTATAATTCCCTTTGCCACATTTAAAAAAGAAAGTCTTACTACAAAACTCCTACTTTCGATACATTTATTGAATCTGATCATAAAAGACATGATGATTCTTTAGAAGATTCTTCCCTCTCAGATGCACACCAGGTTCTACCACATCCCCTCTCAGGACACAGGAAGCAAGAAGGACTGTACAAGTCTTAGGAAAAGCCAGCACTTTACTCCTTAGTCACCATCTAATCCAGTCCTGGCTCTGCTCAAGCTCTGTCAGTCATTTTAAGGGAAGCCACTTGTCCTCTGGCTGGCAGTTGGCCAGTCACTTCTGCTATGCTTTATTTAAATCCTCCACTGTCCACGGGTCTCCTCCAAAGTGAGATATTAATGGCTTAAGGCCATCACAGTCAAGTAGCTATTCTAGGATATCACAGGGAAGCCCTAAACCAATGAAGCAAGAAGCAAACCTGAAATCAGAGACAGCTACTCTTGCCAAAGCTTCTACCAGACAGGAAAACTAAAGGAATCAAGAGTATAATTGTAAGAAGGTTCAGCCTTTATCTTTAATATGCCCTTTTGGTTTATTAACATTAAAAGGAAAGATAGAAATAAAACATATATCTAGTCAAATAGAATAAAAATTGGAATGCAAAGTGTTTAGGATCAAAAAGCAACCTGTAAAGAATGTGCAGTTATAGTAGGGCTTATATGATTTATATTCATATACATAAATGCCATAGCTTTTCCTATTTGAACTCCATTATAACTGCAGAGCTTTCAACAAAATCTAAACTTGCATGACCTTGAAGATAGGATAAAGTACTCAATTTAATCACATATCTATACATACAACACTATTTATTCATCTGCAGATAAACTGAGAGTGTCTTCAAGAAAAAAAAACACGTCACTTAAGACAGAATGAGACATAAGGACCCAATAAAAATACCAAAGAAAACAGTTTGTAAAACTGCTTAAGAAGAAAGCATGATCATAGATGAAAAACAGTTCTACTGCAAAGTCCTCTTCCTGAATTTGGAGGAGAGAAGGAGCCACGAAGTCAGAGCATACAGTTAGCGCTGATAATATCATTCACTAGATATGTCAATCCCCAGAAGTTATCTTACACAAGTTCCATGTAGACATAATAAAAGCCTAAAGGATAACTGGATTGCTTTAAACTTAACATTACTCCAGTGTTTCATCTGTAATGTGTGAACATTAAAACTTTCTGTTCTATTTAATGACCTCCCTGACAGAGTTTGCAGCATCAGGTACAGATAATTAACAGTGCTACAGACAAACATAGTGCAGTTTTTAAAACAAGGTGAAGCTGAGAAAAAATTGTGCCACATCTAGAAAACTAACAAATAAATATCATTATTGGAAGACAAGCAAAGCATCATATGTACGAGAAACCACGAATTCTCATGCAAAATAACAAGATCTCTCATTGCAAAAACTTGCATAAGCACTGCAATCTGCAAATAGAACTTCAGAGAGTCACAGAAACAAAAGTATTAACTTTCTGAGCTAAGGTACGATTCCCTGTGTGCTACTAGACAATTTCACTTTTGGCAGTTCCCAGCTACTACTCTTGAGAGGCAAAAATCCAGTCTACTTATGCAATCACTATGGAGCTGGCATTTCTAAAGCTTGCAACACTCTTGAAAATTCTCCGAACCCTGTAATTTTAAGTGCATAAATGAATAATGAACTCTTCAAAAGCCAAGGAAAGGAGTTTCCCAGAAAGATTCTGAAGCAACCCAACCTTCAGCAGGGGAACAATAAAGTTCCGTCACCACTAAATCAAAGTAAGTTATGATGCAATTAAGAGTTCACATTAGAAAGTCTTTAGGGTGAGACAGGTTGGTCCTCCACTCCTTTTGGAGAACTCACAAAAAAATTTGCAAGACACTAACGTATTTGTTAACATATTGGTTTCACCTACAAAACCTCTTACTAGGTTTTGTTACTTAGTAGGTTTACTACACAAGCCACAAACCTTACTAGGTTTACTACACAAGCCTCTTCACTGAAGTTTATTCAATTTCCTTGGCTAAAGGGAGCACAGCAGTCTTCTTTCCCAACTTTAAAGATAATTGCAATAAAGTTTCCAAATCAATCAACCCCATGACTGTGCTGTTACATTGACAAAGAACATGCTAGTGAAAACAAAAAGAGGACCATGGTGTCCAACCAGAAAATCTGTAATCCAAGTACAAAACAACATAGAAGACAGAGAAGACCGCAAGGCAATAGACACGTCAATGACAAATTTTAAATATACAAATCTTTATGCATAACAAAAGCGGAGCTGAAGAGTTTTAGAGAGCATTTCAAAGCAGGCAATTTTGTTTGTAAGTATACAGTGCAAAAGCTTATACTAAACAGTATAGGTGAAAGCATAAAATGTGACGAAGATTATAACAAGTCACTAAGGTGTCATGGGATTATCAATTAAGGGTCAACATCTTAATAACAAAGAAATGACATCAACTTACACTTAATGGGATACTAGAGAAAAAAAACAAAGCATATCATGTTGATCTTGTTGTTCAGGACACAGACATATAAATTGGTTATCAGCCATTTATGATCTTCTCTGATTTAATCACTTCATTAATAAGAAGGAATTTTTTCCTTTCATTGGTGAATATGAATGTAGAAAATCCAAGCAACTGCAAACAGTAAATTGTGTCATGCTTGTGTGAAAGAACAGCTTCAAATTTGGAAAAATAAAGTAACACATAGAACAAAGGAAGCAAAACTTCATTCAAAACATTAAGCCAAAGTATGCAAGCATCACTGAGAACCTGGAGGGACTACAAAGTCACAGTTTTCACCAGTAATTAAAACAGATTATACGTAAGCTATTATTTAGCATCTTATAGTCTGTCCAATGAAGAAAGACAAAACTACCCCAAAAGAGTCAAAACACCTGTTTTACAGGTCAAACATTTAGTACGCAATTAAAGCTCTTTCGGCTTCTCCCTTTCTCTGCAACCATTTGGAGATAAAACAGTTTTTGTCTGAAGTACCTTCCCAGAAACCAGACAATGTTCAAAACTTCCACTCCAACACAAAGCAATACAACAGCAAAACAGAGAATTAATCGCTGGCTGACCTACATAGAAATAGGAACAGACAGTTACTTTACAAGAAGATATTAACTTGACCAAAAGCCATATTGAAATGTAATTCCCTATATATAGATATACTCTCATGAGGCTGCTTTCAATTACACCAATTTAATTCTCAGTACTTCCAGATACCATAAAACTAGAAAGAACTAGGGAGCTTCAGCAAACAGCTCTCTAGAACAATCCCAGCAAAAACTCTGCCAAGTTAATTGGTAGTTAAGTACCCACCACCCCATCCCCCCCCACAAAAATATAAATTAACAGAAACAGTCAAAAAATTGGTTATATTCTCCATAATACTTCCAGTCAAGCACTCTTGCCACTGGATTGATGAGGGTTGTGAACACTAGGCTTTCTTTTCTCTGCATTGTTTTTTAAACATACTTTAGTATGTTGCATAAATTACTGTCACTTAAAGATACATGCTTGTTACCATGCTTGCAAATTTAAACCTTTTTTGGAGTAATTTTCAAAAAGCTAAAGGCAAGTGTTATCAACACTTCTAGAATTAAACACTCTACCTCATAAAATGCTATTTGTGACACCCCAAATACAAAAAAAGCTAAGGGTGGTCCAGCCTTTTGAAGTTTCTGAACTTCCCAATTGTGCTCGTACCAAGATCAGACCAGTTTCACACTTGTATTCCTCAGCAACGCTATAAGCCTTAGAAGGGAGTAATAATACTTCTTTGCAGAGGGTTTTCCAAAAGAAGGGAACGAGCGATGGCCATCACAGAACACCCAGTATAGAGAAAACAAACCTCCCCCCCAACTTCTGCAAGAAATGGCCACAGGCCTGCGCGTGACTGATGAGCTGTACCCCGCATATGTATCAGGCTGAGGCAAATATGAAAGATGAGAACCCAGCTAGAAGTGAAATGGAGCATGTTATGCTCCAACAGCAACTGACAAACATACAAATTAATGTGTTTGTTCCCAATGTATCTGTTAAAGCTCCCTCGCCACAAACTGTTCACCGACTTGTGCAAGCAAAGAACGGGAGATCAGTATCAGTTAGAAAGTAAGATTAGAAGGCTTTATTTTTTCAGAGGGTTTAGGCAGAGCAGATTCTCTGCTGCAAGGGGTATTTGTAGAGAGAAAAGAAAATAGCAAAGATACATTCTAGAAATAAAGATAACAGATTATACTGCATCATATAACAGTATTATACTACTAACTGTAAAAGACAATACTACAGTTGAATATAATTCCCTATTCACAGAAAGGCTGCAAATACTAAAGAACAGTATTACCAGTGCATCTTTCTCTACCAACAGATTATCCTAAATTTTAGATTTTAACAGTGTATTCAGGAATGAGTGAACTGCAAAGGTTAAAGTTTTAGGAATCGATATTTTTAAATAGATGTAAGAAGGCCTGGAGGAAAAAGAAAGCTGATGCAACTCTACTGCATAGAATAGCCTACTAACAGTTTTAAAAGAGTTGAATATCCTTGAGCTGGAAATTTTAGGTACCATTTCAGAGAATATCATCAATTCACATAGTCTATGCCACAAGGACTTAAAGTTTCAGGAAAGTCACACAGGTCAATGTTACAGAAGCAGAGAAACAGGCTGCATAAGCAGATGCTGTCATCTGCTCTTCTTCCCATTTAAGGAACTTATAAACCATTTAATAACAGCTGGTGAGAAAAAGGGAAATCTGAGTTTGAAAAAAGGCAGATAAGTGTCTTATGGCTGGCCATCAAGAAAAGATAAAAAGGAAACAGTATAGAAAAAAAGATCACAAACGAAAGTACAAAATTAATAAAGTGTCATTCAGGATCTATCACAAAAGAGGCTGAAGAATATTGCAAAGAACTGCATAAAGGACACATATCTGAAAACAGAGAAAGGCAGTTCAAAAATGGGATTTGATTTCACAAGCTGACAAGAACAGAAGACAATCAAGGAGACAAAGACACAGAAATGGGCAAGATGTAGAAATCAAAGGAAGCAGCAGACTATGCTGAAGGGGAGCTGTTGCATAGATACAGAACCTGCAACATAGAGAGACTGTATTCCAGTATTCTTAACCATCTCTAATAGCTAATACTAATCTTAATACTTAGTTCTTTTTTTTTTTTCCAAAAGAAAAATAACTTCATCAGAACTTAGAGCTGTCAGCCATTAAATTGAGACATTTTAACAAGCTCTGGTTTGGTTTATGCCACTCAAGGACTCAAGAATTCAGTAAAGAATAAAGATGAGTCATATGGTTTGAAAACAGGCCCTACCAACACGGTGATGCAACACAGAGGGATCAAAACCATTATAATATAAATATCAAGATTTTTACAAGACATTAAGCTGGAAGACCTGTTAAGTGAATGCTTAGATTTTCCAGCACTCTAGAACTTCCAGCAAATTAGGAATTTATGTTCTGAAAGAGATGCACTGAAAATTTCCAAGGTCTTACAGTTATCATAGACTTCCCGACCAAAGGAAAGCAAAATGAAACACAGTAAGACACAGAAAAATACCACGCTGCTTTCAGTTAAGGTTTTCACTGCTAGGGAATATTCCAAAATCTTAAAACAGTTTTCTTTCTATGACCGCTATCATGGACAAAATACTGACTTTTTTCTTTTTAATTATAACTCTGAGGCCACGTTCATTCAGGAGTTGTTTATACGAAGTAATATTCAAATGCAATTAAAATGACAGAATATTTTAGTTTAAGTTCTTCGGGGCAGGAACTGACTTGTTTCTAATATTTACATCCAGGAATGTAAATACCTAACATACAGCATCAAATATCACTTTTGCTTATTTACTTATAGACATATAAGTACATCTTATACATGTAAATCTTATTTACTTACAGATGTTAACATTATTTTTGGTAAAGATCCACAGCACTTGCTAAAGAAAAGATTCCTTCATCCTGTCAGAAATCAAAGCTTATTAATTGCTTTAACTACCAATACAATTAAAGACAGCTGTCCTGAAGAGCTGTAAATTTTCATAAGTTGTAAATGTGCACACAAAGCAGCATTAGAAAAGTTATTGCTACTTATAGTGTCCACGGGTCCCAAAATAAGATAAGTAGATGCACCCCTGCAGAGCCCCAGTGCCCTCCAGTACTAATTACCAGTTGCTCTGGAGGCTCACAATCAAGAATCTAGTTGTCCTAGTCCAAGGCACAGTACAACTAACTGCATCCACCCCCCAAAGACTAAATGGCACAACTATGCATGTATACACAATTTGCTTACAGAACCGCAGGCTACCTACCATCTTTCTGCTACTTCCCATCTTATCTCTTCATAGGCCATACTTCCAAAAATTTACTGCTTGCAAACCTTAAAGGCAGCATATTATTTGTATGCATTTGTCCACCAGACTGTAATATAAACTGCAAATTAAAGACCCTTCTAATTTTAAAATAAGTGGTTTAACTACTCTTTGTGAGATTCTGGGTAACATGGATTGACTTGACAAAACATTAAATGACACTGCAAAGATGCTGAACAGTACCTCTGAGAAAGTAGCCAAGGTAAAACTATTGCTAAAAACCACTCAATCTCTCACTCAAACCAACTGTTCCCAATTTTTCTGGAACCTTTAGCTGCTCTGCCCCCTACTATAGAGCATTACAGTACTTCTACATCGTGACATACAATGGCAAAATCTTAAACCACCATCATCTACTTCCCCTCAATTTTAGTCCCTTTTACTCACATGACTTTGTTTTCTCGCCAAGAAATCTAATTTGGCCACCTTCTAGCTCACTGTTCATTTTTAACAAGGCCTCTCAAAAGATATATTTCAGAATTGAACTCTGGCAAACTCAGCTGCACCAACACTAGAGTGGCACTCTAACATTCACGACTACACAAGATTCAAACTTACTAATCTTTCATATTTTATAAATTACATTTGTCAGTAATCTGATTTTTCAATGCACTGCCTGAAATAATCTTATTACTAGAATAACCAAACTTTGTGTTTTGAATGAAATACTTCAGGAAAACTAACGCCATTTTTATAAAAATCCCTGAAAAAGTTTAAGAATAAGTAGGGAACAGATATTTTACTAGACAACTCTATGAAGAACAGTGATTAGAGTGCTAAAATAATCCACTTAAGTCAAATATAAAAATCAAGTCTATTTATTCAAATGGCATTTTTTGTTATTGCTGTTTAGAAGTTCTCCTATTTATCATTATTTTTTTCTAGACTTGTTAGGAAATCTGCATGGCTTTTATCTGTGAAATCTGTGAAGTGTTCCTTCAGTATTATCAACAAAACTGATACATGACCGCTCAGATACCAAGGTGCTAAGACTGTTAAGCAGCGGCTCAATACTAAATTAAACTTCCCAAGGGAACATCATTACATATACAACACTGAAAAACCAGTTCAGGCATCATTCCTACAAAGCACTTGAGAAGTTCTTCTTCATAAGGTCAGGTCTTTAGTCATGTCTGTTGTATTTGTTTCAAAAAAAACTCCTTTTAAAGTCCTCTCTGCTAGCCACAGTATCATTGAGCAGAGGGAATTCAAGTGACTTCTTTCAACTTCAGTGATGCTATTCAGAACCTGCACAGTCAGCAGTGAAACAACAATTGTTTTGTCTTTTACTACCTATTAAAAAAAACCCCAAACACCTGATAAATGTACACAGAGGAGCTATTCATAGGGCAATAATGGAGAACGGGTAGAAAAAGAGACAAGTACTGTACCTTAGGTCTTCCTTCCCGAAGTTTCCAGATGCTTAAAATAAAGGGTAAAAAGCTTCCATATTTGTCACAAACATACCAGGAGAAGAAGAGAAGTTCCATAGCATTTAAAAACAATCCTAAAACTATATTCTCGTGAGACTCACAGCTGAATCCACTCTTCGAGTAGCTGGGTTTCTTCCCAGAAACATATGAACCCTGGCTTCCTATCTGTTACCCCATCCATCCCTCCCCTCTCCTGCCCCTCCTGAATTCTGACTGAAGTTCTTTAAATAACAAATGTATTACTACATTTTTTAATTCCTACTTTACCTAACTTAGACAATAATAGAAAGTGCTTGTGAACTTCAAGCTGACTGCATAAGGCTTTTAAAATAGGCACAGTGTCAGCTTACTGGAGGAGTTTTGGTTCTTTGCCTTAACAGTTCACTTAAAAATGCCCATTAACACAAATAGACAAATATTCACAATATTAACCTGAGTGTATTAACTGGCACAACCTGCTTAAAGCTTGGAAGCTGAGATTTTATTGGCAGTTCATGAGCAATGCTGTCCTTTAATCCAAAGCATTTAAAGGGTTTCTGAGACTTTAACGCAGTTAAAGATGATTATTTATATTGCTAGGGATTCTTCCTTATTTGTGAAACAGTGTATCAATAGCAGGGCCAATTCACTGTCAAGTTACAAGCAAGTCAGATATAGTCTACAGCCCATTTTGCACCATCTACATAGTTTTTCAAGCACTTAAAGTAACAATGTGCTTGTGGCTGCACTAGGTACAATCTAAAAGCAACATAAACCATTTTAATGGTCTTTCTGTATGTGGAAAAGGCCTAATAAAGTATAGTTACCAAATTAAAACTTTAAAGTTATACATTTAGAAAGCTACATAAAATGTCAAGATTAAGTTTTCCTATTTAAAAGAACTGTCACTCCAAAAATCACTTCACCTGAAAGATGTGGGCTTTATTTTTAGACACACCTGAAACTTTAAAAAAAAAACAACAACAACAACCTGGCCATAGACTTTTGACATTCATATTATATAGAACAGACCTGAATAGGAAGATAAGCCATAGTTTAAGTTTAACCCTTGTTAAACTTATCTTGATATACAATATTACTAAAGAAATACAGTATTTCAAATGGTGGCCAAAATAATCTAGCTACATCATATGTCAAGCAGAAGATATTGCTTTTAGTCTCGTACTAAGATCATTACAAAACCACGAATTTCAAGTCATATAAGCTCCCTGATCATTGATCCAAGGAAAGAGCAGTGAAAACATTCCCAAAATACTCAAACTGGTATACTAAAAGATCTATCTATTCCAGATTAAAAGATGTTGGTCCATAGCCAAGACTGTCCCACTTCATTCAGCACACTAAGGCAACCCTTTTAGCAGATCTTTCTCTAAGTGCTGGTGTCAAGATTACTTTAGGCCACCGATGTCTAAGAAACTAAATAGCTTTTATGGGATATGAAAGGCCCATTTCCAGGTCTAATCTTCAGAAGTCACTTTAAGTGCCTAACACAATGCTACAACAATGTTGAAAGAAGGTAGTGTATGACCAAGCTTTCAATCACTGCACACCATCATATGCTTTAAGTCAAATGGACAGTGTACAGCACGTTTTCTAGTGGCTGCCTTCTAACTCCAATAACTCATCAGTCCCAAGACCTCAAAATTCATAGCAGTTAATCTGATTTAGACTTCTTATTTATTTTCAGAGCTACACACATATTATCTGTTCCTGACATCACCTACTAATGTTAACTTCTGAACAATAAAGAGAGCCTTGGATAAGTTATTACCCTGCCACGACCTCAACCTTTTTCATTTGCAGAACAAGGACAGCATTTACCAGCTTCACAACAGCACAGCAAGATACACTCTTATGGTCTTTGGGAAAAAAAGAACATGTTTAAGTAATTTATATAATCAAGCCAGCCAATAAAATTCTTACAGTTTCCAGGAGTTCCAACTTTTTTTCTGTTTTAATTAACAGGGGCATGCAAGTAAAACAAGATACTTATTTTCTTACAATATCCTGCTCAGAAGGTTCCAACTGCGTAACCTTTAAGCATAAGCACTTTTCACTCCTCTCTTCTGATGTAGATCCATGCCTCTCATCATTCCTTCCTCATCACTTCAATCTTTACTCCCCCATCCTTGCAGTGCTCACTCCTCCAGAAGCAGAGGAGTTTGATCATGACAAGGACATCACACAGTAGCACCTCCCTTATTTCTGCTGACGATTTCAAAGACCTAGCATGTAGTTAGTTTCAACAAAGAACTAGCTTGCTGGGAACAGCCAGCCCCCTTTGCCCCTGTGGTCTTTCTGTAGGGAACACACAGGAATAAACAAGCTTAGGAAAAGAAAAAAACATATAAGCCAGAAGAAGAAAAGGATGGAAAATAGGGAAATGTGTCACTAAACGAATTGGTTGCTAATCAACAAGGAACAGTTGTAATTTTTCTCCCAATTAGAAATTCACAAATGATATTACCCAGAGCAGGGAGAACAGACTTGGGAGGAAAGAGGAGGGGCAAGGAAATCAAGAGCAATTTGCTTTCAAGAAGTCATATATTAGCTCAAATTACAAAAAAGTTTTTCCTGTGAACACAATTTTTGGTCACGATTTCATACAGTTTCATGCTCAACTACCATTCAGACCTACAACATTTTAGGAGGATACAATTTTCTTTAACAAAACTTAGCTAAAAACAGGCAGTAAAAAACGGTGAGGGAAAGCAAAGGAATTCTTTTACTAGCAGGGAAATCAAAGCAATGTTGAAAAATCTTATGCAAGCGTAATTTATGAATTACAGTAGGATAACACTATTAAGCATACTAACAATTAAAAAAAAAGCTATTCCTTCTGCAATGTTACCAGGTAAGCACTGATGCAACACCCAGCTGCACGAAAGCTCTAAGATCTTCATTGCTAGATTAATTTCTTCTTGAAAGTATGCATTATGTTAATCAAACCTGATAAATAATTTTCTTATAGTAGCCTGGCTACACTTTAACAACTTTTCGTATGTCTTTCTGACATACAAAAATGAGGGAAATGAGGAGGCAGAAGCAGACCAAGAAATGGTTTGGCACTAGAAGTGTGCATTTCTGCCTCATTTGTTTCCACAGAAATACCAGAATCACCAAAGCTTCCTTTTCTGTCACTGATTGACAGAACATAGTCCCATCTCCTTTAAGATATGAATAAAAAAATAAATTTAGATGTTATTAATCTCACTCCCTTAAAGCTTCCATTTTAGTGCTAAGTCAGATGCCTTAGAAGATGAATATTCTGAAGTTCTGAGGCATGCCCACCACAAAACATTTTCCCTTAAACTACTCAATGTTCATTCTTCCCTATTGTTAAATCAATAGTTTAACCATATAAAGACAGAATTCTACAGCAGAAATAGTATAAAAATATAATTACTTTTTAAAAAGTATCTTTCCTCCTCCATCAACAGGATCTGTCTTCCTTTATCACAGAGCTAAGTAAACTTGCATATTCAAATTGGCCTCTAAATTATGCCTCTGAAAATGGCTTCCAAAATAAAATCTTTCATTAAACAAACTGGCTTAAATAAGCCTACCAAATACTTATTAAGACCTACACATGAGTTTCACACTTTGAATCCTAGACCAGTTATTCCACCTGTGGCAGAAGACCACCAGTAGGTTGTAAGACATAAGACAGACCATGCAAGTGCCTGTTAGTTCCTGCCACCTGTTACAAAACTCAACTGACTATTCAGATGTTTGTAATGATTAGCAGTGAAATTACAATTTAGTAATGGAATAACTAGCTTTTTCTTCAGCTAAGAACGAAGTTATTTAATACTCTCCCTGCTAAATAGTAAACAATGATTCAAGATGGTCTTCTGTTTGTTTGGGTTTTTTTAATTGCAAAAAGTGGTTCAGTGGTTCTTGGCTTCAGTAATTTAGAAACACTGTTAGATCAGCTTCAGCTGGATAAAATGCACCAGAAGCACCACTACTCAAGCAAAGTGAGTCAAAACAACCAAATAGAGTCTAGGTAGGAAGATGGGCACACTACATAACATGGTTTGGGTGACTCCTGTGGAATTCTGTGTCTTCTGCCCAACAACTACAAAGCTCAAGAGCTGGATATGAACCAGAATGCAGACCATCCCAAGAAAAAAGAATTTATCTATCCAAACCCAAGATTGTTTAATAGCACCTATCTGTGCTATTTACCTTTCCTAGAAAATACTACTCATAGCAAAAACTTGCTAAGTCAACTCTGACAGAAATAGCGTATCAACATTACTTTTAGCATTATGTAATGGACTCATCATCTTATGCTCTGCCTGACAGATTATTTTAGAACTGGCTACATTAGAACATCCAGAACTACATTCTTTGACTCACTAGATGTTTATGTTTTATCTTAAGCTACCTACTATGAACACAACAATATATTCACCTCTTTCTTCACTATAACTGTCATCTCTCTGGTCCTGTAAGAGCACAAAAGAAACATTACTCCAAACTGCAAAAAATAATTGCTTTATTCTAATAAAGTAAAGATTGAAACAAGGTCTGCTCTACTTCTTCATTAGAAGTGAGATCTTTCAGCAACAACATCCACAGGGTAATGACAGTGAAGAGAATAATAACTTAAATGATTTTTTTTTTTACGTTTATCAGCTGTTTAGTTTTAGCTTGGTTTTCATTCTACAAGGCACCTAAGATCAGGTGTTATCAGAAACAGCATACCAATACCACTACAATGAAAATTCTACTGTTGTTGTTACTGCTTACATGAGCAAACGAACACCTTTACTGGTAGAGATAACATCCAGCATACCTTTTTTCCCAGCATCTGCATTTACACATTGCAACTGATCATACAGAAATACCATTCAAGAAGTCACAAAGTAATAATCAACATGATTATACCATCAAAAGATGCTAAAACAGCTTTCGTTAACACAGACTGGAGGAAAAAATAATCAAAGTTAATCATACATGAAAGTTAGGTTCATTACAGGTCACTGACACATACACGGGCATCATGGTTAAGTAACATTTTCTTTCCTTTTACGTATGTTAGCATATCTCATCAGGCAAGTCTTTGAGAACAACATTTTCACAGAAGACACAACTAATGGCAGTATGAGCGCAACTGTTGTGTGGAAGATGATCACTGTTCATCTATACATTCACAGCAATCAGCGATATTGCAACCAAGGCATTATTTCTAATCATAATGTTTTTCTTTTTAAGTCTCAACTTCATTAATACCTTGTTCTCAAAATACAAGCCTTCTTTTCTCACAGTCTTCATGTACTCCAAGACTGCGTGAAGGCATTCAGTAAGCACACTGGTTTAGTCCCCAACTGAAGCCAAACCTTTTTCCATTTCAAAATATTTCTCTAAATGCACATCTAACAGACATTGAAGCGTACACGTAAAGACAGCCTGACCATGGCACATCATTTTCTGCTACAACTACATTTTTTAAAAGAAAAGACCACAATCCACATTTTTGGCTCCCAGGCCTTGTGAGGTCTAATGTGAAATGTGATAAACAGCTGGCCTTGTTCTAAAAGGGTTAAGAATGAAAAAGTTTAAACCACTTATATTTCTCCAGCTGTAAAACCAAAATATTGCCAGAGTCTTCCTGCAGCCAGGGTACTGGATAATTTAGGCTAAAATAAATGTTTATTAAAAAAGGGCGTTGATTTCTTGGCAGCAGTGAAAAGCAGGAGACACCCCTAGTGTCGACGTAAAATACTACAGGACTCCATACCGTATCTCTGGGTTAATTTTACGGCAGTAAAAGGGAAATTTAAACCATCATGATTTAAAAAACAGAGCAACTCAAACACACACACACCTGGACATACCGCATACCTTCTTCCTGTAGTCTCAAAACCCCCATGCCGATAATATTTGAAGTGTCAACTTTCTAAACCTCGACCATTTAAAGTATACATTATCTAGCCTGTCTCCCTACCATAGGCTACGTGCATTATAGCTTTCCGGTCTGCACATGAACAGAAAAACGCTGCTGCACCAACGGCGGGGGGGAACCCTGTTTGAGATTACAAAACAAACCACCACCACCACCCCCCCCCTCAAGACATCGCTACCAAAATGCCGGGCTCGCTTAGGGCGCTGCCGATACATGTAGAAAACAAACGAAGCGCAGGCCGGGGGAAGGTGAACCCCCCGGGACCGAGGGGGAGGCGAACCCCCCGGGACCGAGGGGAAAAGGTGGGGGAGCGGGGGTGAGGTGAGGGGGTGCCACGGAGGGGAAGAACGGGAAGGGCCGAGCCCGCTGAGCGCTGCCGAGGCGGGGGAGGGAGTAGGCGGGGAGGCAGCGGGGCGCACAGCGGCGGCCGTGGGCGGCGGAGGGGAAGCGGGGGGACGCGCCTGCCCCCGGGGGGAAGCGCGGGGCGGCCACAGCGGCGGCCCAGAGAGAAGGGAGGGAGGGGAGGGGAGAGGAGGGGAGGGAGAAAGGGGGGGGAAGCCCAGCGAGGGACGTGGAACGGCTCGGGGGCGGGAGGCGGAGGAGACGGGTCAGAGGCAGGGCAGCAGCGGCGAGGCGGAGCGGCGGCCGGGCCGATCCGGGCCGCGGGGGTGGAGGGGGATGGGGGGGTAGCGAGGGAACAGCCCCACGACTCAGCCCGGTCTGGAATATTCCAGCGGGGAAAGGGAAGCTCTACAGGGAGGGTCCCTCACCATGGCGGCGGGTGGGCGTCAGGCGTCTCCCCCGCAGCTGAATCCACCAAGCCCCGGCCTCTCTGTTCCGCGTCCGGCCTTGTCGTCACCGCCGTCCGGCTCACGGCTCCCCTCACTGCGGCAGTAGCTCACGCTCACCCGCAACGGCGCGCGAGAAGCGCGGGAGGGAGGGGGCGCGAGCGGCGCTAACACTCAGCAGCGGAGGGGGGGGGGGAGGTAATGGAGAGGCGGAGCCTCCCACATCCGGGCACCCGCCGCGCTCGGGAGGGGGCGGGGCGAGGCCGTGACGTCAGGCAGCGAGGCGGGGGAGGGAAGGGAGTACAAAATGGCGGCGAGGCGAGGGCGGGAGGGTATGAGGGAAGGTAGGGGTGGTTGTAGTGGGGTAGCTGAGAGTGGGGGGGAGCCTTCATGGAGGCTGGGATGTGGGAGACTCGGCCGAGGGGCTGCTCTGCTGCTAGGAGGCCCCTTTTCAAGGCATTGAGTGTTACCACAAGACAGGCTTGTGACTGCTTCTTTTAGGCCCAGGGGAGGGTTCCCTGAGGTGCTCCAGGGCCCGTGAGACCTTCTGGTCGTCCGTCTTCCACGCGACCTCTGTTTAGTCTGGTTCTCAGGCAGTAGTAGTAGAGAAGTACTCAGGCACTTCACAGGCTGTGCTGCTGGAGTCTTGCTGCTCTAGCTTCCTTCCCTGTGTTGCTTCTGCTTTTTGCAAAATACTAAAAAAATCTCCAGGCAGAGGGAAAGCTCAGCCCAGGTGGGCCTTTGGAAGCATGGCTCTGAGTGCTGTCTGCTATCCTTATGTTATTTTCCTCAGGTTTTTAATGTTATATGATGAGGTTATTCAGCTGGGAGGTGCTTGGAACTTCACAGATTTTTAGGGTGTTGGGTTTCGGTAGTGTTAATAGTTAATTATACAAAACTAAAGGAACTGCTGTGATGATTTTAAAAGTGTTTTATGTGTACTTTTGTGGTTTCCTGCCAGTAGTTAATGCTTTATACCCTGGATAGCTCACAAAATAAAATGACTGGTGACAATTGAATGCAAAGATGTAGTCTTAGTAACCACTTTAAGGCAAGATTTAGGGCAGTACAACTGCTTGCATAAGTAAGGCTGACCCTCAGGGAGTGATCTCTATATATTGTAAAGTTTTAAGTAGGCCAGATGACACCTTTAAAAAACTCTATGAAGGGTAAAGTAAAATAGTGAATAGAGATGGCTGACTTCACGTTCCCTTTGCTGTTTTTGCCCTTCTTTCTGTGCTTGCTCTGATAAATGTGTTTATTTTGGAGCACTATGACACAGCGCATAACACTGTGACAAATGAAGTGCTGATGTGAAAATAATAATTACATATAAAATATGGTTGTACTAATGTTGCCAAAGAGAAGATTCAGTATCACATTGATGTTGTTTTTCAGGCATTTGCTATTTGGCTCACAATAGCTGAACACTTTGCCAGGGAAATGCAAATTGATCCTGCCAAGTTCAAGGTGAACGGCAACCTAATTTGTGGGGGAAGGGATGACTGTATTATTACTTTAAAACCAGGTTAATTTTTTAGGACCATAGCTGAGCATGAGCTTGCCAGTCTCAAAAAGTAATTTCTTCTGGAAAAGGAACTGCCTTGTCACCGGTGCCCTGTTTGTGGGAGTCTGAGCTGGTCTAAGGCTAGGAAAGGTTATCTTAAGAGTTCCTGGAGAAACCTGGAATCTTGAAATCAAATACTGCTGCATAAATGCGAAGAGGAATGGGGAATCTCCTATACGGAAGACTGTTCAGGAAACTAGATAAATAAAAGGTGACTGTGAAGTTCAAGAACAGATTAGAAGTTCTCATCTAAAAGACTGAAGCAAAACATGTCAATAAATGTGCAGTTCTTAGAAATTGTTAATGACTGACAAAGGTTCTGTTCAGAGACTGATACTCAGCATGCCTTCGTATGTGCAGAAAGGGGTGACCTTAACTGGGAAGAATGAAGAGTGGATTTGGGGAGATTGCACAGAAAAATCTAGCAAAAGTAAGTAAATGAAAAACATAGTAATATGTGAAACTAAGTGGTGGTGAACAAAAGGTAATTTGCACCAGAAGAAAGCAAAATGAATGCTAATGTGTAACTGCAAGTTTTGAGTTAATAGCAAATCAGCAAAAAAGGCCTTGCTGGTAAGAACCTGGGCCTGGCCACTGTGAGAGATTATATGTGGTACAATGGTCTGATCCAGGGAAGGAATTTCCTGCCTTTTCTTATTAACAGATACAGGTGGCTAGGACAACTTTTCTTTTTTGGGGAAAAACAAAATTCTACTTGCTAGGATGTTTAGGAATAAAACGTTCCTAGATTTCACTGAAAACTAGTATTAAAGCTGACTGGACTCTAGACAAAAAGTCAAAATGAAAAATAATAACTTAAGATCTCCAAAAGAAAAAGTAATTCTTATGTAAAACAGTCTTGCTGCTTACATCTGTGTTACTGCAGCCTTATCTAGCAGATGCAAATTTGGAGTAAAATCAGCTAAATAAGGTTAAATATGGCTAGAATTTCTATTGCATAATATAATGTGAATAGAATAAACAGAAATGAGGAATACAATAGCTTAATTATTACCTTTTAGGTTCCAAGTAGAGATGGCCAAGAACTTATGAAAACATAATTCTTATCTTGTGATGCAGTTATGTCACTGCTAGCAGTTTTGAACTACTAGATGCAGTACAATAATGTGCTAATTAATTTTTAATTTATTTTTTCTGATGTGTGAATGTGTCACAGTTACTTTTCTATCTGTCTTCTAAAAGAAGCAAAAAATGCAAGATGGTATTTGTTAGTGTGTAGATAAGCGTCTGTAGAAAACCATGACTTGCATTTAACACTTTGCTAATTGTATTTCTGACTAATATTTTCTTCAAATACTGATACTGGAATGTTTGGGGTTTTTTTAGAGTAAGTTGCAGACAATGCTGTGTTTTGTCAGTTTCTTGTTTTAGTAAAGCTCCTCCGGGGTATAATTGCAACCATACAAACTGGGATAAATGTGTATCTCCATATAATTGGAAGCTGGTTTAGCTACAGATAAACAGGTATGTAAACTCTGTACCTGTTTGGGTTCTTCAGTGTTAGTAGCAATAATGATGTGGCTTGCTTAGTGCTTGACCTAACATCTGGAAAACAATTTCTGTGCTCCAGCTTGTGTGTCTGGACTGTAGCTGCAGTTCTTTTCATAGCATGCTTCTTTTAAAGTGCTGTTTGTGATGCCTTATATGTCTCTAAGTTTTGAGGGTTTTTAATATCGCATGTATCTTTGATCCCCCAAGCATATCCTTCTTTGTCTTGCCTTGTCTTCATATAAACATTTCTCACTCACAAACTTAGCTGGATGCAATTTGTATGGAGCCATTCCCCTCTCTGTTAACCCAGGGTGAGGGCTGCCACCTAATTAAATAATCTTCTGCCCTGACCCTTAACAGGCTGTAAGCAGCTTTTCCCAGCAAAGCAGGTAGACTCTTGGGGCAGTGCAGTAAAGCTTGAAAATACATGATTTTTAAGCGTAAGCATGTATTATAGGCTCCAGTAGTGTTTTATAAAAAGAAATAAACTCTTATTCTTCTTTAATGCTCTAGAAGGAAAAAAGGAAAGCTACCTTTTATGAACTGGTTTTGAGGGAAGTTGCTTTCAGCTACAGTGGGTGGAGGAAGCTGTATTTTATCAGCAAAAGAGGAAGCCTTTTTAGATAGAAATGAAAACTGTCCTTTCTCAGCATATTTGAATTGCGCTGTTACTGCAGGTCCTGAACTCTAATGTCTGTAAAGCTGATGCACCGTATTTATTAATCTCATTTCATTTGTAATAATAGGTAGAACAATAAGCAAATCTAGAGAGACAATACTGACTAAACTGACAAATAGTTGGAAAGATAAAGTGCATCTCATTGTATCTCTCTTACACCTACATCTGTCTTTTAAGTTGAAAGAAATCAAAAGGAGTCTGCACTTATTTTCTTGCATATTTGTGAGACTAGGTATAAATTGCCAAGATTTGGAAGGAGAGGGAGATAGTACTTTTCAGATCCAATAAGGCACATCTAAAAAACCTTGTCAAATGAAAGGGTTAGGGACACAGGGGAACACTGCTCTATTTACTTAGAAAATGAAGAACAGGACTCTCCCTAAGACCAGAAGAAAGGTGGGGGCCACAGAAGCCTTGTGAAGCTGTAGGTTAATAGGGTTGTTTTTGGTTACCTGTTGGTTCATTTTGCATTGCTGCAGGATGCTGGATTTCAAATTGTTAGAGCTAGTTCGGATGTATAGTTGTCTCTAGCATATGTGCATTTACTGGAACGGTGGTTGTAAATGCCTCTGATCTGTGAATCTTGCTGCCCAAGGTGGTGTGAATTAAATGTCCTCATAGTAGGATTATTTCTTTGGGTACCCTTTTCAGCTCTTGGTGCTAATTAACAGCTCCCAAGACTTGAAGCCACGGATTGAAAATCACTGCATGAAACTTTTTTTCTTAACTGGGTTATAAAGAGTGGTCTTCTGATTTCCTAGACTTACTGCCAGTTCTGGCTAGGATAAACCAGGGATAAAAATGGTTTCTGTATCTTTGACCCGGTGCATATAATTGTATCACTGTATCAGGTAGCTCTCTGCAGAACAAATGTAGGGGAACAATTTGCAAGAAAGGTTACATTTTTCTTGAGGCTCTGCTGTTGGCATAATAATTTCATGTAGTGATCTTATTTGCCTAGCATCTGATAGGATTTCTTGATGGCATCCAGCTGTATCTGGGGTTGGTATAATTGGCTGCTTTTTTCTGAAGACATTTGTTCTGAGGAACTCTGATAAGAGCTGTGGGCTGACTGCTCAAAGACCTCACAGCAACTGGAGGTAAGTGCTGCAAGCACGAGTACAGTATTTGATTTTTCACTAATGTACTTGTCTACCACCGTTGTAAAGGCTTATTACTTTTGTTTAACTTTGCTAGAGATATACATGTATTGGTCTGACTTGTGAAGCTCTTATCTTCCTGCAGCAACTGATTAGGCAGTAGAGATTGGCCTGTGCAGGATATTAATGAGCTATTAATGCATGTAACTTCAATCTTGTGGAAACAATCACTTGAATTATTGTAAGGTGGTACCTGTTTTATCACTGGTTTTGTGTTGGCTGACTGGTTCAGGTTTGGGCCATTACAAATTCTAAAGATGATGACTCAGGCAGCAAACTAGACCCATAATTTAATAGTGAAACAACAGTCTGAACTGAAAAAATGCCAAAAGGTCTATTTGCCACAAGATGTGATTTTTATTTTTTTTTTTGCCATGGGAATTCAGAAGTTTATCTAAGAACTCTCAAGGAACTAATTTGGTGCTAATACAGAATACTACCTTTATTTTTATAGCTGTGACAGGTTTTACTACCTTTAGACATGGTGAAACTGGTTTTGGTGATGTCCTTTTCTTGAGGTGCAAAACACGTAGTCTGTTATCTGTGCCTGTCTGTCTGTGTTTGGATCATCATTAGATACTGCCTTTTTCTTACCGTGGTGGTCTTCAGATATTCTGGATCTGCAGCACTGGACTGGAAAATAGCCTCAGCTCTTTGGTGGTGGGTGAAGTTTCAGTCCTGCTCTGCTGCTTTCAGTAGAAGGGTGAAGTTGCTCTCATGCCACTGGATGGGGATTTGGTGTTTTGTTCCCATAAAGCACGTTCAGGTCCTGAATCCAAAGTGTTTGGACAGCCTAAGGTTTTTTTCCTTTCACCCTGCTGCTGGGAGGGATAGATTCTGACACCGAATGCTTGGTCTTTGCACTTTTAGCATAGTATGGTCACTTCAGGAATCATAAAGAGATTTTGCTTCCTGGCATCCTCCTATTCCTTAGAGAAAGAGTAAAGACTGCAATTTTTTTTCTTTGCAGAATTGTTATTGCTGCTGGGAGCTCTTGCTTTGCACAGAGGTTAAAGAATCCCTTACAGGAATTATAACTTGGCTGGACTTGCTGTTAATCTGTGTTAATCTGAAAATCTTGTGTGATTTAAGTCTTTGGGCCTTCATGTTGCAAAAGACTGCCTAATTAAAAGAGGCACTTGTCAGGGATGGGGTGCAGGTTATTCCTGTGTTATGCTGTAAATCATGATGCTTCTGCCTCCTATCTATTTCGCAAAGGACCATCTACTTTCTGGTGTGGAGTGAATTTATAAATTCAGTGGATTTAATATTAGCTTCTGATCAATTATGCTGTTGCTGAACTCTCTCAAAAGAAATTTCCCGCAAGAAAAAAACTGAGATTTCCCTCTTCCAGAAGGACCTGCAGAGCTTCCAGAGGAGATTTCAAAATGTAGCATAAAGACTTATATTTTTATATCAGACTTCTCCCCACTACCTCTGTCTCCCTGCAGACAAAAGGTATGCATAATGAAAGTGAGGTTCCTAAGTAAATACCATGAAATTTTGGGTGACTTAGTCACAGAGTACCATTTTTCTTTCCTTTGTCTATAGGGAAGAATTCAGCTCTCGGAAAATTGTGTGTTTTATTTTGCAACCTGCCTTGGACATTTAAAACAGCTTTAGATTTTGTACTAAAAAGCGACACCACTGGAATTTTACTAGAGCCCAATTTTACCACTGGATGATAATCTCTTCAAATGTGCTGTCTGTAGTTTAAGCAACATATATCATACAACAAGAGATACTTCAGGCTGTTGTCAATGTGAAATCTAGTTTTAAAAAACCCACTCCTGTCAGACTTCTCCGTGGCAGGAAGAGTAAGACCAGTAGTGATTCTAATGCTTTTCAGCTGGTGGGGAGCTCAACAGATCACTTTGTGGCTTGGGTGCATGTGTTTATACTGAAATAACCAGAGGTTTAAGAGAACAGTATCACACAAAAAAGAATAGTGCAGGTTATTCATTATCAGGCTAATACTAATGAGATGAGACTATTTATGTTGAAAAAAATCATATTATCATGTAAAGAACTTCAACTTTATGTGTTTTCCTCTTCAGCTTAAGTTCTTGCATGACCCTTTCTGCAGACTTCGGGATAGCTGGTAAAATTGCAATGGAGAGTTAATGCACAGGTAGCTGAAGTACACAACTATACTTCAAATGCTGTGAGAACTCTGTGATGCATGTAAATTTTAGTATTAAAATATACAGTACCTTGTTTAGTGCTGTAATAAACATGTTGCCTCTGAGTAATGGTACAACTGCATGGGTTGAAACTGGGCAAAGATTTACTGAGGTGTATACAGTTCTGCTGGACCCTCTATTCCCAAGGTAACAGCAGCCTGTGGATGAGACAAACCTTCTTGGTGTAGTTGCAGTCAGTGCCTTTTTCCTGTTATAGCTCACACCAATTTTGGACTAGAATAAAAAACACTGTAGTGGCTTTTTGGTCAATGTAATTTGCAGTTTTCTGGATGACTTGTGCTCACAGGAGTCTTCTGCTACCTTCCTGTTGCTAACCAGCAGAGCTAAAAGTGTAGTACGTGTCTGGGAAATGTTTATGTTCTGTCCCTCTTGCAAATAGAAACTCTTCTAAGAAACACCCCTCATGGCATGGTGAGGCAATGTGCCACTTACTGATTTTGGAATATGTAGCAAAGAATAAATACAGGTCATTAATATTGCCTTGCCCTGCTGGGTATGAACTCTCTAGCTCTAGGAATACTTCAAGCAAGACGTCAGTAGCAAGCAACTGAAAGCTTTCATTTCCTGTGCCTGCATCCTGTAATCATACCCTGGGATGAAAGAGACTAATTAATGTCTCAATACCAGGGAATACATACCCCTTTTTCTGTTGATCAAATACAGTGACAGTTATTACTGGATTTAGCTTAGGGTCAGGGAAGAGAGAAGGACTGCTGTTAGGAAGAAGGAGCATGTATTTAATCCTTTTAGGGGTGAACCCCTTTCTCCCTCTGCTGACCAGGACGGTCTTGATTGATAGTGTGCCAAATGTACCCACATCTGGTACAGTGAGAGAATTTGTCCAGTGTGTATGGAGGCTTCCTCTTTTTCTCAGACACATAAATGGAGACCTGCCTTTCATGTTGAACAACCTGCAGCCCTTCTTGTGTGGGCTGTTAGGATTTTTTTGAAGTGCTGCTGTGTTGAGTGCAATAAATAGAGCATATCTTAGGTGAATTCTCCAGGGAATTAAATTTCAGTATTAGCTGGTTGTCAACACTCAGAAGCCTTTGGATATAGCTTAAAACTGTTGCAAATCCTGGGAGGTCGGAGCCTTTGAAACTGTTGTGTGGAGTAAGCAGTGTTTTAAAAATAAAACAAAACCAAAGACTTCCCCAGGGCTGAGCTGTGTTGCTTTCAGAGCCTCACAATTCCTGCAAAGTCTGAGTGACCCTGCAAATGGACTTTTTAAAGAGGAAATGCTGCTGCCTGATTAAGGCCCCTGAAGGTGCTAAAAAAGAGAAAAGAATGTCTAAAACCAGTAAAGCTTGTGGTACTAAGATGAAAAACATCCATCATTGAAGCAGTCAGAGATGTAATCTTTTAGAGCGCTTGGGATCTGTGGATAAAGCACTAGGTTCTTGGGAGCTGCTTAAATGAACTAAAATATAACTTAACCAGGGATTATGCCATCTTTTAATTCATGTTAACATGGACTGAAATGTGTATAAGAATTTTAAAAACCCAGAAAACTTGCATTACTGTAACTCCAGGTTTGGCAATATACCTTGTTGTACAGTGTTCAATTAAGTATCTGGTTTGTATAATTGCTAAGGGAGAACTCACCTCCCAAATGGTAAGTCCTTTAGTTTGTTGGTATTTTAGTAATGTTCAGTGCCCATCTTACTGCTCAAATGATTAATTTGTACATGTGCATTTATCTTGCCTTGAGTATGTGGGTGTTTGTTCTGACTGAATGCATACATCTGTAGATGTATGCTGTAGAGGATAATGAAAGCTTAAAATACTCAGTTCTTGGCATCATAGTAGCTGGTTTAAGCATTTACTCAAGATCTCCATTCATGGGTGGCCAGCTTTGAGTCTTCTCCTGTGTATCTCATGACAGTTTTGGAATAATTGTATTTTCAGAGAGTTTGGGTTGGGGGTAACTCTGCAGATAACTCCTAGTTAAGAGATGGAAGTAGCTTCCCAGGGATTGTGTGGTACCACTGAGCTGTGAGATTGAACTGTAAGCATGCTGAATCCCTGAGCAGAGCAGTGAAAGGCTGTTGCTGTGGGCAGCCCCTGTTGCCTGCTTCCTTAGAGTTAGCACATAGGCTCTCCAGCATCCTTGATATCCCCATGCGGTGTGTGGTCCTGTTCAGGCACCACACCTTAGGCAGATGTGTCCTCATCTGTAGCAATGTGCTCCTGCCTGCTGCTGTGGTGATGTTCCAGAACAGTTCCAGACATTCTTATCTGCATAAGGTTTAGCTTACACCCTGTTATTTCTGTTCTGGTTTATTGGCATTACTAAGCACTTCAGTACTAAGCTTCCCAAAGAGTTGGGGATGTGAAACCTTGTGATCAGGACCACAGTGATTCTATGCTACAACTATTAACAAATCAATCGCTTCAACAGGTGGATAAGTGTTAACTTTAAAACCTAAGACAAGTTTTCTAGTGTACTTGCTTTTCTGGCTGTCACTTTGGGAATGCTTCCACTAATACTCTCTTTGCACCACTGAGTTTAAACAGAGGATTTTTACCACTAAATTTGTTGCTCCTTGGCTGTGTGACTTCACATACTAGGTATCTCAGGTGGGCATGTAAGCTCTTTTGAAATGTCCTCTTTGAAAGGCAATAGCACTACTAGAAGGAGAATTCAGAAATTCTTATACAAATACATAGTGTCTTTATCTCTGCATTGGTATTTACACAGTATAATCCATAATTACTTACAAAAAAGTACATGATATTCAAATACGTTAAATCCATCATTGCTTGACATGTCCAGCCTAAATACATTTTGCAGAGGAAAAAAAATAATAATTAAGGGTTCTTCTTGCCTTATAAAAGTTTCAAAGTGCAATGTTAGGTGCATTTTTTTATTATTTGCAAAAATCTGCATGAAAGAAACAGAATAGCTCACTAAAATGTCAAGTATTAAAAGGGAGAAAAATCTGAAAAGCTATGTATTTTCTATGTTTCAGTGCTGCAGTCTAAATTAATGGTGAATGCAGTTTTTTTAAGTAAAGATACTCAACTAAACTCTTTGCTGTTTCATGTTTAAATGAAAGCAGGATCTCTAAGACTGTGTACCATAAGTTTGAAAAATACTCAAAATATTAGAAGTATTAATAAGAAAATCCACTTTGAGATTTCTTACCTGTACAATAAGCAATTTACCTGGCTCTCAGCACAACTGATAGCTCTAGTGTCGGTGTTAGGGGATTTCTGGTCCCTTGCTATGGATTATCTTGTAAACAAAAATAAATGTTTTGTGAATCAATAGTAATGCATGGTTTTTAAGGATAAAGGGAGATTTAGTTTGACCTAGTTATCTAGTTATTGCCTTTTGCAATAACACACTCCTCCCTGCAGCTCTAGCTAAATACTCAATTGAAATAAAGATCACTTCTATAAATATGTAAATGTTTGTCACTTAAAAATCCTTTGACAGAAGATGCTAAAGCTGTAAACCTTGCTGTTTGAGAAGATCTGTTTTTGATTTGGATGGTCCCTGAAGAAATACTCAAATTCTAAGCTGAGTTTCTTCCCTCAAATGTCTGCATTGTCTTCAGTGATAAATTTGCATGCGAAGTGGAGGAAGGCGTTTGGCCTATTCTTAGAGCAAGTCAAAATTACACTCTGCTTCTTCATGATCAGCTGTACATCTCCTGTTCTCTCTTGTGTATCAACAGCATGTGCAAAGCACAGAAGAAAGCCTTTTTCTTGGAGGAATTTACAGATGAAATGTAAGGGATAACCGAATGTTGTTCAATGAGTTTATTATGGTTAAGATCTCGCTATTCTTTACCACTAAGTTATAGCGTGCTGGATAGATGCCAGGCGCGTACATTGACTCCTGCTCTGCTGCAGGAAGAGTACACACTGTTGGTTTTGCCCTTCTTACTGAAAGTTTCCCCCATATGATCTACTTGCATGAACCTGCATGTGGCTGCTTCCTAACTCAGTTCTTAAAAATATTATCCCTCTTAGCTTAAACACTTTATGTAGCTGAAGTTTTTCTGAAGTTAATTGCTAGAACAATTGGGCTGGGGAGTGAATACGCATGTAGTTATGTTGGTGTACTGGGGAGACAGGAGGAAAAATTCAGTGAAAGAGCTGTAATAGGTGGCTGTGAGTAGAAGCTTCTTTACTTGCCTGCTGTCACCAAAGCACCACCTCCAACCACAGATGTAGCTATTGACCACCATCAGGTGGGTAGAGCTGGATTTTGTTGTCAGACTTGAGACCAGGGCTGGATCTGGGTCAGGCTGAGAGTCGGAGAAAGTGTAGTGTGTGTGGACAGGGAAGAGATGGCAACAGATGGCATCATAGTGGAAAGAATGAGGCAACTCATCAGCTGGCAATGTTTCTGCTGCATTTTGCCAATTATTTGTTTTTCTTCACGGAGGAATTCAGTGTATGATTAAGTTTTGTCATTAGTTTTTGTAGTCATTGATCCTAGAAAATCATCTTGTCTACTCTGAATTTAGCATTTCTTAAATTTAAAGCAAGTTTAAATGCTAAGGAATATGACTAGTGATGACGTTTGAGGACTGGATTTTCTTAATAAAAAAGCCCGAGTTACACATAAGTGTTGTGGTAAAGGGTTCCCCAAAACCCTAAGCAGAATTTTCATCTTTGTGGCACATGGTTCTACTGTAATTACTGATTCATAATCTTTGAAAAAGGAAGCTACTCATGCGTTTATGAACTAAGCATTTCAAATACATTAACTTGTTTATATCAGCTTACTGCTTTCAAAGTAAGCTTAGAGTTAGGAAATACTGCTTATATTTTATAAGTGGAGTGGTTTAGTGATTGCATAGAAGAAAAGGACTTATGCATTCATTTTTTATTCAATAAGTAGTTCTTAAGCTTTGTTAAACAATGAGATAGTTTTAATAATAATTCCTGTTTTTCTTAAGCAAAAACCTAAAATGTACAAAACCAAGCATTAATGTAATCTCTAGGGAGTTTAGCAGTTAGTTTTCAGAAGAGATGGGATTCTCATTGACATGTGCTTCTTTTTAATTCTTGCCATAGGTTTAAATTCTCATTAGCTTGCTAATGAGTAATAGTGATTGTTAAGTTTTAAAATTGTAATAGTTTTTTTACATCTATTTAGTTAAAAACATATGAGTAGCTGCCTGTAAGAAGGACAGCTGCTTTCTTGAAGGGAGAATTTATCTAATTATATATAAACATTTATTCCATGCTTATCACCATAGTAACTGAGGCCTCAAGTCAGTGTGCTTTGCTGAGCAGGGTTGCAAAATACTGTAGTGAGCCGAAGCCTGAACTTATGTATGAAAGTGCAGTTTCACATTTGGTTGAGGCACAGCTAGTCCTTGCTACACCTTCTTGACCTCTCCCCTGGGCCTCTATTTGTATTCCTGTGGCTGCAAGTGTGGTGAAAACAGGGAATTAATGTGACTGAAAAATAACCTCCCCAAAAATTAGTGTATGCCAGATTATCCTTATCATCTGGCTGACCACGATTGCATGAGCATTAGTGAGGTGCTGGGAAGAATCAAGAATGTGTGATTGGATCCATGTGGGGAGAGACAACTGCAAATCAAGCTGATTACAAAGCTGCTGCTGAAGCAACTCGTTTAGGGCCTAACTGTGCTGTAGCTTGAAATTGCTGAAAAACAGGTATTGGGTCAGGAGTTAAGCCTGTTTAAGTGAGGGTATGATCTAACCCATATTAATTTTGAAGTTGTTTTGTGACTTTAGCAGTATGTTCCTGAACCAAGTATATCTACTGCCTGTACTGAAGTGCTGTTCTGAGAAAGGAAAATGCTATAAGGATGGAAACTTGATGTCTCTCTTGTATGCAGACCTCTGAAAAGTGGCCACAGTATTTGATCAGAATGTTCACTTCAGGAGCTCTATTACAATCAACTTACTGCATCTCTTTATTTTCAGTTTTATCTTCTTTCTATCTGTACCTAGACAGTTGCTTTCAGAGAAGCCTCATCTTTTTACTTCAGCTTCCTTTTTAACAGCAGCAATAGTAGTAGCAGCTAGCTATTTCTGTAGCCTGTTTGTAAATAAATCTCAGAGGTATTCCTTTTTCGACTGCTCCCTCTGCCTTATAAAAGATTGTGATAGAATGTGTTTTGTAACTACAAAACTTTACAGACTCAGCCTGTAAAACATAATCATCCTAAAAACTTGATGAGGGCTTTTACTTTTTGTCTGGTACGTTAACCAGGCCTTCATTTTGAGCCTTTAAAATTATGGTGCCATTTTATTTTCTAGGGCATTTTAGATCATAATTTCTCCATCCAAGGTCCTGATCCCATGGAGACTTCCATACTTGTTTAACAATGCATGTTTTGAGCTGTACCACTGATTTATTACTCTACCTGTACTGTTACCTGATTTGAAGACAGTCAGGTGGTAGGGCATCTACATTACTTCTGCAGTATTTACAAAAAGATAAATGATTTGCAGGTGTAACACAGTGCTATAGTTAATGACGCTAGCAAACTGCAGCTTGAAATGTGATCTTGTATAGCCATTTATAGTCTGAGTTTTCAAGAGCTGTAACTCTGCTTTTGGCTTGGTTAACTTCTGTGGCTGTTGTAGATTACATTTGCAATCAAGTTGTTGCCAAACTTCCACTCGATGTTAAGGTCATGTTTACTACTGCGCAACTGCATAGTGAAGAGTTGCAGTAAAAGCAAAATAAACTTTTAAGACTCTTGAAGAAGCAGCATAGTGTCACTCTATGTGAGCCTGATAGCAAGTGGGTGTTGGGCAGAAGCTCAAACTGACTGTAGACCAACGCAGAACATTGTTGGCAGCAGTTAAATTTTACTGTTTCATTATAGCTGATGTGTCCTTGACTGCAGCTCTTATAAAAACATCTTGTGTGTGTTCTGAGTACTGTTTAAAAAAGAACATAGATGTAAGAAAACTGGAGTCTGCAGCTCTCCATATGTGGTATTAGTACTGTGCAAGGTTTTAATCTATTAGCCAGATTGAGTGATCTGTTAGCCTGTTAGAAGAACTGTGCACATTAAATATCTGGCACTGCTGATGAAATGAATGCTGTTTCTGGAACATTTGAGTTCCTGTTATTCTTCCAGGGAATGGATACAAAGGCTAAATGTGGTCCTCCCAGATGAGGACTAAGGTATGCTAGCAGTGAGCTGCAATGGAGCTTACATTATGGCTATAACTGTTCTGGATTAGACATCCACACCCGCACACCCCTTTTTTGTTTTAAAATCTTGTAGATAGATGCATCTTTGCTGTTGTGAATACCAGTAACTATTTGAGCTTCAAAAAAGCCCCAACAACAAACCATGGTCAAGGGAAGGAGTACTGCTGCTGACATTTTGAGAAGCCTTTTTTACCTAGCTTTAAGGAGCAAGGTGTATGTAGTGATGATCAGCTGCATTTGACACGTAAAATTCTCAAAAATACTAAGTTTTCTGTGTGAAAACTGGCTACAGAGCAGAGGAGAATGGTTGATTTACTTATTTATCGGTCTTGGGGGGGGGGGGGGAAGATATATAAACCCGATTTCTGTAAACACCAAAAATCCATGGAGAACCAACACCTTATTGTTCCAATTGTATAAAAAAAACTTCAACTGAAGGTCTCAACTTTTTAAAGACCAGTCAATCAAATATGGAATATTAGTGCACAGGAAACTAAACTTCCTTATTTCTGGTACTATGGACAGATTTTTTTTTCCCAGTTTTCAGTTCCTGAAAAATTGACATGGCTGGCATTTGGGGGGATGCATGTGCCAACTTTATGGTATGTTGCAAATACAGGTGCAAAAGTTGACAGAACAGTATTAGAACTGGAGATATAACAGAGTTATGGCCTGACTCAGTATAGTTTGTG
Source organism: Chroicocephalus ridibundus (assembly GCF_963924245.1). Lineage (NCBI taxonomy): Eukaryota > Metazoa > Chordata > Aves > Charadriiformes > Laridae > Chroicocephalus > Chroicocephalus ridibundus. Next base: position 23,367,085 of record NC_086286.1, read on the forward strand.
CGCTCTCAAATCCTGATGGGGTCTGAAACCTTTTATTACAACTGGATTCAGCATTTTTTTTCTCCTGTCAATTACTTTCGCTGATCTATTTTTTGGTTTAGTATTATTTCCCATTATAGACATGATTAAAAGCAATTTGGAATAATTCCAATACTCATGCATATCAGGGAGGAACTGAACTACCATAAAGCGATCAATTCTGATTCCTCTGCTTCAGTATGTGTTTCAAATCTCCACGAAGATGCCTATATGCTTTCTAAATAATTTTTCTTAAATATCAGATATTTTTGTGGAGAACTTTTAAGTTTTAGTTACTTAAGCTTCTGCTTCGCTGCAGGCACTTTTGCAGGCTCCTGCTCTTATTTGTCATATTTGAAGTATGGAAAGTGAGAACACTTTTGTCTCCGTTGATATTTCACAGATGCTAATTGCTCAGAAATGGCAGTGTATCCCATAAAATATCGTGAATGCTCTCTTACCAGGCAGGTGAAATATCTTAAATAAAGCCATTCTGGATTGTAAAACTTAAAAGGATTCAGTGCCTTCTCTAAGGTTTCATACGTGTTGTAATGATGCTCAAGCATCATGTGAGTGTTTCATGTTCCATAAAAGTGAGCTTCCAAATCAATGTATTGGCTTTGCTCCTAAGCTGGAGGCACTGTAGTTGCCAAAGTTCAGGTTTCACACTCAAATAGCAGTCTAATTGAAGCAGAAAAGGCCTGATAACTGGTCTGTTTTTCTGTGCGCACTTATTGTGCCAGCAGGACTTAAATCATGCCCTCTGGAGACTGCAGTTGGACTGTCCAGTCACACCCCTTTTTCTTTAGTTAAAATTATGCTGTGTGTCCTATGCAAGAGTAGCACAAAAAGGAACCATATTGAGATAAAAGATCTGGTACTTATTCATGTACAGGGTTAAGTAGGTATGTAACTTAGTAAGGATCATACCCTACCATTTATTTTTGCTAATTTGGAATAAGAGATAGGGTTGAGGCCAAGAGAACCTTAGAGAACCAAATGATTATTTTTAACCATTCATCTTGTTAGAAAGCAATACTTGGAAGGAAAAAAAAAAATCAGACTTGATGTTTATCAGTCTTATGTTTATGAGCTATAGGAATTTTATAGACATGATACAGAGATAAGTAGTCTGTAGTATTACTAGTTCTATACAAAAAAAAGGTTTTTGCAGAAAATTTTCTGTTACAAGAATTTTAGCTGCTAGATCAAACAAACTAAGTATGCCAAACTTCCAGTTAACTTCTTGTGTGTAAATATTTAATTTCTGCTAAATAGGCTTGAAAATGAAAAGGTTTTGGTAAGGTTTTAGTTAGCATGTGTTTTTCTAAAATTTATTTGAAAAGTAATTTTTGAAGGTTCTTTAATATTAGGAAATGCTTTAAATCACAAGGGATAATTGTTCCCTTTTCAGAATTGTCTGTGATTTGTCAGATTCTTACAGCTTCTAGTGTCCCTTTTTTTTTCCAAGTCAAGTAAAGCAGATAGATGGTTAGAAATTCTGAAATTCAAGCTATATATCTAGGTATCTAGCTCTGGTTAAAAAATTTTGGATCAGTTTATAAGAGCGATTATTGGAACTAGAGTGAAACCAAGTAACTCTTGTTTCCCAGACCTGAATTCTAATTTCCTACCTTGTACTCTGTCCTTTGCCTTTTATTTTAGAGTAAAGTCTACTCCAGTGTTTTGTGTTTCTCAGTTGCAGTTTCAAGTTGTAAGAAAGTGATGCTTTTCCGGCTCTTTAAAAAGTCCATAATTTCTTTTCAAATGTAGAAAAAAAAAAACCAAAACCCAACCCAAACAAACCAAAACCCAACAACCCTACTTAAAGAAATAAAACAGGAGTAATGGAATGAGTGTAAATATTGACATGCTGTCTTTGTAAGCTACAAGTCCTACTGGGAAACTTGATGTTGAGTTTGCTTTAAGTTCCTTGTACTGAAAATAAATCAAACGAGTGCTGAAAATGCAGTGTTCCTCAGTAAAGATTTTTACTTGACCTGAGGAGATTTAACCTTACAAGATAATCTTGGCTACCTTCCAAAATGTATCACTGAGGATGCTTTTTTTATCTGCTTTGTATATTCAAGCTCTGTCAGTATTCACACTGAACTTTCAGGAGACTGTCTGGACACTTCATTTTATGAAACATCAGTAACAGATGTAATTATGTTTAAAAAAAACCCAAAACCAACAACAACAAAAAAAAACCCAGAAAAACAAAACCACACAAAACCAAAAACCCAAAAGGGACAACCAAGGCAGCTTTACACAGCTGTCCCTTTTCCCTCAGGGGCTTATTAAGTGTTACACAAACAAGACTTTCTAGTTGCTTTTGCTTGTATTGGGACTTGAGGTCTTTTCTCAAACTATGCTATCTGGCCTGTTTTGTTTCATTAATATTTTTGTAGCAATTTACATTTACCGTACAGCGTGATAATTTTGCAGGGTTAATTACCGATGAACAGGAAAAGTTTTGTTCTGAAAAATTTCCCTGAGCATAGAGTGTGATCTGATGTGCTCTGCAGATTGTTTCGACATTTTGGTGTGTTTTTTTTCTCTAAAATGTCAGATAGGGCTTTGATTAAAGAAAACTTAACACCACTAAGTTATTACACTAGAGCTTGCTTTTCTGACTTAACATTTAGCCTTCTGTTTAGCTGACCGTGGCCTGCAGCTGATTATCTTTACTAGTGTTGATTATGTGTAAGCCAAAACACAGCCCGCATGCTTATACCATAGTTGGCTTTGAAGTAATAGCAAGTATTGAAGACAGGGAAGACTTGTAATATTTTTTGAAGTTATGACTTTAAAAGGAGGAAAGAGTTCTGAGCAGCACGTGCTATTTTATATATGGCTAGTCATAAATCAAGATTGTCAGACCTTTGGAGCAGAAGATGTATTTCGCCTGATCCTTTCTACCCCATTTTGCTCCACAGAGCTTTGATCTGTGATTAGGTCTGTGTGTATAGATCTGTATATATAGCAGTTATTCATGGCAGAACTGTTGCTTGAAACTCAGACAAAGCTGGAAACTAGGTGAGCAGGGTATCTCTAGTGCTCTGAGTGTACAAACCTATAATGCGTTCTTAAACACAGAAACTGGTGCCCAGGCTTATTGCCTATCACATGCTAAATATGTTTACCTTGATATTTTGAAATTACTACTACAACAGGCCTCAAGGGCTTGTTGTCCCCTCTGTGTGCATGTGTTATTCCTGCTGTTGACGATGGGAATTAGCTATACTCATCAGGAGGAGGATATACCCGTTGGACTAGAACTTAGACAGCAGGGAATATGAAATCCTCTGGTTATTAGATGGTAAGAACAGTGCAGCTTAAGCATCACTCCCACTTGGCTTGTCACATCTGCTTCTTGTGATTTTTATTTAGTTTTTTTTTTGCTAAGGAAACAGTAGTGAAAGTAGCAGCTGTGAAACCTGGTGATAGCACGGTGCTACCTTGAAGGAAACTGCAGCTCAGGGCTGCAGATCAAGTGTGGCACAGTTTTGAGTGATGGAAGTGATCCGTTTTTCTGGAAGAAGCAGCCATCCAGGTTAACCCTAGTAAAAGCTGACTGTCACATGCTGAATTAATAAATGGTTGTCCAGAGAGAGGATTGCTTTCATTTGTGTCTTTTAAAATATATTTTCAAATTTGTATTCAGTTGTTTCTTTCAACTATTAGGACAGATTTCTTCTCAAGATGTTATATTCTTTGAATTACTGTAATCTATTGTTCCTCTTCTAGTACTGTCTGGGTAGCTGACACCTTCAGCGACATGAGTGAAGTTTATATCTCAGATATCTCTGGACATAAACGGTGTTGGACTTGACATTCTTGGGTTTTTCTGCTATATTAGTAATTGCATGGGGGGGTGGGGAGAAGTAATAGTGTGATATAACACAAGGGTCCAAGAATGGTTTAGCTTAGGAAGGCTTGATCTTTCCTTTCCTATGCTTTTTTTTCTTCATTTTTTTCAATCTTTGCTAATCCTGTGTGGAAGCTGTCAGGCGTGGGGCACTTCAGAACCGTTTAGAGCTCCTACACATTTCCAAAATGAGAACTGCGTAAGAGATTGTCATCTTTGCAAGAGAAAAGCTCCCTCCTGTGGAAGAGAGGAACTTCTGCAAGTGACTGGGAGGAACGTTAGGGCGTAATACTGTGAATCTGTGAATTTAAATTAGCAGGAAAAAGGGGCGCAAGCCCAGTAGTGGTTTGCAGATGATGAACCCAAATCCCTGTTGTCTGTTACTTTTTCACAAAGCAAGCTCTTCAGATTTTGTATGACTTCTTTCTAAAAATGTTATAGCTAAAACCAGTTATAACTGTTTGTGAGCAAAACTGGATAGTTTAAACAACAAATGTGGCCACAGTGGAATCTTTAGTGTTGAAGGGTGCTAAAGCAGCTTTCTGTAGCTCTTGCTGAAAAACCTCAGTATTTTGGGTACTTCTGCAAATTCCAGTTCATAGAACTTACGTTACTTTTTTTAAATTTATTTTTTTTCATTTTTCCTTTTCTGAAGTGTGATAATACTTTCTGTATATATTGAAGATCTGTGTCAAAATTATTTTGGATCTTGCTGCAATTGGGGGTCCTTAGTAGAAAGCTCTGCTGAGCTCAAAGCCCTGTCTTACTTGGAAAATACAACTGCACAGGAAGCATAAAGATGAATTTGTGGTGGAGGAGCTGGAACTAGAACTCATCTTGATACCAAATTTCTGCTAGAAACAGTATTTTTACCTTTGAGCTGAATAGGATTCATGCTTGTGATCTGAAGGTGGAAGGCTCTAGCTATTAGCACATTAGCAAAACCCTGAGGCATTTACTTCCATGAATGCTAATGTTATTCCCTGGAGAATGAAGCACTTTGGAGGGCGTAGGGAGAGACAGATCATTTAGCATTACAGTGGAGATTTAAATTTACCAACTCAGATTCATTGCAAGGTAGAGGACTGAGACAGCACAGAGCGTGCTGACCCACTTCAGAAGAATCCTGTATTGAGATTGGGTATAGGGATCCTGTTAACTGGCAAAATGCTAAGTTATGATCTTATTCAGAGCTAGCTGGGTTCTAGCTGGTGGCACACAGCAACATGGACATAACTGGTTACAGAAGCATGTGACTTGGCACGTTCTTTGTGGTATGTAATGGTGAAGTGAGATTTGGTTCTGTCACTAGAGATTTATGGTGTACCTGCTCATTTTGATACAGTTTGGAGTTATCTTTGAAGTGGAGAATAGTTGCTCTATTAAGGAAGTAGTATCCTCATTTATAAGAACTGTGGAGGTGCTGTAGCTTGGATGACTAGTCCTTATGATTGTGCATGTCAAGAAACGCAAGCTCCTGACTTTGTGGGAAAGCAGAAACTTCTCCTGAGGCTGCATGTAACAAGGGCTAAAGTCGGGGTAATGGGGGCTGCTGGCAGAAGTGCCCTGTTAGTGAGGTTCGCTACTGTGTGAGCTGTCTCTGATCCCCTTCTGGACCACAGAGCACTCGGTGGCTGCTGCTCTTCAGGTGCCAATTTGAATTAAAAGAAACTCAGCAGTCCCTTCTGTGTATACGTACTTGCGCTAGGTTCTGCAAGATTGCAGTGTGTTTGCATGGGAGGAGAAGTGGCCTACATAGTTACAGATGGGATGGGGAGTCTTTTTCATGTGGCTTACAGGTGGCTCCTGGATTTTTAAAGTTCCTTCATGGTGCATGTTTCCTCTTAGTAGCACCATCTAGTGATTGCCCAGAGTATTTTTGAACGTTGCTTTTTTCCCCTCTGGCAATTCTAGTCTAATTTCTTAAGAAATTGAAGCTCGTGTTGAGCACATTTTGTCCTGCTCTTCTTCCTCCTCTGCACCCCTCCACCTTCAATGTTAAATGTTTTTCATGAAAATCGGAAGAGGGGTTGAGGTCCCATACTGAGTTGCTTTGAGTTTTATGAAATTACGTATCTGAACAGAGTACAGCGCTTGAAAGTAGTGTCCATAATGACAGAAGGGCTGCAATATGAGTTGAACTGTAATATTAAAGCACCAGAGAATCCACAGGAAATGGGCAGGAAATTGTACTCTAAGTTCTACAGTTCATTGTGATACACTACCAAAAACAAAAGTAAGGTAAAAGTTTCTGCTATGTTTTTAGTGTTCACATGATAGTGATTGCTGTGAAGCAACTGTGAGCTGGAAGAATCGTCAGCAGGTAATTTTCTTTTACTGGAGCCGTGGGAATTGAAATAATGATAAAAATACAGAGGAGAAAACCTACCAGAGCTGGAAATTTATTCTTGATTGTAATGACTAATAATTTGTGCCTGCTCACTTGCCTTGTTTGAAAATTTGTAGACCATGGATGAAATAGAATTGCAGAGAAATGTTGTGGCGTTTTTGCAGTAATTTAAAAAACTAGTTTGGATTACCTGATGCAGACTGTGCTAAAGGTTTGTTCTCATCCAGGAATTCTGCATCAAATGGGCTACATAGCAGGTAGCTTGTAACTGATCTGAGATATGATAGAGACAGACTACTTTTTCACAGCATCCTAAGGACCGCTACCTCACTTAATGTTTCATTTCTATGACTTTTTAATAAAAGCCCAGAAAGTAAGAAGGAGATGGACTAAAATTGATTCTATCTTTTTTTTTTCTCCCCAATGGAAGTGCTCCAGTATCAAATAAAATGTGGACTAAAGTCTTGAATCTCGTGGAATGGAAGGTGTTGAATGGCACTTGTAATGGGCACATAAAGGAGAAAGATTTACTGGATTTGACACTTGGAACTTGCTGTTAACTTGGGTTTTGGCCCTTTTTATTTGTAAACAATTTTAAAAATTGGGGCTGTGTTCAACATATAAAAACACTTCTTTGCATGTGTTTGTGTGTATGACTATATATTTAAGTATGTGAATTCTTCTCAGCTTTCTCTCCAGAAAGTAAGAGCTGGTTGTTTTACCAGATGTACTGTAAAAGAGAAATCTAGGTGGCTATTTAAGTAATTGCATTGTTTGTCCACGCAAATTATTAGCTTACATCAAGATTTGTAGCATGAAGAAAGTAAGAATCTGAAAACTAAAAAGAAAATTAATACAGTCTTTAGAACAAGCAAATGGAAACAGTGACAGTGAAATTTGTCTGTGAGTTTTCCTGAGCTACCTTACACTGTCTTGACAGAGAAAACACTTCCTTTCTCTAGGGAGAACAATGTAAAAATGAAGCTGTAAAATAGTCACTCAAGGGTAGCAAAGTTCAGTGAAAGCATTGTGCATTTGAAAATGAGATGATTGGCACATTTATATGTGAATATTGCCGTGTTCTGATAGACAAAATGTTGCAAGCCTCTTGAACTTCGGTCTGTGACCGAACTGAAAGATGCGTGAAGCCATTTTTTTTGTTTGTTTTAATGCTTTTAAATCTTTGGAGTGCAGCCATATAGTTTCTGTACAGAACAGGAATGACTGGAGTTGTATTTTCACACAGTGGCATTTCTTGCATTTGTTCAGCTTGTCTGTAGTGTAGTATTTGGGCAGAGATGTCTCTGAAGCCAGAAGTAAAAATCATGCAGAAAAAGAAAAAGCCCCCCAACTTGAGACTATATATTCTATACATAGAATTGGCCAGGGCTGGTTCTCAACAATAAGTCTGAAATGTGGCAAGTACCTTAGGTGAATCTGTTGACATAGCAACTCAGATGGAGCCGAAGAGTGCTGTCACAGTCAGAAAATGGTGAATGTTGTGATATTATTGTGTTACTACCATTTCTCTGCAGACAAAGTCCTCGGGGGTTCACATTAAACTCATACTGATTCAGCTCAAGCGTCTGAGAACATTTAGTCCCTGTAGCACGTACACTGTAGCTTAATGTAGATATTACTGATTATATTATCACAGTGACTCCTGTGATGGCACAGGATGGCACCTAACCTTGTAGTTACCATGCTGAGAATGGGCAGAAGGTCCATCTTATCTCCAACACAGTCACACAGTTCTTTCTAGTGCTGCCGTCATCATGAACTGATAGTTTATTATTGCATCTCTCAGGATTGTTTGAAGGCTGCAGAAGTTACCGTATGGAATACCAGGTTGTTCCTTGCTGTTTGGGATAAAGGGAGTAGGAGTGTCTGTCCTCTGGGGGAGGGAAAGAAAGGCTTTATAAATAGCATGTGAAGCATTTGTATGTGGCAGCACTGAGATGGAAGTTTGTCCAAATGAGGAAAAACAGAATATCAAAGCCTTACACTTGGTCAGTGCAGGAGTGTTGTTATGAATTATTTTTTTAATTTAAGATTTTTGGCATCAACATGGATAGAAAAGCTGTCATTGCTTTTAAGCCTCATCTCTGATGGAGATCTGTTTGTATCTATGCACTTGTACCTGAGTGGTACAACTCACTGCAGGTTAAAATATTGCAAACTCCAATGATTGCAGTGGGAGAACTCACAAAAGCTTATAATTCTTCATTTGTGTATATCTTATTATACAGAGAAATTCAGTTAGTGTTAGAGCACTGTGAAAACAATCTATGTAGTTGTCTGAGTCCTCCGGCACTGTAATGGCAGATAGTGCAGGATCTCCACCACTGACCATCAGCAATGCTTTCTATAGGCCAACTTCACTTCTTTATTGGTAGCTGGTCATTTTCTTCATAGTTGGGATACAGTTGGAATCCCTGTGAATTCCTTCTGCAGGAAGAGGCAGAGAAGATTTATATATAATGCATAAGGTCAGGCATGGGATTATCCTTCCTGAGTGCACTGGAGCTGTGTCGATTAACAAGAGAAATAATCAACAACTTTGAGGAAGGGACAGAGAAAACAATGCAGAGAGGACTGGTTTGGTTCTTCCTGGGTTGATACAGCCTTAAGGCTGAAAGCCAGGGCTCACAGGGATTTGAAACCTTAAATCCTGGTCTTAGGGAGAGGGGAAAAGGAAGCGGTCCAAGGAATGCTGGTGAAAGCTGCCAGGCGTGCAGCAGGGAAGGCCTGTGGGCCGGAGTGCTGGTCTCTCCTAGCCAAAGATCTGGATTAGCTGCACTGAGGGGACTTTCCGATCATAAGCTTGTGAGCTTTGTTAGAGCTAAGGGAAAATATGAATGTTGTAAGACTCATTATACCGCTGCTTTGTGCTTCAGGGTTGACACAGCTATTAAGGCAGTGCTTGATGCTTTGGGTTCTGAAAGCCACAGCACTTATTTCAGATCTCAGAATGAGGTTAGCATTTACAATGTGCCACGTCCTTACTTAATCAAAGCTTTACATGGAGACTCTAGAAGAATAGAACTGTTCAACATAGCACATGCATCAAAATTTTACATAGCAAGTGAGGCAGGTGCTGTTACCCAAATGGAAACCAACCTCTGCTGGCACGTAAAAGCCTTGTATTACAAAACTTACAGCTTCATTGTACAGAAGTTCTGTTCATATCTTTTATAGGAAGAATGTAATAAATGAGGATTTCTGATACTCTGCTAGTCTGGAATCACTGAGGATCACTCTGCATCTGCAAACGAATGGTCAGAGCCTCAGCTGAAGCCAGTGAAACTTCCCTGACTTTAGCAGTATTATTTCTTTTTCAGATACAGTCAGATGGTAGGAGATACCAAAGCCTGTAGTAGCTGTGCTAAACACAGGGCCTTGTGCAAACTCTAATGATCTAATGCAAGCCCTGTGAAGGAGTGCAACTCTAATAATCATGACTAATAACTTGCTCTTGGATCCTCTTACGCAGCAGTCTGCAAGTGCTAACTGCTACCTAAATACAGATGAAAAAGTGCCTCTGAAAAATTTGGTATGTTTGTTTCAATCTTGATTATGAAAATGAAAGCTGGACACTTCATAAGAAAAATCTTGAAGTCTGTCATGTATAAAACGTTCAGATATGGGTGCTTTGTGGTTTCATGTGGATTGACATATTGGCAACATTTTCTGACATTGTAATGGATAAAAATAAATATATATTTAAGCTTAGTGTATTGTGTCCTGTTCTGAATTTCGGAGTTCTGCCACAAAATGGAAATACTAATTAAAAAAAAGCTCTGTAGAGATCAAACTTGTCTGAAGCTTAAATGTTGCTGATCGAATAATGCATAAAACTGTCACAGCAACAGTTTTTTAGTGACTCAACCTTTATGAATATTTACCAGAGTTGTCCTGGATGAAAGAAATTCAAAACATTGCTTCTAGAGAAGTGCTAAAGTCTTGGGTCTCTCTTATTAGGAACAAATGTTTGCTGTGTTAACGAAGCACTTGTTGAGCAAGGGGAAGTCAATGGGGTTATTTTGCTTTACATCTAAAGAGCATCAGTGCTTAAACACCATGTGAATAATCTTCTAGTTAGAAATAATGCAAGGCCATCAAGCCACACTTCTGTACGCTTAAACCTCATCTAGGGGAGAAGGGTATAACAGCTGATAAATGCCATTTACATCTTCGCCATGATAAGTTTTTAACCAGTCCTCATCCTTTTTATCACTGCCACTGTCTGTGAAAGGGGTGCTATGGTCCCGGGCAGCGATGTTCAGTATTGAGATATGGAGACACAGTTGGTCTAGCCATTTTCTCCTTCCTCTTAAGAGCAACTTGCTCCATCTGTGGGCTCTTCACCACCCTCTGAAGTGATTTCAGCTGAATTGCTGCAGGGCTTGCTAGGGTGTGAGAAAATTGATGCCCTATTTGGCATTAATATGAACATGTGTATTTACCTTGGGAAAGGTGTGCTTCCAGCCAGCTGAGAATAATAGCCCTCCTGTGGCAGGATAGGCTGGATTTATTCATTATAATGTTTAAATGCTGGAGGGCTAGGACATTGTGGGCCATGGTTTTTATAGAAGCTGAACATAGAAGTGAAGGTCTGTCTTACACATTTTAATTTTACTAGGACAGAAGTTTCTCTGGTAGATTATAAATCTTACATATTTCTGGCTGATGGGATTCTGGTTTGTATGGTCAAACAAAATAAAGCAAAGAATGACAATTGTTGTGGAAGAAAATCATGTTCTAGCAGTGCAGAGATGGAATTGATTGACAGGTAGAAGTTTGGTATCATTGAAGCCTGTTACCTGGAAATTTCTGCTAAAGTGGTGGCAATAGCACTTCTGTCTGAAATACAGCTTTTATTTGAATTTGCTTAGTTCAGTTTTTTCATTTTGAAGAATTCTTTCTGCAGTTTAGGAAGAGCCTAGGAAAGAAGTTAACACGGGATTATTTCTAGAATTTCATTGAACTTTGCATGTGTAATAATGCCTCAGAGTAGAGATGCAGCTGGCTAGCTCACTGTTCCCATGGTGTATTACATCAGTGCTACAGTCAGGCTCTTTTGAATGTGGAAATCTGCAGACAGTCAAGCTTTTTGATTAATAATTCAATGGAAGAAGATATTTGTTTGGTATTTCATTTCTGTCCTAAATCTGTACTTTCCACGCTATGTTAGTGCAACGAAATGCAGTTTAATTTTATCAATAAATTGTATTGAGCGTTACCACAACTGTCTGCGTTCTAGCACATTGGATCTGTATTTCCTAGAAACAGCAGCTTTGGGTAAAGAACATGAGGTATTTTTGGACTGGAAAGCACTGACTATGTAGCCTTTGCTGTCTAACTTTATAAAACCACTGCATTTTTTGATACAGTATTTTTCAACTCACTTAGATCGTCATACTAGAGAAGAAATTGTTTAAGTCCTTTATTACAAAGATCAAAAGTAATGGTTACCATTTACATACACAATTTACAAGTTATTCACAAAGGGAATAATGGATACGCAAGAACCGACAGCTTACTTCAGCCCAACTTGGGGATGGGACAGTGCAGGTATTTCCCTGCTTTATTTACTGAAAGAAGAGATATGTTTGTTTTTTGTTGTCTGTATGTGTTAAACACTGATCGAGTGTTTATGTAGCATCTTTAGTCATAACCATGCAAATGCTTACCTTTATTTGAAAGAGTGCAGTGCATGTATAAACGTGCACTGGGATCTGCACTCTTCATGTTGCTGAGTGTTCGTTGTCAGAAATCCTGTTGATTTTGGTATAATACAGTAGTCAGGCTTGAAGAAGTTGATTTGTAGGATTTCACTGATTTGAGTGATGTGTCATTAAAACAAAAATGGAGATTACTGTCAGAACTCCTACTCTAAGAACTGAATTAAGTATGGCTGCTATATCTTTCAAGAATACTATATGGTCTTAAGATAGGTATTAGCCATGTTGTTAGATGTCTTTGATACCACAGCTGACTTATTGCTTTTCCTTCTTTCAGGTTAGTGTGTTTTATGCCATTTCCTAAAGCTATTTCTGAGACTGGGAAACTTAACAACAAAGAATCTTATTTTGAGAGATTTGGTAAATTAGCGAACTTCGCATAATATTTTACAGCACTTAAAAGGGAGAATGAATTTCCAAGTCCCTTGGTATGAAAGCACAATATCCACAGTGCAGTAGCTGCCATTTAGCTAAACCTGTAAATATCCATAATTTGCACTTTTTGCTGTCCACTGGGATGACATGTACGACAAAATGCTTGAAGGAGCACACCGATTTAGGAGCAAACACAAATATAAATACAGAAATCACTGATATCATGTTGCATCCAAATTCTAAGCAATAAAGCAAAACACTTCACAAAAGTTGTTAGGTCTAGTGGAACCATTTAGTGGGGAATAAATCCAAATAGTTATGACAGTATTATGATGGTACAACTTTCTACCCAGCTATCAAATATTCTTTACCATGAACTTTTCAGTATTCTCAGGGTGGCAGATAAAGAATGTTGCAGATGCCATGGTAAACTTAAAATACAGTAATAGGCAAACATTTTAGTGGCACCACCTGTATATACAACGTAGTTGTTGGAAACTTATGGAACAAATCAACGTTACAGTATGCCTTTTGTTAAGGCTCCTTGCTGGTTTAGAAAGGTAGATTTTTCTTTAGGGAGATTGTCCAGCAGTATTGGTTTCACATCTCTTCAGTGGAAGGACTCTTTATTGATCCACATAAGACTCCGCGTTTCATTTGGTTTGCATTCGTACTCAATACTGCCAAAACTGTTTCCCCATTGGCAATGATCCCGCTTGTGGTAGTTGTAGAACTTGACTTGCCAGACTGTTTCAAAAACGCCAATGTCATTAAACTGCGAGGAAGAGGGAATATCAGTGTTAGTGAGCTGGTTATTCTGTTGGTTTCTCTCTCTTAATGAGAAACAACACTCTTACGAAACTGCAGAATGTAAAACAGCTGATAAAGGGTTATTGTTCCTCAAGTCAATAAATCAAAGATCTGTAAAGTCTGCTCTAGCAGTCATGAAGTCTTTTATGCTTAGGCATACATAAAACATGAAGGATCAGGTTCTTTGTGTACTCTCCTCTTGCACTTATATCTGGGAAAGGCAAGGGAATAAAAATACTCAAGTTCCTGTATGGATAAATGTTACTGACAGCAAGAATCAAAGCTATAATTCTGAAGATGACACAACAGTAGTTGGCATGATCTCATATATACAAGTGGCTTGTATATATGTATCATGTAGCAGAGATCTGTAGTGATACAGGCCATTGCTTCACCTTTATACCATACCTAGAGGCTGCAGCTACTACTGGGAAGATTCCTTCTTTTGCTCAATTGTAAATCTTTAATGTCCCTATATTTTGTAGCCTTGTGTTTGGAGTGTCTTGATTGAGACATGCTGCTATTAGATCGCTTACTTCCCTGGGATCCTGTTCTGCGTTTTACATGAAACTTAAGCAAAAGAAGTTCTCCTTTGTGCATTTCTGTAATTGCTAGTTGTACTGTGATAGCGCAGCTTTTCAAACTTAGCTATGAGTAAGAGTGGGTAGGAAGGAGATAAGGGGCTAATACAGTGAAGGGGTAGTGAAATGTTGACTGCAAGTTGTCTGATTGTGCTTGCAACTTTGAAGTGAATGGGACTATGGCTACGCTAAGTTCTGTAAAATAAAATCTCTCACTTTCTTTGAAACCATTGCTAGATACCCTTGTAGTATCAGAAAAGCCATATGAATGAGGCTTACAAGGATATATCATGACTTCAGTTATGATGGTGATGTTTGGGTTCCTGTGCCTTGAGACCTTGCAGAGAGCCTACAGCGTGGATGTGATGCCTCTATGCATTGTTGTTGGTCCCAGTAGTATGGTTTGTTGATTGTGTTATGTTGTTAGTGGATTCAGTGCTACTAAATGATACTCTGTTCTTCAGCATTTTTTCCTTTTAAGTGTTTCCATCACTCACTCTAATGACAGCTTCTTCACTTGACTGTTTTCCATTCCCATCATGTGCCTGCGAGCTGACCTTTGGTCATCTGCCTGTTACAATCACACTTGCAAAGTCAGTATGAAAGCGCTTTTACACAGTGACTCGTCCTGAGTTGAATGCAGAGCCTTCTGTATCCAGTTTTCACAGAAGGACATGTAGTTATTTATTTTTAATTCAAGATGCGGTTTGTAAGCTGCTGCTGCGTATTGGGCATTGCTTTAAACCTTCCCCCAGCCCACTGTGGTAACTTAAATTTAGCCTTGACAACAGCAGGAGTTGCTGTGTGCTGTTAGTGGAAGGTTTTTATTTGGCTCCAGTTCCAAGTGTTACCTTAAAGGAGTAGCTGAAATATTTCTGCTGATTCCTTTGACAAAGAGAGAATCAGATGTACAGGCTATTTTATCCCTCCAAGCAACTAAAACCTTAATTAAGGGTTTTTTTAATTAATCATCTTTGATAGTAATCCTGATAACACTCGTAATGCAATATAGTAAAGGTTAATCACATTGGATGTTACTGTGCACAATCCACGCAGAGAAATTGTCAGAGAGGAGCATCAGCCACTCTCAGTCTGGAAACTGAGGAAGAGGAGGCATTTCTAATAGCATTTGTAGAAGGTGGTATGATACAGGAGCAGCATTTCATTTCATTTAATGTGTGGAGGATCTGAATTTCAAAAAGACAGAGGAAGAAAACTAATTCTATCTTCTTCCAGTGACCCAGTTTGCTGAGCTACCCTGAGTAGTTTGATGTGGATTTCCAGGAGAAGGAAAGAATTAATTGCAGAGCTTTTCTACTACCATGCACACCAGCCATCCCAGTCCTGAGCAGATGCAGCAGCTCTGTAGCATAATGAGGATTCTGCATCCTCAGAGCTTCCTGAATTCCTGTGGCTCCTGCAGCTGAATCCCAGCTCCTCTACTGGGCCTCTATAGGGGCTTCCCCAGGGAGTAGGGATGGCCCTATTCTTTATCAGGTCAGGCTTAGAAGCCTGTTTCCCTGTCTGCTGTTCTCTGTCCTCCGGTGCTATAGGAGTGAATACTTATTTAATCACTCCCTCTGAATTTGCATGCTGGGATGATTTGATGGCTATTTATTACTGGGAATGGAGGTTTTATTACTGGGAATAGAGGTCTAGCTTCTTTGTTCAATCTTAGTCTAGTCTGACCAAGAACAAAATGAGACCCAAAGAGAAGTTTCTAACTTAGTTTACACCATTTGCTAGACAGTTTATCAGTTCATGGGTAAAACACATCCTTGGATTCTGGAATTCAGAAACAGGATTGTTGTTTTACACATATAAACTATGGCTGTAACGGCTCAGATGTCTACTAGCCAGTTAAAGTAGGAGCACAAAGAGTTATTTGCTTAAAGTTTTAGAGCAGATAGGAAATAAATTCTTATGGACCTTTATGGACCTTCTGTCTTTCAGGCATCAGATTTGGCAGTATTAGACCAGTTTTTAACTGCAGGACTGACCTCACAATCTATTTCTAATGCGAGTTCAGATTTTATGCCTTAAATAGTGTCCTTATCTCCCTAGGATGCATCAGGATCCCGCCTGTTCTAGAAAAGGAAGTGGAGGCAGAAGTTCCTCATAGTTGAAGGAAATAGGAAAATTTAAAGCCGTATGCAATAAGCCCAGTTTTGAAGATTTGGGAGGTAGGTATCAGAAGCAGTTTTCAGACTGGGGTATCTGAGGCTGGTTCCCTAAATCTGTTAGGGCTCTGTGCAGCTAAGCAGCTAAATGATGAGTTAAACATGTAAATCCCTGTTGAGTTGCCTATATTTAATACTTAAAAGTATCAATTGTGGACATATAAGTCTGTACTTTAGAACCTATCTGCCAAGATCAAATCCTAAAAAGGGTTGAGGACCTGCTTAATGCTTGAAAATCCTGTTAGCTTCATGGTTAATATCCCAGGATTTGATTTGTAAAAGCAACTGTTTGGACAAATATTGTGACTACTCATTCTGATGCTGCAACAAACCATCTCAGAGCTTCTATCTGAAAATCAGACCCTCCTTGCATTTCTAGAAATTACTTCATTTGTGATTTGACTTGGTTTCCTCCCTAAGAAAAGGTAAACTTCCAGATTTTCAGAGTTCACATCAGTGCTGCACTCAAGGGTTAAGGTGGCTATCAAAGTAGGGATGCCTTAGTCAAAGCAGCTGTCTTTTTGGGAGCACTGCCCTTTCAGCTCCTGGTATAAGGACACTGTGAAATACAACTGCAGTACTCAACAGTGGCATCCAGCAGCCCTTTTCAGCTGGTTGAGAAGTCCTGCTGGGTGTCTGGTTTTCCTGTGTGTTAAAAGCAGCTCACTGTTTAGAAAAGTGATTAATGTGGACAAATACTTCAGGGTAGTCTTATTAACCTAGGATTACGAAGTGGTAACTGTTAATGTGATATGGGTCTCCAAAATTAAGTTGTGCATGCTGTAATGGTCAGAAATGACAAATGGAGATGTTACAGTTCTTATTCAGAAGGGGATTGCCATGCTAAATGATGATTCCAGAAAAAAGTTGTGGAGATAAAGATCAAGATTAAATCCTGTGTGCAGTAAACAAATGTGAGAAAAAGCTGAAATCTGGTGGCCTTGGCAAGGTCCTAAACTTGTGTAAGTTGGAACAGAGCCTTAAGAGAGCTTCAGATGAAGATGGCTTACTGCCCTGCTTCCCCTTTTTTGTACAGGAGACATAAAATAAACAGCAGGAATCCCTCAGAATTGTAATCAGGAGGAGGGTGGGGAAACAACAACCAACCAAACCGAAGTCAGAACAAAACAAATCTCCCTCTGCACTCAGAGCCTACCACCCAAAGAGTGCTGTGGAAATCTGCGCACTGCTCTTCCTGTCTTCTGTCAGCTCTGCTGCCTTACGGGCTGGAGCTTTTCTCATCTCACTTTGGGGTCACTGCATATACTGATTCTGGCCCTTGGAGCTTCTCTTTAAGGTTGGGGTGAGGAAGTGCTTGAATAAGAGCTTAGGTTTGTGGATGCAGAGATAATATGATAATAGAAGCTTGTGGGGAAGGGAGAAGACAGTGGGGAGAGGGGGGCTGTTCTCACACATGATTTCAGCCTCTGGAAAGTCCTCAGGCATCCTGCAGATGACAGGTGCAGGAGGAGAGTGGAAGGGGACATGCTCTGCTCCAAAAACCCTGGCAGTGCTGGGAGGCAAAAGGGGGCTCCCTGTATGCCGGGAGCTCCCTGTATGCCAGGGGCTTGGGATTTGATTCCTAGCCAGGGATCTTGGTGGGAGTTACCTGAAGTCTGTAATATGTCCTGCAGAAGAGGGGAGAGGTTCAGCTCACGTTTCTTTCTGCTGCAGCACCCCAAAGAGTTTTGCAGGTCTCTAGAAATCCTCATGCTACTTCCTGGCCCTTGCTGCTGTCTTGGCTTCCCCTTGGGAAGCAGGGCTTGTGTTTTCCAGCTACGCTGTGACCAGCTGTCTTACTGATGCACAGCAGAGAGAAGGGCAGTAGCTGTGATCAGACTTTGCCCTGGAATATTTCACCTCCACACCTCTCTCTGCGTATCAACCCCATGCTGCCCTCCCTTGTCTCCCCACACCAGGCTCCCACCGTGCAGAGAACCACGTACCTGCATGTTGACCTGGATGGGCTGTCTCTCTCCACTCTTGGTATGGGGCACCCCTTCTGTGTCGTAGATCCCTGTGTAAGAGGCCACCTGTGCATCTCTCGATTTCTCCTCCAGCGGGACGTTGACACCCCCGATGCCCATTGTTCTGCAGAGAGATGGAATCCAGCCTTTTAGTGGCCCTGCATGTTCCCTTCCCTAGTAGCGTGGAGCCAGCACATGGCTTGCAGCCTGGCAGCCTCCACGCTTGGGGGATGCTTCAGGGATTTTAGCAGACCTGCAGGTGCTGCTGACTCACTGGGGCTCCTGAAAAATGTCAAGGCTCTGCATGCACCCAGGGAAGGTGTGGAAAGGAAAGGGGGTGGGGGTGGTGTCTGATCTCCAGTAGCTGGGGATGGGTTAGTTGAATCCCTTCTCCAGGGCTGATTCCCCATCTGCATCCTCCCTGGTCCTCATCTCTGCTTTGCCACGGAGCATCCCTGACATGCAGGGCTGGAGGGGCCTCTTCCCTCTGCCTCCAGGGCAAACCGCGGGGAAGGAGGGAGAAAAGAAGCTGAGCTTGGAAGAGCTCCGGGAGAAGGAAGCGACTCCAAAACGCAGCCTCTCTCCCAGGCCAGCCGGGCAAGGCAGTGGGAACAGCTGGCCGGGGACCTAGAAACGGGGCCACTAAAGCAAAAGGGTGGGGAGGGAGAAATCACGGAAACCCCGTGCTGTCAGCCTGCCAGGAAAAAATATTAAACCTCTAAAAATAAAGCGGCGGGGAAGGGAGGGCCGGGGGAGCCGCCCCGGGCAGGGGGGCTGCACTTACGTGGCCTGGACGGTGCCGGGCCGGAGGGACACCTCGATCTTGTATTTGGCCCCCGTCAGCAGCTTGATGGTGCGGTTCTGGCCGAAGCGTTGCCCGTCCACCTTGAAATACACCGCCCCGTCGTTGGGCTGGATTTTGAGGGAGACGCTGATTTTCACGAGGCCGGGGATGTCGCCCATCGCTTGTCGCCGGGGTGGGGGGGGGGCGCTGCGGGGTCTGCGCTCGTCTCGCCCCCTCCGCTGAAGGCGGCTGGCCGGGAGAGGAGAGCGAGGCTGAGAGGAAGAGGAGGAGGGAGGAGGAAGAGGAGGGGCTGCCGGATCCCAGCCAGCCTAGCCCTTCCCAAAAGCAGCGGATGATATATTTGTTTTTTCCCTCCCCCTTAATCGCGGCGCAGCATCTGGGCGGCGGATGCGCTTCCCCCCCCCCGCCACCGCCTTCCCCCGGGTTGGGGGACATTTGCAGCTGCTCAGATTGCAGCCGGTTTCCAGGGAGTTAATCCGGCCCCGATTACCGCAGCCTTAATCCCGCCGTTTGTTCCGGAGGGAGCACGGGGGAGCCGTGCCGTGCCGGGCGGGCGCCGCCGCCGCCGTTCAGCACCAGCGGGGCGGACAGCGGCGCGGGCAGGGAGCGCCCCGCGGGGAGCCCCCTCGCCGGCGGGCGGCGCGCCCGGGGGTATCGGCGGAGGGGGAATCAACGGCAGGGGTTGGAAGGGACCTCTATAGAGATCATCTAGTCCAACCCCCCTGCCAAAGCAGGTTCACCTAGAGCAGGTTGCACAGGATCGCATCCAGGCGGGTTTTGAATTTCTCCAGAGAAGGAGACTCTACAACCTGTTCCAGTGCTGTGTCACCCTGAAAGTAAAGATTTTTTTCTTCATGTTCAGACGAAATTTCCTGTGTTCCAGTTCGTGCCCATTGCCCCTTGTCCTGTCTCCGGGCACCACTGAAAAGAGTCTGTCCCCATCCTCTTGACAACCACCCTTTAGATATTTATAAGCATCCATAAGATCCCCTCTCAGTCTTCTCCAGGCTAAACAGACCCAGGTCTCCCAGCCTTTCCTTATATGAGATATGCTTCAGTCCCCTGATCATATCTTCGTAGCCCTCTGCTGGACTCTCTCCAGTAGTTCCTTATCTTTCTTGAACTGGGTATCCCAGAACTGCACATGGTACTCCATATGTGGCCCCATCAGCACAGAGTAGAGGGGGAGGATAACTTCCCTTGACCTGATGGCCATGCTCTTTTTAATGCACACCAGGATACCATTGGCCTTCTTGGCTACAAGGGCACATTGCTGACTCATGGTCAGCTTGTTGTCCACTACTATTCCCAGGTCCTTCTCTGCAGAGCTGCTTTCTAGCAGGTCAGCCCCTAACCTGTACTGGAGCATGGGGTTATTCCTCCCTAGGTGGAGGACCCTATGCTTGCCCCTGTTTAACTTCATAAGATTCCTCTCTGCTCAACTCTCTAGCCTGTCCAGGTCTCACTGAATGGCAGCACAGCCACAGTGTGTCAGCCACTCCTCCCAGTTTTGTATCAACAGCAAACTTGCTGAGGATACACTCTGTCCCCTCATCTGAGTCACTGATGAATATATTGAACAAATCACTCTGCTGATCCCCTCACCACGGAAAGCTGGCTCCTGCCAGCTGATCAAGCCCTCTAGGGTGGGCTGAAGCATCTGCATAGTGGCACTCAGGAGCCAGAGCTGCCTGAGAGGGAGGGGAGGGCAGAGAGCAAAGACCTGGGTTTGTGCTGCATCTCCCTGTAGAGTGAAAGGTTTTTGTGAGCTACCACGCCTAGGCTGAGGGTCAGTTTCTTGCACCCTGAGGTCAACTGTCAACATCAATATTTGGCTCAAGTTTTCTGCTGGAATTTTTTTTTATTTTATCATCACCTTATCACAATCTTAATAGAAAAACCCAAACTACTGTAATTGCACTATGAGATTAAAATCTCATTTCTTTAAGTCTAATACTACTCTTTACCTATGACTGATACTGTTTCTTCAAGGAGAAAGACCTTTGAACCTAGAAGTTGACCATAATTCAACTCTCTGCGGGTCTCATTCCAATCTAACAGTTAGAGATTGCTTTTAATCCAGGAGCAGGATTCTTTCCATTCTTTTGCATTTGTTCTTCTTTGCTGTTAAAACTGTAACATTCTTATGGCTGACACAGGCCTTGGACCACAAATACTTTTTTTTTGTGATCAGACATAATGGCAGAGTTCATGATTTTGTTAGGAGAATTTCATAGCTACACGTTGCATTGAACTTGACCTTTTCTTTGTTTGTCTGAAGATGGGATGTACACATGCTGGTAAAATGTAGTATTGCTAAGCCAAATGGAAGATATAGCGTTACCCAGCTGCGTTTCTTTGTGCATGTAAGTTAATTAATTTTATTGTGAACATTAAGCAAAAGAACAGATTCTGCTGAATACTTAACCTCTGCAAAAAAAAAAAAAAAAATAAAATCCTGCTTTATTTGTCTTTATTAGGTATCCAGCTAATTGTTACACAATGCAGTCGTTGCTTCTCCCACTGAACAGTCAAGGATTAAACAAATGCCATTAAAAAAAATAAAACAACAATTCCCTATGTACGATGAGGTACATTATCAACATTAATGTAGGAGAAGAATCTTTTAGGCTTGGTGAGTCACCCAAGACTCTTATATTGTCAAAGAGTACCTAATCAGAGAGTAGTTGCGTCTAATAAAGTAGTAAGTTGCAGGAGCTACTCATCCCATTGTGGGGGCCAAATATTGATCATGAATCATACACTGAACTTGATTTGTTGCAAAGATTGTTGCTGACTTTAAAGATCCTCAAAAGCAGACACGAAAAATAGGTAAAATGAGTCTTTCTAACCCTCGTCTAGGTCAACAGCGAATGGTCTTGAAAATATCTTGGAAGTTAGCAGACAATGAAGTAGTATGTACAGGTTTTCAGGTGAGGAAGCAGCTGCTATATATATATACGTGTATCTCATAACAGCGTGGCTCCACAAAAGAAGACCACGTGTGCATTTCTCCCTATCTTGTTTTCTCGTTGCAAGAGAATTCTAATTTTTCATTATATTCTGCTGAAACTGATGCACTTTGTGGCTTGTTGAAAGTTTTGCTTGCAGCAATCCCCACTTCTGGGAGTTTCAATGTAATTCAGTACGAAATCACAGAGGCCTTACACATGGGGAATCTGATAGTATCACTTAAAGTGCTGTGTGAAGAATAATGGCCGTTCCCAGGGATCAGTTTTACCCGCCTCACGGGCCAGACATATCATGTTGTAGTAAATTGTGTGGAGCTGAAGACATTGATTGCAATTAGTTTCCCAAGTACACGAGAGGTCAGATCTATAACGAGTTTTTTTTCTCTTATTATTTCTGCCTGAATGATCATCTTTCTCTGGACACAGCACAGGCTGTGACTGTATTCCAGACCACTGTGGCAAGAAGTGGCAAGCATGAGGGAGGACTGAAAAAAGCATCGTATTGTGGATCACGGATGCGTAGGCTGAGTAACTGTTTTACCGTGAGAAACACAGTGAGAGTAGAACATTTATGAAGACGCAATTTTAAACGTAGGCATTGCTTTTCTTTTTATTGATCTGATAACTTCACATGCTGTTAGTGCATTTACTTATCTGATCCTACCAGATGCTCTTTATCAGTGTGGATTGGGGGAGGCATTGCCTTTGCTAAGTCTTGCTGGGAGGTTAGTTTTGTTGCTACCCACCTTTATGGCCATGACCAGCCTCACCTGGGGCCTCCACCCACGCCTCTGCCCATGGGCCCTATTTCAGCTTAGCCCTGGGCCTTCAGTCTCTTCCTGAGTTATGCTTAGGAGTGCTGGTCTCTAGCTGTGCTACAGACATATCCAGTCATGGATGTTGATCCTGACCTGCAGGCTGACTACCTGCTTTGACTTCAGCCCATGCCCATAGAGGTGCCTGATGCTGTGGGCTGCTCCCTCACGGAGGGTGGTGGGATAGGCCCTGGCTAGAGAAACCTGTGCCCTTCTAGTCCCCATGGGGATTTTCTGTGTGTTCCAGCCCTCAGGCTGCTGCATGGTTACCTGATGTTAATTGCTTGATATTCTGCAGGGAGCAAAATACCTGCAGGAAGAAGATGGCAGTGTGGTTTTGCCAGGAGCACAGAACAAATGTGCTGACCTTTACAAGATTTGAAGCTAAATAGATCATCATAGATTTAGGACAAGGTCCTGTTTCTCCTAAGCCATGGCAGTAATTTACTTCCAGGAACAAAGAGATAAATTTGTGTCCATTCCTCTATTCTCTCCACCTGCATTTGAGGGGTTGTAATCTTTAATGTCTTTGCAAAGTGGAAAACTGCTTTTTGTTGTTTTTTTCCCCAGTCCTTCAAATCTACCTTTTGTTCCCCTGGCATCTGAGGCTTCCCAGCCTGTTGTTTGGCGTCAGCAAGGTAATTAAGCTAATTCCCTTGCCTTTCCTTGGGGCAGGAACATTGCAACACTGCCCTGTGCCCTGTGCCCCTTAGTACTTTTGAAGGGAGTGGTGAGCTCCCTCAAGTGAGTTGCAGCCAGCTTGCTCAGCTATTCTCATCTCACTTTTCTAGGAAAGTCTTCTTGCACTGCAGCTTCAACCTCCAAGACCTCTCTCTTGTGCCTAGGCCTTCCCTGCTGCAGCTACATCGCCTGCATGTATCACTGATGGAGAGATACTGTAGGGGAGAGGTGGATCACAGGTGAGGTTGGATGAAAAGCCAGAGCTAATATGCAGCCAAGCCATGGCCAATGCTTTCTGCTGGCCCAGTTTGTCTAGAAAATGTTCTGGAGAAATCCATTTAGTCTCTCAACTGCATCCACTTAACATGATCTCTCCATGCATGATAACATGTTAACTGCATAAGCTTTTCAGTATTGCCATTTATGAAGGCCTTCCCACTTAGAGTTTATGCGCTAATTCTGCTGCATACCCCCACAATAATTAAATATATAAAATGTGCCTTGAAGTCAGAACAAGATGGTTCATTTACGACAGCCAGCCCACAGCATTTAGATTCCAAGGTGATATGGACAATATCTGTGATAGTCTTTTCATGCTTGCCCCTCTTTGATTACTTTCTTAACACAGTGCTAAATTTGGAAATGTTCCAGCTTTGGGTTTCTTTTCGAGAGTAGGATGCAAAGCCAAATCTCTGGTTCACTAAAAATAGCCATATATGTGATTCTGTATGGAGTGAATTGTGCTGACACTTGCACCTGCCAGCTCTCGATTTAATACTGTAATTCTTTTGAAACCTCTGCGCAGAAGTGAGAATGGGTTTTACTGAACTATAAGCTGGACTGAGTCTTTATCACCTTTGCAAACCACTTGTATATATGATTTTTCTCATATAGACAATAATTTTGAACATATAGCATTTGATTTAATTTCCCCTGGAAATGCAGCTTGATTTGCTGGAGAGATGCATATTTATGGAGAATTCACATGCTCTGTTACAGATGGAGTGAGCTTATGGCATTTACAATGCAGCAAACATGTTCAAGAACGGCTGTGCAAGAACTAGTAGAGAGGGCAATGAAACTGATGTAATAAGCTGAGAAACCACCTGTCTTCCTTGTAGCTGATACATTTATTTGCAAAGATATGGCTCCAGTTTTCAGCGTAAACGCCCATCAGTTTCTCAGCTGGATCCCTTGCTCAGATAAGTGTGGCTGATTGCTTTTTTCTTTTTTTTCAGTGCTTCCAGGAGTAGACCCTGAAGTAGCAGAGAAAACCCAGAATTTTCTGAGGAAATACAGCAGCAAGATCTCCTGTACAAGAACAGATCACTCACCAGTAAATTGAGCTAAGAGCTCTGTTGCAGATTGTGGCATATGTTGTTAATCCAGCATCATGCACCTTTACCTCCTTTGGCAGAAATGGGGAGAACAGGGTAAGTTATAGCAGGTTTCCACGGTGCAGGTTACTTTCTGCCAGACAAAGTTCTATCCTCCCCTCTGTGGAGACCTAGAAGAAATACATCTCTTCCTCTCTCTTATGCCCGGTGCTGTTCTTTGGGAATAGCTGCGCGAAGAAGACAGACGTGCATCAGCAGTCCAGGCTGCCTCTCACACCTGCCATGGCCGCTGTATGGTTAAGGACCATTTTGCTTCACGTGAACTTAGGCTGATTAGGCTGATCAGCACATTTCTGCCTGGGAAAAGATGAAGTGCTGATTCCCCTGTGGTGATGTGCGATAAATGAAATCAAGCCTCAGTGTTAACAGAAAAGGATTGTTCCAGACACGTAAGGCGTAAAGGCAAAAGGAATAGCTGAATTTTGAAGATGAAATAGAAACAATACAGAGAAAAGAAATGTTATAAAAGTAGTTGCTTCCAGCTAGTACTGGATAGAGGTAATTTTAAGTTTTGACACTGAGTTGCTTAAGTAGCTAATGGTAAAGTCTGGAGTCATTGGCTTGGTGCCACTGCATCTAGAATTGCATTTCACACCTCCAAGGGCTTTTCATGCAGGTAAATGAGAAACTGAGCTTTTGCCAAATTGTGGAGTCAGCATCCTTTTCTGTTCACGTTAAACCAGTTTTTAGTATAAGGTCATATAGATGTTCTATTGAAGAGGATCTGTCCCTGGACGTTTCGTATCATCAATTTATCGTGCAGCGCACTGTCATGCTGACTCAGCACAAACACTGAGCCAGCAGGACAGGCGAGCAGGGCTGCTGAAGGGAAAACCTGTGGAAAGGCTGCCTGCAGGAGGAAAACACTGGCAGATTCTTTTGTCTTTGTTCCGTATAAGCCCTTCCAGGTAGGGAAGGAGTTTCCTTTCCTCAGGCCTGAGAGAGGGAGCAAGATAGACAGTTCTTTGTCTCTAATGCTTGCCCCAGGTTCCATAGCATTATGGCCTCAAGGCGGATAATAAAGGGATAATTTGGCTTCCAACCATACAGTGAAAGGTATTTAATTTGAGTTATCATTGTCTATGACCTGTATTTTTGGGTTATCCAATCAGAGCAAAAAAAAAAAAAAAAGGTGTACCTTTTCCCAAAGATGGAACTACTGGAATGAAAGGGAAGAGAAGGAAATAATTCACCTCCTTAAAGCAAAAGGAATTACTGATCAAAAAAGACGTTATACAGGAGGAGTCTACAAGCTCCTGAATCCACGAGGCATCATTTTAAGGCTTATGAGAAGTGAAGGGAGCCTTCACAGAAATATAACTCCAAAATTAAGTTACATCATCTGAACTGTGGAATGCATCTTGAATTCATTCGAGGCCCTGGGACTGGTAGGCAGATTCTCCACTGTAATTGTGACACAAAGCTTTCAGAACCACTAAATAGACATCAGTGAGGAACGGCTAGAGAAAGTCTCTGAGGGCTCTTCTAACCTTCTGGCCCTCTCTCACAGACCTTGGCAGACTTCTGTGTACTTCTGAGTAAAGGCTGAGACAAACAGAGAACGAAATGGAGAACAGGAATTGCTGTTTGTGGAAAAAGTCCCTGTTTCAGGATATTTACAAGTGGCAGAAGTGACATGGAGTAACCCTGGGCTCAAGTCCTTTTCTGCATGGGCTCAGCTGTAAAAGTGATTTGGAGTCTTGTGCACGGGAGAATACTTTGCTCTTGGCAATGCAGCAGCCTTCTTGTTGCCTTCTGTTATACCACCACCCTTCCTTGTGTATGAGGAAGAGTGGTTGTGACTCTCCTGTATATCAACTTTTGGAAAATTATCATTTTGCCTTGTCTTTTACTAAATACAGCCAAATGAGCTCTTCAGCTATTAAAAGATGCTTGTAGAAAGTGGCATTCAGTGGTGATTTATGTCATGCGCTGGTTTAATCCATTTGTGCTTATTCGACAGCTAACCTCTCTGGGAGGCCTCGGCATCAAACTCCAAAACCTGAACAAATCTGATAAACAAATTTCTTCTATCAGCAGAGGGCGCATCCTCATTAACCAAGCCAGGGCCCTGCTGCTCGATGCCAGACCCCGCGTGCTCATCCACTGGGACTTGGACTTGGAAGATGGGATGAAGTGAGGCAGTGACAAACCGGTGAGTTGGAAACCTGTCTCTGAGATCCTTTTGGCACACACCAAGCAGCAACACAGTATGCTACCCTGTTTGTTGTTTTGCTAGAGTTCATGTGTTTGCAGAGTGGGACTCATTTCTTGGGATTGGGCACTAAAATGCTTATTTAATTTCCCGGGAGTCTTTCATCAAGGCTGGCCATATTTGATAGTTGAGCGTTTTGTCAGGCTGTTGCCTGTTCTGTCAGAGGCAAACTATAAATACACACGTGCTTCTGCATTTCCCTATCTCTCACTCTGTAAGAGGAAATGGGCTTCTTTTCATGTGATTAGCAGGCAGAGGAACTTGTGAAAGTGACACAGCTGTACTGTAGAAACTCCAGCCCACAGACTTTGCTGCCAGAGGAACTTAACTGCCAGTGCTGGTGGACCCAAGAGCCAGGATTACCTGAGACATGGAGCGAGAACCGATGCGCATAAGGGAGGGCTACTTGGTTAAGAAGGTAAGTGGGCATTTTTGGACTGAGTGGAGGAGGAAGCTAACTCTGAACAGGTTGGGGAGGACTAGGGGAACATACTTTGGTTTCAGTTATTTAAAAAATGATCCTTTTTTCCTAAAAGAAAAGGCAAATGAACAGAATTCCTTGAGCAGTAAACCAATGTGGTGTTAGTGATTATAGAGGTACTTGCTATTGGTTATATCTTGTCAGAATACTACATAAGGCATTTTGCACGTATCTCAGATGTACCTTTGGATCAAAAGATTTGTATTTTTATGAAGTAACCTAATACCATTAGTGGAAGCTTGGCAAAATAGGTAAAAGCTTGAAATGGCCACACCTACTCAATAGTACTTAATCACCAAGTTAAACATCAAGGAAGCACAGTGAGATTAAAGAGATAGAGCACCTTGGTCTAGAGACAGTGTGTGTGGCCATGGGCACTAGCCTTATTTGGGAATGCAGTCATGCCCCACAGCAGTTTTGGAGACTTTTGTGGGAGAGCCCATAGGATAAAGCCTTGACTTACTTAAATCCTTAGTGAGATCAGTCTGGCTTAAAGCAGCTTAGGTAAACAGTGTCAGTAGTGGAGCAAGATGTAGTGTCTCTGCTCATCAAAATGAGAATTTCACTCATTAGAGCAGCTGGCTGGAGGGATCTCTGATCTGGCACCCGTATTGTGAAGAGGCCACTCCTCAGTCTTATTTCCACTGATGCTGAAAGGAAGTAAGTTCATAAAGTAATCACAAAGCTGCACAGCAAGTTGTGCTATCTGCTATCTCCAGCAGATCTCCGGTTCCAGTGGCCTGATATGTAGAGCAAGTGGCTCACAATCTATATTCCTCTGTGATGGGGAATGGCTGGAAACTTAGACGCTGTGACAATCCCAAACTGTGTGCCTGGCTGGGTCTGACAGGGATAAGATGCATACAGATGTGTCAGTCCCTCACATTCCTGTGGGTGCTGGGTCCCCAAAAAGTCTCTCTGTGCAGGTAATACTAAAATTGCTGCTGGGTGCTGTTGCAACGACAACAGGGAAGTGGAAATTATGCCAATTTCCTAGAACAGCCAGCCTTGTAAGTGGCTCGGTCCTTGCAGAATTGAGCCTCTGGTGGTGGTGAGGAGCAGCAGTGTGCTAGAGGAAGGGCTGGAGAGGGCAAAAGGAGCAGAAGATACAGATCAGACTAGTACCAGCTGTTTGATATATCAGTGAGGCTGTTGTGAACTCCATAACCAGAGCTTCCAGCTAGGATGAGCATGCTCCTGATTAACTTTACCTGCTAATTATGTAGTCTCTTCCTCTCCCTTTTGCCTGTAAAGTGAAACCAAAGATTTGACCTCCCAAAGGAGTCAGCCATGCAGTCACTGACTTTCTCATCTTGATATTTACATCAGGTTGGGGAACAGTGCTGTGCTTGGGTGCCAGTGCTTTAGCTGGGACGTGACCTCCAGTAAACCTGGGTTCAGACTTCAGCGTTGATTTAGATCAGCTTAAACCTCTGTTTGTGTATTTTGGCGGCCTTGTGTCATCTTCTGAGCATAAGAAACAGCTAATTTTCTAATCTTGTAGTGCTGCAGATGTTAAAAAGTTGTCCTACCAAAGGGAAGTTGCGTGTGTTTTTAAAGTGGCTAATGATTTCAAGAGAGCAATTAAAGGAATACCTGTCTGTATCTGCAGTCTTTGGAGTAGGTGTGACAATTTGCTTTTTAGTCCAGGAAAATCAAATCCAGCATCCTGCTTGCTTATGTTTTGTGAGATGTTTTAGATGAGAACAATGTGACCGTGTTTGCTTTTGCTGATGGTGTGTATCTGAGACTACCAGTCTAAAACTGCTCCGTGATGGCTTCCATTGGCAGAGCATGTCAGAGTCTGTTGCTTCAGTCTTCAGAAAGTCTTCAGAAAGTACTGGATTTGTCTGTTTATGAGTAGAACTGTTTTAACCTGTGGTAAATCCCCAAACAAAAGGAAATTGCAACAGCTCTTGTCTTGGCTCGTCATCTTAATTGATTTCTTAGCAGAAAATCAACCAGTGGGTCAATTTGGGCTCTCAAAAAAGGTAAATTCTTAGGGCTGCTTAAAAAAAAAAAAAAAAAAAAAGAAAAAACACAACAAAAAAAAATCAAAAGAAAATAGCAGTCAACCCATATGTGGTATACCCAGATGAGATTCTTTTTTGTAGTTCCCTGTATAGCTGGGTTTCCAGAGAACCCCCAGGGCAGTGACTTCCCTTTGGAAGGTAGCATTCATTTGTGGGGCACCTTCTGCTTCCAGTGAGGGCTGCAGAGGCTGGAAGCCGGTCTTGCTCTTATTAAGATCTCAGCTGACTGTTTTCCCTCCCCACCCTGTAATTTAACATAAGGTCCAATTCAGAGTGCAAAAGGCCTTTCTTGGAAGGTAGGGCAGCCACAAAGGATGTGACAGACAAAAGGTTAATTTGGTGAATAATAAAGAAAAAACCTCAGCCTGTTTCTGTCCCATTCACTACTGCAGAAATACAAAATGCAAATGTAACTAACTCTGCCCAGCTTTCAGGTTTAACAAATCAAATGAAGCCATTTGCACAGCACAACGGTAGCTGCCTTGCTTCTGTCTGCAGCTTTAGCACGGCTTAGCCACCGTGGTCTGAGAAGGACAGGGATGCTGTGGATGGAGTTGTAGGAGTGGGAGGATAAATTTTGGTCTCTCTTTGTAACAGAAAAAGCAAGGGAAGCTAGTATTTTTGAAGGATGGCTTCTGATTTGGGACCCACAAATATTGGTTGTGTGTATTGGTAGTAACTCTTCAGAGGAACTGTTGGTATTCAGCATATCTAAATGTTCATTTGGCTCAGCAGTAAGTCACTTGGGTATCTGGGATTGTGACCACTTCTGAAGCCGGTTGCAGGCAGGACCAGAGAGATCATCTAGCTAGAGTGCAACAGTCTGTAATTTCAGCAGTTAATTGTGCTCAACACAGAGAAACAGGTCGTTCCTCTCAGAGTCCCTAAGAGTTTTGCTGTCTGTTTCACTATATGTAGGATCTAGCCATGTTTTTATCTCTGTATTTCTTGCATCTAACAGCTGTGTTTCTGGAATAGGAAGTAAAAGCTTTACAAGATGAAATTAAGAACCTCAATTCCTCACCACAGCAGCTGGAGATCTCTGGAGATCTGCAACCTCAGGCCCTTAAACTCTTAATTACTCTTACAGTTTGTCCTTATATGTCTAGAAATCCTCTGAGATGTGTGCTTTCTTATCAGACAGCCAAGATTCAATGACTGACTGTATTGTAGCATCAAGTCCTAAATACAGCACAGGATACCCAAGTTAAAAAGGCAGTCCTAATGTGCTAGTTTACATCCAGAAATTTTGAGGATTATTCGTAATATTAACACTATGTCATTTTGAAGACAGTGGTTGGGACTGAGACCTGCTGGGGCAGGCAATGGGATTTTGGAAAAACTCATGGCTGGGATGACTACAAGGGGAAATTAATGGTGGTCAGAAGAATAACAACAGTGTTTTTTAACTGCGTGGTAAGATGGGTGTGGTTGTGGTATGTTCCCCTTGAGACACTAACTATACTTATCTTAGCATCAGTCAGACACTCCCTGAAAGGTTGTATCTTTAGTGGATATCACGTGAAAAATGATTTATTGAACCTAATATACACAGTGGTTTATTGATGCAGGGCAGCATGTTTAATACCTGGAAGCCCATGTGGGTCGTGCTCTTAGAAGACGGAATTGAATTCTACAAGCGGAAGGCTGACAACAGCCCCAAAGGGATGATCCCACTGAAAGGCAGTTCTATTAACAGCCCATGCCAAGATTTTGGCAAAAGAATGGTAAGTACTTTTTTAATAACAATGATTGACAGCAGACTTATACTCCTGGAGGCACTGAAGGAGCACAAGGGTGGTGGTTACAAATTCCTTATGCTTATACTACTGGCAACTCTAACTTGTTTTGGAAGGTCACAAGCAGGCTTGGACTTGTGTAGTGTTTGAAAGGTGTGACTGCTCAGGAAGAATTCAGGATACTTCAAGAAGAGCAATTCAGAAAGTGATTTTTATTTTTTTTTCCCCCGTTTTTTAAAAATCTCTGGGTCTGTCAGAGAGCAGAGACAAATTATATTGTTGTGAGTATGTTTAGCAACTGAATGGCACAACTCCTGTATTAAATATAAATCTAGCTGCCATGGAATAAAAATGTGGGGAACTATTTCATGAGCAGTGGAAGTGTTTATTTATTGTCAAAGAGCAATAACTGACTTGCTCAGACAGGAAGGAAATAAATGCTGTGACATAAATACCCAAGTAATGCAGTAATTCCAAACCTTTTTATTACCATTGGATAACTATCTGACCCTACACACTTCACATTCATGCAATCTCTATTAATCGCACACTGCATTGTTACTTGTAGAGCTTTTGCAAATGACTAAGAGTCACATCTACACTCAGAGAGAGAACAAAAGCCAAAACTGATTTATAGAAAATAGTTGAAACATTGTCTATGTGTTTGGGATATCTAAGGTCAAGGATAGCAAGTGCACAGACTGAGGTCCCAATTCCTGGTGAAACACACAGATCACTATATTCACAAATTTGGAGTCTTATTTGACAGAAAATAAGGTACAGGAAGATAAACGTACAAGCATATGTATTTTGTTATAGGGTTCCTGAAAAATAGTTCTTGGTAAAACAGGATTTCTAGTATGAGCAAAAAGTCATATCTTTAGGCAGTCATTTTTTATTTCGGCAACTGTCAATTTCATCAAATAGGCATTATACCCCCAGGATTTCCTCTAACAAAGGGGTCCCCCAGAATCTGGAACATTATCCAATTACGGTTTAAAGTTGATTCTTTGTTGAGTCTTGTTAGAATTACATCTGTTAACAAAAAGGGGCTCTTGCCTCAAAGAGAGCTTTTAAGTTATTTACAATAAAAAGATGGGGCAGAGAATAGATTGCTGTTAATCCTGTGCTGAGTCAAAGAAATTGTAGATGGCTGCTTTTCCTGGTAACAAAAAGGTTTTAGAGGGCCATTACCTTGGAAATCCCACCCAGAGCAGGATTATCAAGAGCTCCCTGCTCTTTCTTGCTCTTTCTAGGTACAGGGAGTTGTCCACAGAAGGAGACTGTATTATCATGCCTGGAAGGAGAATTGCATGGTCATGCATTCCCACCTCATGCCAGTCACAGACATTTTGATCCCTGAGCTGGCTGACTGATTCGGAAGGGTTTGAGATTGACTGCTGGTCAAGCCCATTTGCTCTTCCTCATTGCTAACAGCTCCTGCCTGAGCCACTCTCCGGCAGGGCTGGGGAAACCTGACTGCTTAACCCCTTCAGCCTCAGATCTGACCTTCTACTTCAGCTGCGTGGCTGTGTGTCAGTCCATTGCCTGGGCACCCACTGGGAGTTCTTTGTTACAGTGCTCGCCTTTACATTGTCTGCAAACCATGAATAAGAGAATTGAAGCATAATTACATCTAGGGACTAGAGCACAGAGCAGGAACACTAAATAACCAAGTAAAGGAATAAAAATTAAGTATTTTATTCTAATTCTGCTGATTTGAAGCCATGTTTCTACATCATCTGATTAACAAACCTCAGCACAGCACTCCTTACTCTATACATGAGGTATAATGCATGGGGAGAAGGGTACTATGTTCAAGAGTATCACAGATCCTTCATTATAATGGTAGAAATGAAGTTTTTTCTCGCAAAGCATTCCTTTCCAAACAGTTTTGTGGTGTTTTTTTGTTTGGTTGGTTTTTTGTGTTTTGTTTTTTTTTAACTCCCACAGAGATACTGACATCAGTATTGGTCTATAGTAGTTGCTTGGAAATGTCAGTAACAGTAACGCATTTAACAATAACAAAAAGATAATTCAGTAGCATATATGCATTCTACAAAATAGGCAGAGAGATCCAAAGTATCGGATGTCTGCTGAAGGCAGAACGAGAGAGATCCTCACCTGCCTGAAGGGTTGCTTGAGGATGTACCAGTTTGCAGAAGATGCACTGCATCTGTGTCAAAGGGAGGTGAAGCCTTTGAGGATCAATTTTTACATTACGCTTCATTTTACGTTATGAGTTTACATAATAAGTTTTACATTATGTTTAATTTTATTTGCTGGGACCTTTTTTGAGGGAGAATAGAGAAAAAGGGAAGGATCTTAGACCTGGGGGTTGAGGCACTCAAAACACCTTTTCGTAAGTAAGATCTGATGCAGAGCTTGATGAAGGGGGTGGAAGCGAGCCAAATGACACTTCAGCAGGTGTTGGAGCAGATCCTCCTTATTGAGTTGATGAGATCTTTCTGCAAGTTTGTAGCCCAACAGCCCTGGAGATGTATTTTCTCTTAAAATTTGCAATGTTCAAATAGTCAAAATTGCAACATGCTCATTCGTATGAGCAATGCCACCACTGGGATTGTTCTTACAAGCAGTTACTGCCCAATATGATTAAACCTTAATTTCTACATGTATTCCTTGGAAATATAATATCTTGATTTTTGTATCTTACATTTTACAGCTTTAATTTACTGATGAATCCAAAGCCTCTGCATTCCATCCTGCCTTCTTATCGGTTATGTGCCGAAACATACAGTTCTTCCTCTTATGGGAATTATTCTGGTTCTTAGTGGTTTGCGTACATTTACTTCATACAGCTAGAAATTAAAGTGTATTTTTAGGACAGGAGTTCTGTAGGGTGAAAAGTGGGATAATTCTCATTAGGCCAGTTTTAAATCCAGTCTCACTCACTTGGGCCCAGTTTGGAGCAGGGGCTACTGAGCCACGAGCAGACTTTTATATTCATCTGGTTAGATTTCAGCTTTTTGAATATGCTTGTTATCTGCATCAGGGCCTAGCTTGAAACATCAGGCACGTCACCAACACACTTTGTTTACTAAATCAATTGCAAAAAGCAGGTGCTGAGGGGAAAGGAAGCCATTCTGGAATTGTTAAACAGAGATATAGCCTGTTCAGAAGAGGCTGCAACAGCATATTTTGAGATTTTTATTTCGAAATGCATTCACCGCTGTTCACTGTTCTTGATCTGCAGTTTCATCATTGCTTAATGTGATGGTAATTCTTCTATATTTGTGTTTTCTGTGTTTTCTCCATGGCTTTCCTGTGCATAGCATTATCACATATGGTTGCTTATAGTCAGATTAATTTGTCCTAACTTAAAGTATCTAAAATGTTGGTGTTTAGTTCAGTCTAATGGCCTACTTTTCTTAAGAGCACAAACAGATACACATCATCTCAGGGAGACTTGGTCACTTTTAGGATTGGAGACTCAGCCTTCACCAATTTAAGAGGAAGCTTGAATGTCAGTTTTAGTGATCTGGCTTTCTAAAAGCTCAAGTTAAGAGAAAGAGCTTTCCCAGCCTCCTCTGTGTACTGGAAATGAAAACTCTTCTTTAGCATTTCACCGTACGTTGCTTCTCAGCTCTTCAACTTTGAGAATGCTGATTATCGCTTTAGTAAAAGCTTGCTTTAATGCTTTGATAATTCATTCTGCTAACCTGGTGTGTTAGCGTGACTCATGGATATTGGGATTTGGAGAGATCTGTCTGCTTTTCACATGCACCCTACATTGATTTTCAGGATGTAGCTCTTTACTGCAGAATAGAAAAGGTAGGTGATGCTGGAAATATGAACAGTGTCAGATAAGAAGTGGTTACTTTTCTGTCTGAAATGGATTTTTGAAGACCCACTGCTTTGTAAGTTTGAAATCTGTCTTCCATGAAAGTCAGTGGGACTTCTGCACAATTGCAGGGTGTCAGAATTTTTCACATTGGCAATAATCTGGAAGGTGCATATTAAGGATGTTCAGAAACCTGCCATTTACAAACGTGGGCTTCAGTAGACTCATTCAGTGTTTTGATTTCGTTGCTGTAGGCTCACCCCTCTCTGCTCTTTGACAATAGTCTCTGCTTTCATTGCCCTCCTAAAGCCATGCTGTTTGCTGCCGATTAGCCTGTCATTTTTAGGTGCCTGCTGAATCAGTACCTGTTGTATTTATTCTAATAAAATTGTGGAACAAAGTACAGTTCAACTTATGGGGAACTATGTTTTAGAGGAAGTGGAAACCCTCTTGCCTGAGTAATTAGATCCAGATTTTCCATCTGAAAGATCACTGGATGAAAACGAGATCAAACAGTGTGAACTTTGTGGTTTGGTTTTGGTGTTTGTTTTTTGTTTTGTTTTTTTTTCCAAGTTGGTGTTATGTTTTTTCTGCTAAGAACTACCTTTAAAAGAGCTTTTCTAATTTTTGGGAAATAGTCTTTCTATTGTTGCTAGGGTGTGGATAGGCAGTGATCATAAGGTATAGCCAAGGGTTGGATGTGTCATCTCCCTACCAAGCCCTTAAAGGTTTGCTGGGCTACGAATGTGTTCAGCTGCTCTCCTGTGTGACTGTGACCTTTTCTCCCCTTGTGAATCACTAGCTGAGCAACATGATGGTTTTTTTTTTTCTCCTTCAGACTGACGATGTCCCTAAGTGTTAAGACAAATTTACACCCGCTGTAAGCCTGCAGGGGTTGGGCACTTTCTTTCAGCTGTGTTGAACTTTCCAGCAAAAGTTCAAATCAGCAGCTATATCAGTGCCACTCACCTTGGCTGTACTGACAATGTCAGGATCGCTCACAAGGAAATAACAAAAGGAGTCAGTTACCTGCACTGCCTGTCCATGCTTTTCTTCAGAGTTTTTTTTAGTTTAACTGTGGCTCTAAGGCGCTTTCCACAGTCCCTTAGGCACAGGTAGGCTGTATGTTATGGTGGTACTGGGTTAATCATGCCTCACTGGCTACACCAGAGTAACTTTTTAAAAAGCCATCATTTATCATTCCAGTTTGTCTTCAAGCTCAC
The DNA here is from genome assembly GCF_963924245.1 of Chroicocephalus ridibundus. Taxonomy (NCBI): domain Eukaryota; kingdom Metazoa; phylum Chordata; class Aves; order Charadriiformes; family Laridae; genus Chroicocephalus; species Chroicocephalus ridibundus. The sequence goes on from NC_086286.1 coordinate 23,403,144, forward strand.
TGCAGCCAAGCAGCAGGACCACTTTTTTCAAGCTGCCTACCTGGAGGAGAGAGATGCCTGGGTCCGGGATATAAAGAAAGCAATTCGTTGCCTAGATGGAGGCCAAAGGTTTGCCAGAAAATCCACAAGAAAGTCTATCAGGCTGCCTGAAACAATCAACCTGAGGTTTGTTCTTATAGTTCTGCTCACCCGTTTACTTCCATCTGCAGGCAGTGTGACAGATAAGTAACCTCAGTCTGGAAGAATTATGAGTTTATCTGTCCATGCTACCTCTCTAGTTTCCTCAGAGCCCTTTCTGCATGACTAACAGTTTCAGAGTGCCTAATGTGTCAGAAATGAGCTAGCAATTAGAACTGGGAAGATAATTTTTAGTACCAAAACATGCTTGTTTATCAAAGGATTTTGCTGATAAGGAGATTCCTACACCGCAGTGCAAAAGGAGACCCCAGCCAAAGTGTTATTCTTCCAGGAGAGGCATTTTTATACAGTATATAATTTGTTGCAAAAATATTTTAAACCTTTTGTTTGCTCTCCAGACAAACGCTGATGTTAGCCTAGTTTTTGGATAGTGAGGGAAGAGTGGTGCCTGCCAGAGAACTTGGAACTGGCAAAGGGAGAAAAAGAGATAAAGGGCACACATAGGAAGCCATCTCTTTGTGAATACCTTAAAAAAATTGAGGACAACTTATTTTTTGCCTCTGAGCATTAAATAAATACCAATATACAAATGAGCCTGCAGTGTTCCTTAGAGGACAGTAAAACTGCACAGGGCCAAGATCCAACTAAATCTGACTTCACAGGCTTCAGCAGAGGATCACCCTGACTTAGCCTGTGACATTTGATATTTGTCCTTCTTGTCATTCCAGAGCTCCAGGGAATTAAGAGTTCTGAGCAAGTGAAAAGCGGCTGGGGGGAAGGAAGTCAGACCAGGGTCACTGAGCTTACTTAGGGCCTCTGAGAGCATGCAGGCTTTGGAGGTACCACAGCCACAAGTTTTCTGCTCAGCCAAGGACCTCGGGGGGAACGTAGCAAAGCAGTGAGCACCCCTCTTGGCACTGAGGCTGTGGGACCCTGTGAATGTGCTTCAGCGATGGGTGTTCCTCTCTTCACGCTACAGTCACCACAAGTTGTTCCATTCTGAAAATATGGGGGTGTGGTGAGCCGTCTGTGCACTCCCCGCTCTGCTCCCACAGCTGTGACAGTGACGTAGTGAGGCCTCCAGGCTTTGCAACATAAATTTTTCAGGAGATTAAACTAAGCCATGCTATAGCTCTGCAGAGATTAATAGCCAGCAAAACATGAAGACCCCATGAATGACAATGATATTATTGCATGAACCCACTAAAACTTCTTATTTGCTAACAGTTTCTGTGGTTCTTTTTATGCACAGTGCTTTGTACCTCTCAATGAAAGATCCTGAAAAGGGAATAAAGGAGTTGAAGCTGGAAAAAGATAAAAAGGTGTTCAATCACTGCTTTACAGGTAAGGAGCTCCTGTCCCTCTTTTCCATACGATAAAGGGAGCAAAGGGCCGAGAGGCTATAGATAGATAAAAGAGCTCTAAGCTCTATAGACCACAGAGAAGTTTGAAAAGAAAACCTGTCTTATGTTTTCTTGACCAGCAACAGGAGGTGCTTAAAGGATGAAGTTTGAAAAAGTGTTCAGTTATGGCCATAGTAAGCAAGAGAATATGAAGAAATTTAACCAGTGCCAGAAAGATTGAACTAGGTCTTTGTAGGAAGTTGCTGAAACACTTAACTCCACAAGAATTATTCCTTTCTGAATTTTTCATCAACAAACTGTTACACATTGTCATTCCTGTCCTGCTCCAAGTCAAATCTGTGGGTGCTAGAGTTGAAAGTCTGTTTGGACAGCACTGTGTCAGTAACATAGCAGCCTGGTAGACTGCCTTTTCCAGGTGTGGCTGTCCTTCCTACTTCCCTAGTCCCTGTCCCTCAGGCTTTCCAGCTCAGCCCTGTGTCTCCTCCCAGTTCTTGTTTCCCTCAGGTACAGTGTTCCAAGAGTTGTACTGGCCCCTGCCATCAGTTGGATCGGCTGTACCTCACTGGATGACCCAGGCACTGTTCCAGATTAGCTCTCTGCATTGTCACCAAGAACACCTTTCAGGATATTGCTGAATAGATGGAATAGGCTTATTGCCTGTGTATTTTCAGGCTTCTTTGTGTCTGTCTTGCTTTGTGGTTGATATTATTTGTTCCTTTGTAATCAGGTGCCTCTGTGATTGACTGGCTGGTGTCTAGCAACTCCATCCGAAATCGCAAAGAAGGTCTGATGCTTGCCTCTTCCCTCTTGAGTGAAGGCTACCTACAGCCTGCAGGAGATACATCCAAGGCTGCTGCTGAGGGACTGTCAGACACCCCCTTCTTAGATCTCAGTGATGCCTACTATTACTTTGTGAGTGGTTTGGTTTTTCTACTGTCTCAGACTTGCTGATGCTCTGCTTTTCTCAGGTTTTTTATCGGGTTTCTTAAGTCCTGGAGGAAAGATTGTACAGAAATAGAGAGATCCACATTAATTGTCTTCCTCTACGTGAGACTCAATGAACTGGCTCACTTTAATGATTGTAAGCAGGACATTTTTTATGGCATCCTTCTAAGTGTGAACTGAGTGCTGAGATCAAGCTGGGTTCTTTTTAATTTAGACTTTGTTCCTGGTAATTTCATCAGCGACCAGAATTTAGCCATTGGTTCCCCTGATGATTCAGTGGAAGGGAAGAGAGTAATTCATTATCATGGGGCTTCTCAGAGTGGCACAAGCTACAAACCCATTTTTGTGCAGAGCCATCAAATCTGACTCAGCACGCGCACGCACACCCACACACACACACACACAGACACCCTCACACCCACCCCTTGCCTGTGAGGGGAGAAGCAAAAGTTTTTAATATTCCCCAGTAACACCTGTGCTGGGTAGCTTACCCAACCTTTTCAATTTATTGCTTTGTATTCTCTAGATTGATTTGAAGAACTTGCAATATCACAATCACAGTCAAATACTGTTTTAAAGATGTTTCACTTAGGAGCTTGTGCTAACAAAAAAGTGTGCCTTCTGTCAAGTAAAATGCTTAAATATTACAATTCGGTTTATATTTAACACATAGAATCACTCCACTTCAGCAAAACGAATCTCCCATTATTTCATTCGTTTTCCTAGAATGTATCCCTGGTAGGGACAATTTACCTGTGCAACAACAGAAGCAGAGATGCTGGTGGTGAAGGCAGGCTTGTGGGCATCACAGTTCCTGGCTACCTGGGACACTTCACCAAGCAGCCCATGTGTGCTCTGCCAGCTCTCAGCTTGTTTCTAGTTTGATTCAATACCAGTGTGGTGTGAGGAAGTCACAGCTGGCCAATGTCTGACTTGCTATCATACAAGTAGGCAGCACACATATTTATTCTGAGCTATGTGAATGGTTACCTACATTGACATCATTTAAACAGTGTAAGGTTTCAGTAAGTAGCATCACAATTTATCTGGTGTGGAATGGATGTGATGCATGGATCCTGAGACAGACAATACTCAGTCCACACATCACAACATCACAGCTATAGAAAATGGCAAATTTCAAAAACTAAGGGCAGTTCTTGTTGTTGAAGACAGCCTCAATGGAGCATTTTTCTTCACAAATTCTAGATAGTGGTAACGATGGATGGAGGAAGAGAAAGGGTGTGTTGGCTGCAGGGATGTCTAGCCTGGAGTGTATTGGCTGTGCTGGCATTGCTTCATATGAACTGCTGTCTGTGTGCTTTTAAAACCCTGTGATATCATGGGATAGAGGCAGCCTGTCCATCATGGAGAAAATGTGACACCAAGAATCATGGAGAATGGAGGCACTAAGATATACACAGATGCTCCAGCTGTCCCCAGATCCCCTGAGACCCATTGATGTAGTCCTAACTCACACTGAAATGCTTCCATGGTAACTTGGAGAGCTTCTCAATTTCACTGGGAGATTTTTCCAGTAAAAGAGTTGATTTTTTTTTTTTTTTTTTTTGGGGTGGCAAAAACAGGGTGGAGAGAAGCCAGATGTTTATGTGTACATAAACATGCAGCAGCTGTGTAACTTCTGAATTTTCTCTTGTGGTCATGCAGCCAGACAGTGGGTTTTTCTGCGAGGGAAATTCTAGTGATGATGATGTAGTCCTGAAAGAAGAATTCAGAGGCATGGTAGTCAAACAAGGATGTTTGCTGAAACAGGTCAGTATTGCACGTGTTCCATCCTGTCACTGGGATGATGTTGCATGGATACAAGATTACTCTTTTATGCCTAAAAGCTTTAGAGAAGAGAGAAACTAGCCTATGCCACCTCTACACTTGCCAGGTTTCACCTCTCTCCCTTTTGGCTTTGCACAAAGAATGGTTGCTGCAGCATGGCAGCAGGGCTTTTGCCCAACATTGCAAGGTTTATTGCTCTTACTATGAAATAAGACAGTTTATAGTTTTAATTACGAAAGAGTGCTAAAGCAGAAGATGTGACAAGTCATTGGTTAAATGCAGAACTGAACTCAGGTAAAAAGGCTGTCCCTCTGGACACACAACTGGATTCAGTTTCCAGTTTTCACAGGCATTTTCAGCATACCTGAGCAAAGGAGTCCTTTCAGTCAGTTAACATTTGATCCTGTCCCATCTGTAAGATGGAAGATAACTGTATACCTTCCTTTTCTAGCAAAACTTTAATCAATACAGTGAATATCATGGTAAGATCCTGACTTGCCATTAATCACCTCTCTAGGATGCCTGTTCTGGTGTTTGACCACCCACTGTGTAAAGAAAGTCCGAACCTCTACTGTTAAAATACTCCTTGGGAGCCTAAGAACTTTTTGGTGGTGCTCACTTGTAGATCTCTTGCTCAGTCAGATTACTCAAAGGCAATGGAAGAAATTAGATACACATCTTTCTGCTAACTTTTACACTGTCACATTCATGTCTGTCTAATTAGTAAGAGCTTCCTTGCAAACAGCGGAGCTAATTGAGAAACTAATATTTTGAAATGCTCAGAGGAAGTGAGTCATGACAGTCTTCCAGCAGTATTAGTCTGGATTTGGTCACCCTCAGTGAGTTGTAGATCGTTGTTTGGAAGTGTCGCTGCTTCTGCTGAAAATGCTTTTGGCAGACCTATATTTTCCCCACCCATCATTTCAGTCTTGAAAACAGGCAATGAGGCATCTACATCCATATCAGATGGTGGTGTTATTTTTGCTTGAGCTTCTCAGCCATGAACCCTCTGCAGAGTGCTTGAGCCAGATAAGCCTTTGTTGTTGTTGTCTTTGCAGAGAGAGAAGAACCTTCAGCTCATTGTTCCCAGTAGTTCAAGGTACCTTCCTGCAAGGCATTTCACAGCCAAGTTTTCTGGCAAGCGTTTAAGCCCAGTTTTCACAGCCCTCATGTGAACGTCATAACTACCAGACTACGAGACATGTTTAGGGGAATCTTCCATGTTGAAGCTGTTCTGCTTTGTACAAAAAATACAAAGAGAAACAGTGTGATAGCCCAGTTGTTGTGCAAAACAGTGTGATGCAGAAAGGCCACATTCATGTCCTACTCAAGTGAATATTTCCTGTCCAAAATATTCAGCTTCTCCCTTTTGTATTTCCCAGTTCTCTCACCTGTGGGTAAGCTGACTGTAAGCGCTTGCAGGCAAATGAGTTCACGACATTCCTGTTTTTGCATTTTCCTAGGGACATCGGAGGAAGAACTGGAAAGTGAGAAAGTTTGTTTTAAGAGATGACCCTGCATATCTTCACTACTACGATCCTGCTGGAGTGAGAGACATTTGGTTTATTTCCCTGTTTGTTTTAAAGCCAATGCCTTGTAGAAATATCTGAATGGAGTATTTGCAGAGGAATGTGTGATAGGGAAGACCAAGCAGGACAGCAGGGCTGTTTGTGTTCACACGGCCTAGCCGTCCTCTGGAAAAGCAGAGTGAAGGATGGTTTCTGGGGCTGCCAAGTCAGGGTGGCAAGTGCTACCCAGACCTGGGAACAGATCACACTGAACTGGGCTCTCACCTCTTAGCTGTGATTAACTAGAATTAATGTGTGCTCTCGCTTGATTGAAATGAACTAGGTCATAAGTGCAAATGAACACAATACAGTCATTTTGCAGTTTATAACTGAGATATTTTCTGGTCAGTCTGAGACATGGTGTTCCATTTCTTTTGTAATTCTAACGGGCCAAACCTTGCCCTAAGAAAGGAAGGAGCATTGCTATGGGCAAAACCTGCCCCCAAAAGCTGGCATTCAGGTAGATTCAGCCCACAGGGTTTATTTCATCCTGCATTGCTGCAGGAGCAGTGCTGTTGTGGGTTACAGGGACTTTGTCATGCCTGTCCCCCTTGGCAGAGGCAGCCTAAACACACTGCAGAATCAACACTGAGGAGTTTGTGACCTCCCTATTCCCAGCTTGCCTTTCCCTCTCCTGGCATCCCCTCCCAAAGGGCTGAGGTGTGTCAGCTTTTAGGAACTGCTTCTTTGGAACTTATGACAACAAAAATGCATCTTCACCCATTCATTGACTGTCACAGTCCTCAAGTGCACAAGAGGCCAAGTTGTAAATAACAGTATAGCTGCTCTTGCTGCTCGGTAAGAATACTTCTATCATCTACTCTTTTTCTAACTGATCTTTTTTTCTATTCACTGCAACATCAAAAGAAAAGTTACAGTTGGCACAAGGCTTATATTCTTCTTGTACATTTGTTCAGGACATGCTAAATACTCTGCAGATCCTGAATTCCAAATCCCAAAAGGGACTTCCTATTTATTTGTAGGTCTTCCCCCTACCACACCCCCCACCCTCCATGTCACACACAGACTGAGGATCCCCTGGTTTCCCAGGGGACATACTAAGTCAGCAAATGTTTTTGTTTCCATTCTGCCGTTGTAGGCAGATATTAACATGTGAAAGTTTCAGAAGTGTTGCATTTCATTTCATGTCCTCACCAGGGAGAAGAACCACTAGGAGCAATTCACTTGAGAGGCTGTGTGGTGACAGCAGTGGAAGATATGCCAGACTGTAAGGAACCATATTTAATGAGCTCTGTAATAAGTTTTTGGTACATTCTTTCAATCTGTCTGAAATCAAAAGTTGTTTTTACTCAAAAGCAATCTATGTGCAATGATTCAGTAACTGTTCTAGTAAGTAGTCTCTCTATTGCCGTCTTAATTACTGGAGGATACTGTGGTAAAGGTAGCAACAGGGAATCTTGTGTTTTCTCAGTTGTTTAGAGAAGACTTGTCAAAAGGATGACACCATCCCTATGTTAGGATAAGAGGCCTTAGACAAAGTAAGATGGGTTTGCTCTTTTTAGTTGATGAATCTGGGGTGGAAGCTTTGTGTTAGAAATAGTTATGCCAACACAGTATTACTGTTCACGTTCTGTTCCCTCCCAGAACTAGAAGTTGTGGGAACAGCAACGGTTAAGCATTGCTGCAAGGAACAAGAAACACTCATTCCATGCATTCTCCCTTCCATGGGAGAGGCAGACTATCATAACCAGCAAGAAAGTCTGTTGGCATCTCAGCATCTGTGTAGGCTGTGCTGGCAGATACAAAAAGAACCGGAGCTTGTGGATGTGACATGAACCTAAACATCTTGATTTTGTAGCTGGCATGGGAGGGTTTGGGGAATATGACCTGTCTGCAGGACTGCAGATCCTTTGATGATTGGAGATCAATTAACCAGAGACTCTTGAAGGTGAAAAGTGCAGATTTCGTGGGTTGTTTCACCAAGAGAGAGACCTATCTCATGGACCCGATTTGCAATCTGTTTGTGAAGGCCTGATCAGGCACTGGTGTAGAAAGGAAAGACATCCCCTTACAGTGTGTAAAGGAAGAAACATTGTAAATACAAGACTTTATTCTCTCATAGCTGATTTCCTTGTTTCTTCTCTGTAGCCAAGAAGTATGATGTTGACAACATTCTCTTTGAAATCATCACAGCAAGTGAAATCCACTATTACTTGCAAGCAGCCTCATCTGCAGAGCGTACGGAGTGGATCAAAGCAATTCAGACAGTTTCTAGGACTGGAAAATGAAGATGATCTGCCAGCAAGAAGACAGACAACTGAAATTAGTTACTCAAAACAAAACAATTTTAGCATTTCACTGAGAGAAAGCGATATCATCCAGAAAGGCATCCTAAGGCTTGTGGGTTGGGGGTGAGGGCGGGTAATAAGTTTCAATTCTATAGTGGGCACTAACAAACTAACATTTTTCCACCTGTGTTATGGTAATATTTTACTAAATTATAGCATAGAGCATGCCATATTACTGTGTGCTGCTTAGAGTAATCAGTCTGCCTTGGGAAGGTTGCACCCTTCCCTGCTGCCACAGCTGATAGTAAGAATTTCACCATTAACAGAGGCCAGAGTCATGTCACTGACTGAGGAACTCAAACCAGTCACCTGCCATTCAGCCTGTGTTGTGTTTCAGTATCTTCAGATATTTCAAAGTCTTCCCAGGATAAACTTTACACTTTGTTCTTCAGTAGATCTTTTTAGTGCTTGTTCACCCATACAAGTGATGCCGTAGATTTAAGGAAAGAAATCAACTTACTTGGAAACCTGATCCACTCCTTTATAATCTTTCAGTGTTAAGGAAGGGAAAAATGCAGACAACTATGGAAATGCCATGTGGAAAGCAATGACAACTCAATGACAGCGGTATGAGGAAAAGTCTCTTCCCACAGTATTTCAAGCAGGAAGCAATTTCAGTTCAACTTCTTTATCACCTGGTTTTGATTTTGCTAAATTTCTCCATAAGAATCTGCTCTAGGACCATTGCTTCCCTTCATTTAGGTCTCCAAAACGGTTGCTAGGGTGTCATGTACTGCTGATTTGACCTGTATTTGAATTAAGAATCTTGCAGGAGAAGGGAAAGGATCCATGGGTTACTTATTTGAACTGCTGATCGAAGTGGTTTTGTTTAGGTTTTTCTCTTTTAACATCCAGCAACATACTCAGTCCTTGGTTCTGTGCCTTAGTAATACAAGAGAAACCTTATGCTAGCTGTAACCGAAATAAACATTATTATTCGATAGGGTCAGTTTACCTGATGAATCCTTATTTTTTTTTGGCTGACTGTACGTATCAAACTTCTAAGTTTAAACTTTAAGCAGGAGTTGAAAGTCAAGTTCATGTCAGACTGTCAGTCTGTCACACGTCATACTGATGTTTCTGCGTGCAAGTAAACTTCAAAACTTTTAAAACTCTCTTTGTAGATGTAATAAGGTACCTTATCTTTAAAAATTCTTATTCACGTCTTTTCAGTCTAGGGAGAAATCTAGAGCTAAAGCTTCTCTTCAATGCTGCTTAATTATACCTGTATCTGAGCTGATGAGCCTGAAGTTGTTTTGTGCTAGTGTTGCTTATCACAATGAAAACACAGCCTTGCAGGGCAGCAGGCTGGCCAACATGGCATTGTCATGTCCATTTAAGACATCCAGAGGAAATCAGCTTCTGGCAGGCATTTCCTGTATCTCACGCAAGCTGACAGGACTGCTGAACCCTGGTCTGTCATTCTGAGGAAGGAAGACTCATGGCAAAAAGATACCCTGTTTGCACAGCCTGCTTTCTTGATAATTGCTTTGTGGTCGCTGCTTATTTTTGCTCTCATAGCTCACTAACCCAAAAATATCCTATGGCACAGGAAAATAGAAAAAAAAAAAAAACCAAACACAAACTAAACCACACAGAACCAAACAACAGAAACTTGCCAAGCTTAGCAAAGGAGGGATGCAACTGCCAATTTTTAATAAAACTGAAAAGTTTTACCAGTCTTTGACCTTGTCATTTCGTCCTGCGCCCAGTCCAAGGGTACAGCTGTCCACCTATGGATGGTATTTTCTCTGGAAGGTGATGGTAGGCATTGTATTTGTGGAAGAGCTCTGATGTTTGTATCGGACTATATCAACAGCTTTCTAACCTCATAGGTATCTTTTGAAGATAGATCACAAGGGTTTGTATGTGTCTGTGCTTCTTGGCGGAAACGGGAAGAGTGGAAGTGCCACCCTGCCTACATGTCCTGCTATAAATGCTTTCATTTGCCTGAGACAGGTACTGGGAGTGACTCCGAACTGTTCTTCCTTATAATCAGGTTCTCATGCTTTTCTGGACATCAGTAATTAGCTCTACATTCCAGAGTGAATGTGCTCTAGTCTATTTTCAGTCAAGGCCTGACAAGAAAAACAATACATTTCACAGATCTTTCTTTCTGATAAGCTCTTCACAGGGGATGAATTGGAGACGAGGGTTGTTATGGGGCTCAGTTTCAAAGATATTTGGTTTCCTAACTCATGGCAGTGCTTTTGAAAAATCAAAGTAGGTACCTGAATGCCACCAGCAGTCTGACCTTAGGAATTGTGCATGAGGTGATGACAATTGTCACAACCCTTGAGCTGAGTCAGGAAAGTCTCTAAGGAGAGAGATACTAGGTAGATCTTGTCCAAGGGAATTCAGTATTACAAAACAACTGCAAGTCTATCATAGGTTACAAGGCCAACCCAGTTACTCAGAAGGCATGAAGGGAAGAGGCACATATCGTAAATACTAGCACAAGAGGGAGCAGACCTAGTACAAGGAACTCCTAATTGAAAGAGGAAAAACAGAAGAGCAGACCTTCATGTGCCATGCTTCCTCCATCTGTTTTCACCCTCAAACTATTTAAATTGCACTTCTACGCACTCATAAGTACCACATCAACATCAGTTCCTTTTGTACTTATAATGTGAACTAGTCTTTTCTGTTAGACTAAAGGACAGCAAATTAAACCATTGTGGATAAGGACTGTATAATCTTCAATTGCTGTAAAACTTGTATGATATAATCTACTATAAAGATCCTCTTAGGTTTGTGTTTGACTTGCCACATCTTACATGGAGCAGTTTTCCCCTCCCCTGGAATGCTGATTGCGTGGTTATTACAGTCAGGTTTTCAGGAACATTGATTAACCATGCATCCATAAAAACACACATGTAGACATGGAGCTCCTTATTCCGTGGTTTAAAAGAAAACAGGAGAAAGCAAACCGCACGCAGTGAAAAAATAACATCCATGAGGACTGCAACAGCCTTACAAGCTTTCAGCCACAGGTGCTGCTGCTTCTTATAATCCAATACACACCACATATGGAGGTAGTTATTTCTTAATGTGTTTCTAGCAGCGGTTTCCAAGAGCTGTTTACTTTCCCTGCACTGTAGCTTTCTTCTGAAGGGTGAGGTTACTATCATTTTGTTGCTAAATGTAGCTATTTTGGTGGTGTTCTTTGCAGTATGCTGTCTTTGCCTTTTATTTGAAAGAATAGTTAACAGAAAGTATTAAAGGTCTACTGAAAATGTGTTTTTAGTAACAGAATGCTTTATTGAGGAATCTTTAACCAAAGTTTGTTCATAAAGAAGAAAAAACTTGTTAATGCCTCTGAGGTATGATCTATTGTGTACTGTAAAATCCCTCTTTTACACAAAGTTTTTATTTGCGTTTGTTAGTGCAGTATTGCAGATAATTTTTCAATGCAGCAACACTCCTGTCTTTTTCTTAGATTTCACTTTATTACAAATGTTAAACACTAATTATTTCCTTTTTTTTTCACCCCCTATTTTTTTCTCAAATATCTAGAAGGCATTTTAAGTTCAAATGACTTGCTTCACAGGGCTCTGGATAAGCGCTTTTATTGTTTGTAATGTCTCGCTGTTTGTTCCGAGTTCAGGCTTGGTAGTGCTAAAACTAAGAATCCTGAAAACTTGCTGTAGATAACCTTTTTGGTGAGGGCCAGAAACATTGTAGTAGGGTGGGGGTTTTTTGACGGGGTTTTTTTGGCTGGTTTTTTCACTGGGGCTTTTTCTGTTTATACATTTTAAAACCATAGGAGACTATAGTGGGAACTTTAAAAAGCAAAAAAAAAGAAGATAACAGTCCTCTGCTGATTGTTGTTGGTAGTCGATATTTCTGTGGGTGCCTTGAGTTTGTGTTTTGAAAAGTGCACGTGTTCTCACTTGTGAACTGTGGTCTTCTCCTTGATATATTGAGGCTTGATCGTGCTCAGTATAAATGTCTGTGTGCAATGGAGGACTTGAAGCTGGGCTTCAAATTAGAATTTCTCTCTCCCATTTGGGTTTCCTGCTGGCTACTGGGGGGATGCGAACTCTCATCTTCTTACCAGCCACTTTTTGGAGGAGTTTTTGGGTTTGATAGCTTTGGCAGCTTGAGAAAACTGCGTGTGCCACGCAATAAATAGGGCTAAGTTCTTTAGCTTACCTAATTGAATAATTTTTAAGGAAATATATTATGTTGAGTTTGTCCTAATGTACATGGAAGTGGAATATGTGTGCTCTTACACGTTAGTAATATGCCATAACATGCAAGATGTTCTTTTCAAAAGCTAGGATGAAGTAAAATGCAAGGCTGTTTGCACAGCCTCTGGTGGGAAAGATTGCTTCCGGATTATACAATGAAGTAATTGCATAGTTATATCATTTAGCCTGTAAGCTGAGCAGTCCTTGATGTGTAAAGTGTCAGATGTCTGCCCTTTACCATCAGGACACAGGATGGAAATCTCAGTTGTGCTTCTTGTGACCACTGTTGCCAGTGATTAAGGAGCCTTTCTCTCGCTTTCTAATCTTTTCTCTGCTACCCAGCAGCATTGTTCCTGTCGTGAGTATCTGTCTCCTATCTTTCTGTGTTACTTGTGTGACACTGAGGAGCGCAAAGACAGCTTAAGAAGCAAAAGGTGGAGGCAGGATCAGCGTTCTGCCTGGGGGAGCACTGGTGCCTTTGCAGATGACTTTTGCCTGCCAACTCCACGTCGTTGAGCTGCCCGAGGGAGCCTTGTAGCAGTGTGGAGCCTTTGTAAGGCTCCCACCTGCCTTCAGCAGTTGCTGGATTGGAGCCTGAAATAGGAGATGTCTCTTGGCCAGATCTGTGGAAGTAGCATCAGTATGAGAACGTGATGTGGTCCTGGTCAGTCCGCAAAATGAACGTGGCAGGGAGCCACCATCTGTAGCTGTGAGTTGTTTTTGTTGTGTGGGATGGTGATATAGTTGAAGTATGAATCTGTTGCATGAAGAACAATTTGAATGTGGTTACTTCATCACCTTTTGGAGGTATTTTAGGAACTGCTTTACCTCTTAAAATAGCGGGTTGGTGATCTGCAAGCCAAACAAAAAAACAGCCTTGAAAATGCTCTGGCTGAAAACAAGCTGCTGCTTTTGTTGTTACTGGTGAGGCTTCTTGAAATAGAGCTTCTCGTTTGGCTCCAAAATGAGTATTTTTTTTTTTTTTTACTGGATTAGAACATAGGACTTCCTGCTTTGCATTTAGAACCAAAACTGTGGCTTTCCACGCTTTGTTTCTGGTTCTTGTAGGCTGCTTAATTTTTTTACCTTTCAGTTTGGTTGAAGGGAGAGTAAAACTGTGTATGAAAGCTGAGGAAAATGGTGCTTTTCATACTTCATTGGACTCCATTGTAAGTGTAATGGGGTGTAGGAAAACTCTTCACCTTCCCTGCATGGACTCTGCTTTTTTTGTTTTTTTGAGATGGCAACACGTTTCCCTGTCTTTCTTCATCTCACTAAAAAATGACTGAGAATGAGTGAGGAAAGGAATCGAAGGCAAATACTGATGAAACTGATGGATTTTTGCTTCCAGCAGTTGAAAGGGAGGGAAATTATGTTCGTATTTTTTTTAAAACTTGCCTTCAGTATGTCTTTCACAAAAATCTTGAATATTAATAAATCTCTTCCCCCATCCTCAAACCCAGATATTAAAAGGACATTGAGAACTTTCTTCTTAAGAGTATTGCCATTAGCCTCTCTATCAAATATACAAGAACAATGTATTACAGGCTGATAGAATATCAATTGTACAAATCAATAGATAATCAATGTTGTCATGTACCTGCTTCCACATCATAAGGAAAAGTCTGAAAAGTGCTAAAGTGTATCAAAAGAAAAACAAGAAACTATCTCTTTTGTCCTTCAGTGCTTCTGCTACAAGTGTATGTATGTGTCCTGCTTTTGAAGGCTTAAGTTGCTGTGTGACTCCCTCGTGTGTGATGGTGAAAGTACAGGAACAAAATCAACGTGCACATGTGAGATATTTTTGAATAATAGGAAGAGTTGTTTCTATCAGATTTTTAACGCTTCTGTGCAGCTTTCTTATTAATAAAAGGAAATATTTAATCATTCTGGTACGTAAGTGGTAAAATAAGGTTGGTGGTTTTCTTTTTTTAACTTAGTATTTTTACTAAAAGGAAGGCTTTTTTTTTCCCAAGTTACAGCTTCAATTTACCCTTTCTCCTCTTCCCCCCACCCCGCCTCCTCCTCCTTAAAGCTGTTTTCACCTAAACTTCCTAATTTATAAAAAGAGCTTGTGGCTCTGCTTTTTAGGCATCACAGAATGGAACTCAGATACATAAATTTTGAGTGGCTACACTGTGTGTGCTACAACATACCATGTAGTCTTTAGTCACCCCTCTAGAACAGCAAAAACTTCCACTAATCTCATATCTACATGCTGTATATAGATGTTTGGTTAGGACAAGCTGAGAGAGTTGGGGTTGTTCAGTCTGAAGAAGAGAAGGCTCCGGGGAGACCTCAGAGCCCCTTCCAGTACCTAAAGGGGGCCTACAGGAAAGATGGGGAGGGACTCTGAATCAGGGAGCAGAGTGATAGGACACGGGGTAACAGTTTTAAACTGAAAGAGGGGAGATCTAGATTTGATATCAGGAAGAAATTCTTTCCTGTGAGGGTGGTGATACGCTGGCCCAGGTTGCCTGGAGAAGCTGTGTCTGCCCCATCCCTGGAGGTGTTCAAGGCCAGGCTGGATGGGGCTTTGAGCAACCTGGTCTGGTGGGAGGTGTCCCTGCCCATGGCAAGGGGGTTGGAAGTAGATGATCTCTAAGGTCCTTTCCAACCCAAACCATTCTGTGATTCTGTGATTCTTGGGTATTGCATGCCATTATAGTCTCCCTGTTTAAGCATTTGCAGAGCCCCTGGCATTATTATCTCCAAGGGTGCGTGTTGATAAGAGCTGAATGTTAGAGCAGTATAATTTAGTGATAAGATGGTCTACATACTAGCGATGTTTAAGAATAAAGGTGCATTAGAAAAGCTGATTGGTTAGCCACATTAGATGAAACTTGAGGCACATTTCTGTTATTAGCTATACTGTCAAATGGCTATATAGTGTATCTTATGAAACATAAGTGTTAGGATCTGCTAGCTAAACTTGTGCAGTGCTCTTGTTCTTTAGCATTGGGATAGGAGAATAATGGAAGCTATTGAAAATATTCCCTCAAATGAACAGATAAATTAATAAAGTCCTTATGGGGTATTGTCGTACTTCATTTATTAGCTGTAAGATATTGCTGGTGCAAAAAATATTTTGCCTTTCTCAGCTTTTCTTCTTTCTCCTGTTAGGATTAAAGGCTTAAGTTGGCTGGTTTGTTTGTTTGAAGTTTTCCCTCTGTTCCAAACTTGCTCAGCCTATACCTTCAGTTCAGCCTTCATGTTGAATCCTCCAATAGGTAGCTGATAGTATCTTGTGGTCTTTTGTAATTGGTGTTCTGAGATTCCTGAGATATTTAAAAGCCATATTTAGTGCTGCAGCTAGTACATTATCTCATGGGTAATGGTGTCCCATGGCATCAGGAGAAGTCTTTGTGTGGAGCTTCCAGTCTCTGGCATCTCAGCAACAGAACAGGCTGTGCAGTTGACACCCCCATATTGGCAAGCAGCAGCTCCTTTGCCTGTTAAGATTTTTAAGGACCGTGCATGTGCCGTTCTAACAATATTTTAAAATGAGAATCAAAAAAATCTAATGTTGTAGCTGATTTGCATGCTTTTGCAGGCTGGGTTTGTTGTTTTTTTATCTATTCCCTCCTTGCTTTGTAAATCCTCAGTTGCTGGACATGGGTAGCAGTGTTGAACAGGGTGATTCTGAGGAGTTAGAGGGGGCTGCAGGGGTAACTGTGGTGGTACGTAGAATTGTCCTCTTGGGTTTCGTCTTGGTGGGTCGCCCAGGACCTCTGAGGTTTGCTGTCCATCACCTCTCTCCTCCTCCTCCTCCTCCCCACAGTTGAAGCTTGGGTTTTTTCGGTTTACCATAATACTAGAAGTGGGTCTAGCCCTTAGCACTGAGGCCTGAAAAAAAAAAACACCCTACAAAATACACCACCAGCCCCCGATTCTTAGTGGTGGTGTGCTGATCAGAAGCTGCTGCTGACTCACAGTGTTAAACGCAGCAGGTGACTTCTTCCACGGTTTTCGGGACAGAGTTTCCTGAACAAGCTGAAAAACAGCCGCAAAGCGTCAGGATGCTCTCAGGAATCTGATATGCCTCTACCCGAGTTCATTTGGAGAGAAAAATAACACCACCACCTCGCCCCAAATCCGCCCATCTGCATGCCTTTATCGCCCTTCTCTCGTTTCTGGTGGGCTGAAGCAGCTGATCCCAGTCCTAAGCCCAACTGTTCTGTCTTCGGCTGGGATAACTCTGTCACTTTGGACCTTCTAGACATGAAACGGAAGTGCCTGCCTATCAGAAGAAGTATTTGTCTTGGGGAAAAAAAAAATCACTTTGAAATTAGAGTGGCCCAGTGAAGAAAAGTCTACGGTGATTAAACATCTCATGCTTTCTTTTTCATTTAGTCTGACTGGTAATGACGATGGGCTGAAGCCACATCCTGCACTGTGATGAAACAAAGCCACACGCTCAGCTCCTCCCTTCAGAAACAGAGCACTGCAATACTGAGTAGTTGCAAGGAAGGTTCTAAAACCACCATTTGGAAATGCAGAAATAAAATACCAACCTCAGGAGACCTGAGGTTGAGCTTCAGCGCCGGACATTTTGATGTCCAGCTGTGTGCAGCCGCTTGGGACCTTTTGTGCAGCAGGGAAACATTTTTTTTCATTCCAGAAGCCTGGCTGGTTTGAGGCCGTGTTGCATAGTTGGGGTGTGTGGGCGGAGGACATGCTATTTGCTGTGCACTGCACAAGCTCCTCTCCAAAGGCCTCTGCCTTACGACAGCTGGGTGGGCAGGAAGGGGAAAGGCAGGAAGGCTGTGTGGCTGACGGGATGCCTGGGTGATGGGTGCCTCTGGCACCTTTCTGCAGCTGATGCCTTCCAGGTAGGAGGGTAGAAGTGGTGTGTGAATGCAATGGGAAGGTTGGTGGGGTTTGCTAAACTAGAACTTTCCACTTCCTCAAAAACTTCTGGGTAAGAGAGCTGGGTGTTGAAGCAGAAAAAAAGGTTTCACCAACCACCTAAGTGTGAGGATAGCTGGTGCCTGTCCTGGGGTGGTAGGTGGGTTTTACGTGCCTGACCTCATCTGCTGAGGATGCTCTCTGGGGAAAGATACCTGTGCATTAGCGCTAATTTAGGCACGATTACGGTCTTCCTGTTGCTGGCATTTCAGTGTTTTTTGCGTGGAGGGAAAGAGATGAGCCTAAATCAGCTGGTGTAGGAGGTGCCAATGTTTGGAGCAATGGACGCTGCTGGCGTGTCTTTAAAAGGAAGAGAGCTGAGAGGCTGAGGAGATGGTGCAGGGGCAGAGCGTGGGGGAACAGAAGAGCAGAACTGATGTAATAAAATCTCCAGGGGGAATTAAAACCCTTAAAGGAGGGGCTCAGAGTGGGGAGGGGAAGCAAGCTTTGTTTTCATGAGAACTTGTGCCTAAATACTTGGGGTTTTTTCTTTCAGTAAGGATTTTCATGAGAAACTTACAGCACCACTCCTCCTGGTTTAAAGATCCAGGCCTTGTCTAATTGCATAGTTGAGCAATTAATTTCTGGTGTGTTTAAAGAGTCACAGCCACCTGATCTGGACAGAGGTAGCAGCACGACAGATGCTGGTGATTCCTATGCGCATACCAGAATGGGGAAAAGCTACAGCTAAGTGCCCAGTGAAACAGCTCTGTGTCTTCTAGCTCTCTTAAAGACAGGGTAAAAGATACTGAGAGCAGGGAGTGGGACAGCACCCTCAGTGGAAAAAACTGTTGTGCTTCGGTGTGGTTTGTTTTGCTTTTTTTTATTTTATTTGAGCTAACTAGATATGTTGTTGATGGGAAAGCTGTCTCAATTAGATATGCTATTCATGATTTAGAAAAGGTACCGGTGCTTATGACCTGAAAACCTGTTCTAATGGGGCAAGTGTAGGAGGCTGAGGGAAGTGGATCAGTTTTAATGAAATCTGTTGAATACTCCAAACTAGAAAAGGGATCAGGTAACTTCCTGTTCTTGGAAGCATTTTAGAACTACCAGTTTCACTAGATCACCAGTTTCAGTTGTGTTTCTTCCTTGGCCTGTAGATATGGGGACCTACAACAAACAGCCTGTGAGCCCAGACACTTGCAATAATGGGGAGTAAAAAATACTAGGTATTTTCACCAGGTATTCTCCAATGGTTAAATAATTGTGAGGGGAAAAAAAAAAGCGTAAGTTGGAAGCAAGTTTAAACTGATGGATTGTTTAACCACCAGCACCATGAAACCAGAAACCTACAGGATCTGAGCGCAGAGGACCATGGGGTGTATTTTCAGAGCAAAGCTGCTCTACTGCTCCATCTAGTGTTATTGGGCCCCCCAGTTAAAGGTAAGGGCTGGACGTCATTTAAATAAACGTTTATCTAACAGGAACCTGATCTAGCGCCATTGAACCTCATGTTCAAGACAGGACACTTCTGTCCTTATGTTGCCACGAGGTCCTCTGCCAAAGTCCGCAGTAGTTAATTTGAAATCAGTTCATATTAGTGAAGTTTCATAAGCATGGCAGAAGTCTTCCTATGGAAAATGGGTCCCAGATTGGTGACTGAATGTTGTAGGGATACCTCAAGCGATAGGGACCTTCCCTGCATTTTCCCACTTCATACTCTTTAGTGCAAAGTAGGTAGAGAAAGGTGATATTCAAACAGAATTGTAATAAAATGATCTTGTGGTCACTTTTATGTTGAGTACGTGACAGGTATCTCCTCTTTTACTAGCAGCAGTTTGTAAAGTCAGTCCCAAAAATCAGCTCTGGTAAAGCAGGGTCTGTGTGGTGGGAAATCATCATGTAGGAAAAAATGAAGTTTCTGAATGTGTTTTAGCCTTACTAAAAAAATATATGAAGTTGTGTTATCTCACGTGGTTATCAGAATTATTTTGTGTAAAGTAGTAAATTTTGCTCTACTCCCTGTCATGCAAATGACTAAAATGCATAGCTAATGGCAGAGAGGCTGCTTCCATCCTGCCTGGTGCCTGGATCTGGGAGTCCTAATCCAGAAATCCCACAGCCAGGCAGTGGAAACGCAGTGTTGCCGAGCCCTAACACCTCTGTGGGTGCAGCTTCAGAGAAGATCCTTGTAAAGACTCACTCCCTTGAGATGAGCAGTGGGGATATTCAGCCTAAGGTGGCTGCCTTGTCCTCTTTTCTTCCCACTGTCTGGATTTGTCCCTTTTCCCAGCCTTCCTTTGTGGGCTCTTGTGTTGTGCTGCTGGTACGATACCCTTCAAGTCAAACACACTTTTTTTTTCCCCTCTTAAAAGTAATGTCTTCCAAAATAAAAAGTGCAAATTGAAAGTACAATCAACATCTTTTTGACAATACAGCAGAACATTAAATTTACAAATATAAAATTACAACTGAATATTTAGTCTTATTTAGAATTGAAAATTAATAAGATAAAGTGCAAATTAAAAAAAAAAGGACGGGGTTTTTTTTGAGAAACTTTCCTCATATGTTTGAAAACACAACTGATTTTGAACAGCGAAATATTTACAGTTTGGCAGTCTGTGAGTTGTTGATCAAATGTTCTTGAGTTGCAAGAACCAGCACTAGTTTCTCATCTCTCAAGTTCTGCTTCCAGGATTTCTCCCCACGTGTCGACATCCATCGGATACATGCTTTTCTCTGGCAAGCTGTTTTGTGAAGGAACGTTGCTGTATTTCCCACTCAGCCATTCTTGCTTCACTTTGCTTTTCCAGTAGTTTCTCAGTAATGTGATCTGGTGGAAAAAAAGACAGCTCAAATCTTGGAAATGACCTGATTTAAGTTGCATTCAATACCAGTAAGTTTTGCATTGGAAGATTAATGCTAGAAAAGGGATTTGTAACGTGTCTTTGGATATCTAGTCACTAAGCCCAGGAAGGTGCACTGCTGCCAAGAAGCAGACCTTGGTCTACTTCCAGCTTTTCTAAGTTGGGTGGAAAATTGGTTCTTGCCTTAATTCCTTGAGGGACAAGATGAAAACCCTAAAGCAGGAATTCATCTTACTCCTTAAAAGAGGTGCCTTTCACTTTCTCTTCCTCTTTAGATTATTTGTGACCTTTAACTCTTGTTTGGGCTCTTACTGCAGGCTGGCTGGATTCTTCTCTTCAGCCAACCTTTTAGTGCAAGAAAATGCTGACTTGGTGTGTGTTTGCTTCTACTTCAAATGTCCTCTTCAAAATACAGATAAAATAGAGAATCAGTGCAGGGAGCTCTGGAAATTCCTGTACAAGAGTAGTACAATCTGTACATTCGAAGGGCAACCACTACCTGCTTCTGACTTTGCCTCATACTGAAACAACTCTACTGAAATGTGGGAGTCTTGAACTGTTGTTTTTTTGCTGCTGCTTCTCTTTTCACTGCTGTAATGCAGCCCTGCTCTCTAAACACACCAGATCCCCACACCGGGTGGGGATCATCCTTTAGCTGGTCCAGAGCAGTAACTGCAAAACCACTTCTATTCCGATCTACCTCAGCTTGCAAGCTGGACTCAACAGTGACTGACAAAATCATAGAACTGTCTAGGTTGGAAGGGACCTTTCAGATCATCGAGTCCAACCATCAGCCTAACACTGACAGAAAACATCATAAAACCATGTTGCTAAGCACTATGTCTACCCGTAGATCTTCCAGCATGTTCAGCTCCCAACTCCTCAGAGCAGCTATAACTGGGAGTGCGAGTGGGGAGAGTTTCAGAACAGCTTCTCAGAGCTCCTGCTTCTTTCCTCTTCTCTACCCCACCTTTCTTTCTTCTGGATAGAAGTCGCTCAAGGTGTACTGAGACAGAGCCACCCAGGATGAATTTCCGGGAGGCAGTTCCTCACTAGCAGGGCTGTTCTCATGAAACCAGAGCTCACACGCTGCCTAGCAGGGACATGTTGTCTTCTCCTCCCCAGCCCTGTCTACTGGTATGTGGCCTTTCTTCCCTGTCAGGCTGCGCAGACGTGGGTATGATGAAGACGAGTGCTGGCCAGCGTGAGGACTAAGCGGATGTGCTGAGCTGGCCAGGTGTGGTCCTGGGCAGGGAACAGGACAGCCTTGCTGTCACTTCTCTGTGTGTTTAACCAGACGTCCAGCTGTTGAGGTTCACTACCAAGCCAAGCCGTGACTATGGCGGTTCCCCCATTAGCCTGGGACAGGTGACGTGTCCTGATGTCATTTCTTTACGTATTCCTATTACCAGCCCCAGAAGCCTCGCCGCTGCGGACGTTACGTGGCTGGCGCTAACTTTACCTTCCAGGAATACCCGTTTCCCCGGTCGCAGTCGATCTCCCGCCGGCAGACGGCCCTCAGGCTCAAGCAGTGGTGCCTCCACAGGCGCTCGCTGCCCTCGATGACGCGGTGCCAGCCCTTGCACGTCGCGGCCGCATGACACAAGCTCTCAACGTCCAGGTCGCCGAAGATCCGACAGCTGACCTCCGCAGGGAGGACGGCCACGAAGTCGGCCGGGTCGTCTTCGTTGTCTTCTCCTCCTCTTCCTCCTCCCCGCTTCTCCCGGCCCACAGGGCGGAGCGCGGCCCCCTCCATCCCTGCCTACCCCCCTCACCGCGGCTCCGGGCGGCCGGTGCCAGAGCCGCTCCTCCGCCGCCCGGCATCTCCCCGCCTTCCGTCTGCGGTGGGACGTCCCTTGTTTTTAAACCGAATCTTTCGGCTTTTCGGGCCGGCGGAGGTGAGTGACGTAGAGGGCTGCGACGTCATCAGGCGGCGCCTGAGGTAAGGCCGGCGCCGTCCCTCGGGAGGAGTGGAGTGAGGGGTCCACTGCGGCCTCCTCCCCTCCCGAGGGGAAGGGGGCGGCTGCCGCCCCCGGTGCGGGTCCCTCGGGAAGGGGCTGGCGGGGCAGCCCCAGCCGCCCGTGTTTCTCCTCTCCAAGCAAGGAACCGGTGGGCTTGTGCCCGCCCTGCGGCGCTGAGGAGGAGGTGGCGGCAAGGACTGCCCGAGCGGTGCTCGCTCTCCTAATTTCCTCCTAATTCTCTGTGCTGGTGAATTGGCTAGTAGAAGGGCAAAGGGGTGAAGGAAAAATGATTGCGGTTTTGGTGCCCTTTCGCGACTGAAAGGCATTCCAGACGCGGTGGCTGCGACCTGAGGCGTTTAAAACCAGCGCCCGAGGACGTGGTGTCGCCTCAGAGCTGCAGGTTGTAGCCCGTGTTGAGAACTTGACAACTGGGCTGCATCGTGGCCAGCAGGGCGAGGGAGGGGATTCTGCCACTCTGCTCCACGCTGGTGAGACCCTACCTGGGGTACCGCCTCCAGCTCTGGGGCCCCCAACATCAGAAGGACATGGACCAGTTGGAGCGGGTCCTGAGGAAGCCACAAAAATGCTCAGAGGGCTGGAGCACCTCTGCTGTGAGGACAGCCTGAGAGAGTTGGGGTTGTTCAGCCTGGAGAAGAGAAGGCTCCATGGAGACCTTACAGCAGCCTTCTGGTACCTGAAGGGGCTACAGGAAAGAAGGGGCTCTTGATCGGGGAGTAGAGTGATAGGGCAAGGCATAATGGTTTTAAACTGAAAGAGGGGAGATTTAGATTAGGTGTCAGGAGGAAATTCTTTCCTGTGAGGGTGGTGAGACACTGGCCCAGATTGCCCAGAGCAGCTGTGGCTGTGGTGTCCCTGCCTATGGCAGGGGGGTGGAACTAGGTGGTCTTTAAGATCCCTTCCGACCCAAACCATTTGATGATTCTAAGTGCTGGATTCCTTGGGCATCTGATCCTGAAAACTGTATCTTAATGTTGTTACCTAACTATAAGTATAGAATTAAATTTTGGGAAGGTGCAAATTCTAAGCTGTAATTTGACCTTTCTCAAAGTCTTCTCAAAGTCACTAGCAGTGCCTAGTATAAATTACGTACTTAAAAGCGAGAACACAGTACAGTAGGGTTCTGCAGCAATTGGAAACTATTTACTTCAAATTACTTTCAGTGGAAGGTGGAAAGGAAGGCATGTTTATTTCCTCTGTAAGTTGATGTAAAAGTATGTTATGTTTAATTTAGAAGTGTTTTAATGGCAAATGTTCAGACCAAGTTCTGTGGTTATGCAAAAAGTACGTGTTTATATTCATAATGAGTTTGACTAGCTAAAAATTAATTTGCTTTCTCAGAAAAAAATCAGGAGGCTGATGTAGAAGAAGCACCAACTGTTCATCCTGTTGAGATGTCGTGTAGTCCATCATCAAGAGAACCAGCACGTTCCAACTGTGAGATACAGGGAGCTGCAAAAATGAGGAAAAATGACGCTACTTCCAGACATCTGGTGAGTGCTTAATTTTTAAGTTAATATTTGTAAGCATGTGTTGAAAATGAAGTAAAGGTGTGTTTTCTAAACCTTTTTCTCTGGAATATAAAAAAAAAATGGCTGCTGCTATAGGAATATTTTGAACTAACGATATGGTAGCTGAGTTCAGTACTGCAGAACAAAATCCATGGTCTCTGGTCTGTGCTGTAAGTACCTGTGCTGCAAGTACCTGTGAATGCCCAGAGGAATGAATGGCTCTTCTTCCAACCTAAAAGCCTCTGAAATTTATATCTGGAGAGCGTGCGGTTGGATTGTAGATGCTTTGTGCTGGCTATGAGTAATATCTGTTTATAGTGTACTAGCAGCCCATTTCATTTGAATTGTACAGTTTTGATGGAGTTGTGTTGTCAAGATCCATACAAACCCACAGAAAATAACTCCCCTGTTTTTTCCCTGGCAGCCAGCACCTTGTCCAGCAAAACAGAGTTTTCCAAGCAAAAATCTTTCGCTTTTTTAAAATGCGGCTGAGTAAAAATGGCTTTCAGACAGTCTGGTGCGTGTACAGAGCTGGCAGGATTTTTCTTAGGTCTTCTGTTGTGTATCCAGCGATGCAGTGCTAAAAGGGACACATTGGTCAATGTCATTGTACAGTAGATAGCTACGTACGACGAATGAAATGTCAGCCTTTACTGTAGCTGAGATTCCTGGGATGGATACTTGCCTTTTAGTAAGTAGAGATTCAAGCTGATGGTATTACTTCCAGTACATAAGTATGTACTGAACATGACTTCGGTGTATTTAATTTGTTTAGAGTCTGGTTCCTTTCTGGAGAAAGGAATTGAGAGAATGCTAGCAAGACTTTTCTGGTTTTTTGGTTCTTTTTTTGATAAACAGGCATTTGTTTGTTAAACATTCTCTTATTTCAGTGTGTTGAAGCTCTATAGCAAGATGCTGATATAGCTCTTCTATGACACTTTCAGTCTATAGCTTTTTAGATATTTATTCTAAAGATCTAAGGAGGTGTTTGGGTTTTTTTTACTACATGAAGGTTTCTATGGAATTGTTTTTCTGAGTGTGTAGGAACTATAGAAAAAAAAAAACCAAACAACAAGCCCAAATCAGGCAACGGGCACCATCCAGAAAGTAGGTAGTTATCCAGGATGTGTTTGAAGAACGTAACTGTGTATAAACTTGTGATCTAGTTTTTTGCCTCTCTCTTTTGCAACTGGAAAAAGGTACTAATCAGTAAATGTTGTTTCAGGTTCCTCTTTCTGATGATAATGAAAATGAACAGTCAAAATCTATTCAAAGAAAGAGAGTGCTTCCGTCTTGGATGCTGGAAAGAGATCTCCTGGTTCAGAGGATTTCTGAGCCTGTAATGAAAGGAGGTAGGTTTGCAGTGTAGTACATTTGCATACCAATATACATTCATGTGTTTTGATGCTATGTTCTTAAATTATAATGGTGGTGATAGAAAGTATTAGTTTGCTACTTCTCTTTCCATGTTTTGCCCCTAGCAGCTGGCAGAGACTGACTTCTGTTGTCGTCTTTATTATCAGTCCTATGGGTGTGACAGAGCTCTTTCTGATCAGTTGATTTTCTTCCTGTTCTTTTTTTTTATGCCAGATAATATACTCTCTTTGGACAGCTGAACATCTGATGTTCTGTAGCCTGTTCCTATAAACTTACCTCTTTCGTTTAGTATGTAAATTCTAGGTAGTTTCTGTGCCTTTAATTTTAAGCCTTCTCCACACTTAAGTCACTGATGTAGTGCCTTTCTAAGTTTAGATTCTTCTAATTTCACAGGTTTTAGAGCTGGGGTGTTTTGGGTGGTGGTGCGTGTTAGTTTATTTTTAACTGTGACTGAATCAGACTTGATAATTTCAAGTCCAAAGTTTCTTCCTAGGAGGAGCAGTTCATCGCATTATAGTAGTTTCTGACTAGTATGAAGCATTCCCTTGTGTCCTTCTTGCAAAAAGAAATTGCTGAATATACAATAAGCTTCGACCCCTGTGTATAAGTGGTAGCAGCATCAAAATAGCTGTGTTTAGTCACTATCAATGGGAGACACATGGGTGCAAGATTAGCACAAGCCCAGGAAAATTTTCTAGCAGTCTGGCTTTTGTCCTGGGAGCTTGTAAAGAGTTCTAAAACTGCTATTAGATGGTCTCTGACAAACTTACTGCAAGGCATTTATGGAACTGAAGGACTAAAGAACTGAGAGAAAGGAAATGACTAAGCACATTAACAGTGCTTCTGCGTTTCTATGTTTCTCTCTGATGAAGGCAGCATGCCCCACCCTGCTCACGCTTCTGTGGTGAGGTGTGAGGTAGTTTAGGTGCTAACGGCTGTTTCCTTCATTAGTCAATCTAAGTGTATGAACTGTGGCTGGTGGGTGTATGTCCGCTCCTCTGTGTCCAACAGCTATTCTGTCATGCCTCTGTTTCCATCTGCTATCTCTGCTGAGGTGATCTAATGGAAAAATTTGGCTCTTTATACCCAAGCAGGCCTGCAGAAGTATTTCATGTGGTGTCTGACAAACTGCTTCTTATCTCCTGTAGTAAATGCAGGAGTCTGGATGGATTGACCTGGGCAATTCTGGCTGTAAACACCTCTGTCATATGCCGTTGGCTACTCTGCCTATTCCTCTCCTCAAAAGCTAATTTTGAGAAAATTAGAAGAAGCAAAAGAAATTTTACTCCCCCCCCCCCCCCCCCCCCCCCCCCCCCAAATCTAGACTGTTCCCTGCTGGCTTATTCCCTCAGGTGAAAAAATTGCACGTACCAGAGGACTGCCACTGGCCACGTTGAGTTGTTGAGTCCTGCACTAGTGTAATTGTTTTCTTTATGTTTGATTCTTGGGGTTTTTTTGGGTGGGGTGGGAGGTTTTGTTTGTTTGCTTTTTCTGCGCAAGTACTAAAATGTCTGTTCTATATGTGTTTATAATGTTTGTTTCAAACATTATAAACTGAACATTTTGATCACATAGGTGCAGAGATTTGGAGCTGTCTGAGCAAGGGATATCTGTCTGCTGTTGAAGGCCTGACCTTGGGGGAGCTAGAGATACATAGGAACGCTATTGGAGCTGTTTAAAATTCCCTATAAGCGGGAAGTGCAAAATGTGTTGTTGAAATAGCAAATGCACAACTGCTGCTTTTTCTCATGCTTTTTGCCCAATCTTCTGCTTTGATGTAGCTTTAGATTTCTAATGCGGTCAGGATTTTTATTGTAATAGTTGCATTCCAAAAGTACCCTTTTATTTTTCTTTTAAGGTAGTAGAATGAAAAAATGCCAAGGAAGGGGAGAAAGTAATATGGACTCATTAAAATCAGAAGTAAATGTGCAGCAGAAAAAAAGATTAGCTTCTGAAGAAACTGTAGAGGATTTTGAAGGTGAAGAGCAAGATCAAGGGAAAAGGAGCTGTCTTTCCATCCCTGCCCCTTCATCTCAGGTAATTTTTTGGCTCAGGGCAGAACCATGGTATTTCAAAAAATGACAATGTAATTGGCAATGTCATATTGAAGGTTGAGTTTACAACATAACTATGTGTTCTGCTTGTGATTTGTTGTTTAAGAGTTGTTTTAAAATGCCAGTCCATTGGACAGCACTATAGCAAGGACCTGGAAGTCTTCAGAGACTTGGTTTTCTACACTTCCTTCTCAGGATCTGGGATTTAAGCCCCAAATGTTCCACAGAAATACCAGGCTTTCAGCTTTACAGCAAGAGGCTGGAATATGTGGGCCGAAGTACTGGTCCTAGGATTGGCTTAGTGTGTGGTTTCTTTTTCCAAGAACCGTTTGGGGATAGGTGATGGTGTGACACTGATATAATGTGACACTGGACTTTGCCCGAACGAGTGCCATTCTAGTTGGTGAAGTTTTATGGTCAGAAAATTATGGCATGTGGCTTAGCAACTGCTATGTCTTGAAGAAAGGTAGCAGGGAGTGTGCTTATGGCACTATCTAATAATCCAAGCTCAAAAAAGGAAAGCAAAAAAGTAATCTGAAATCCAAAACTATCTGTGGCAGTGAGCGAACGGGCACTTCAGTCCAGCTGCTCGATGTGTCTGTGTCTTTAAATTACAGCTGCATTTATAGGTGGTTAAATGCTTACTGATAGCACCCTGCTAATAATGAATGGAGAAGGGTCATTATCAAAGACAACATATTCTGATGAGAGGAAAGTGAGGCTTTCACAGACTTTTCCTTTAAGTGAACAACCTGGGCAGGTGTTTCTAATGTCTAGCATTACAATTACCTGGATCTGTTATAGGATCTGATAAAATACTTAAAATACTACTACTTGGTAAGCTTCATGGTTTTTGACACAGAAAACAATTGGGGGTTGGTTTTGTTTTTTAATTAAATCTTAAGGTTAATTGAAATTAGCTACTCAGCGTACCCTTCAGGGTGGTATCTTTTAATCCGAAAAAGTGTTCTGAGAGGGGAGCTTTGTTGTTGGCTGGGTACGTTAATACCAGCTGCAGTGCTGCTTTCTCTTTGTCAAACTACAAGGTGAGTGACTACATAATGAATTGTTTCATTTTGCAATTTGTGAGTATGAAGCCTTACTTATTTTCTCCTAATAATGTCATAAATCATTTTTATCTTGAGCACAGTGTAAGAAATTGCCTTCAGAACTTTGCATAAAAAATAATGTCTTCGTGCAAGCAAAAATAATAATCATAGAGAACTCTAAAAAAAATTGGAATTTTGTTAACAAAACCAAAATCATGCTCCTACTGTCACATTTAAGGCAATTGAGAAAATCTGCTGTAGGGTGGGAAGTAAAAAGAATATTAATTCTCCTAAGTGCCAGGGGCCACCAGATGGCAGTGAGGCTACATACGCGCTATAACCAGTGCCAATAGTCTGTTCTGTTGTCTGTGGTTTTCCTTGACTACAACCTGTTTTTTAACTAATTGTCATAATAAATGTGAAAGTGTTTAGTCTCGTTATATACAATATAGGCAATGGATTGAAGTATGTTTAGAGAAGTCACAAGTGGGAGTGGCAAATTAGAGTAATTTAGTCCTCCTTTTCTAAAAGGAGGACTAATTTCCTAAACTGCAGTTGTTTGCTGAGCCTGATTTTGGGAGTCTCGATAAAAGAGTCATCATTGTCTCCAAGTTGACTTGCTAAATATGCTGCTGTCAGGGTGATTTGATGTTACTGCTGACTTTGGCCTTTCTTAATCATGTTGCTGCTCAGATGTAATTGTCTCTGGTTTTGGTTATCATTTTATGAGACTTGCATCGAAAGGAACAAAATCAAATAGGAAACCACCAGCTGATTTTCAAGCTTTGCCAAACACGTACTTGTAAACCCAGTATAAATTTACTGGAAGGGAGCCTAGATAATAAACTGTAGAGAGCAGAGACCTTTGAATAGTTCTGTAGTGTATCAAAGTAGTTCAGCCTTCAGTATAGGTATGATTCCAGGTAATGTCTCGGTTGTCAGGATGATGTTCCTGTCTTGATTATGTATCTTACTCTTTTTCTCAAGCACACATCTCTTATTTTAAGTGCACATATGATCCAAAATTTAAAATGCAGTGTCTGTCAAAAGTGAAATTCTTGCCTGATGGTATCTACTGACAAACTGTATTATGATTTAGAGTCATGAGCTAAAGCATTTAAGATGTATTGGGACGGGATTAAGCTCAAGGTGTATATCATGAATTCCCATATATAGATAAATATATATATATCCCCCGTATACTTTGGTACTTCAGGGATTAAAACTGATTCTTGTATAGGAATGTATGTTCTTCTAAAGTGTATCTATAACCCCCATTCATTCTCCAGGAGCAGTACGTTTAATTTAAAATTAATTTAAGCTGAAGTCCTTGGGCTATTCACAAACTGAGGTGGTGAGAGAGGAGCCTGTCTGTGTTGGGAGGGAACTGAAGCTGAGGACAGGAGCACTAGGATAAGTTTTTCTTTAAATTGTGTGAGTGTCTGTGTGTTCCTAACTTGAGCCTTTCATTCAGCAGCTGCATTTTGCAGCTAACTTCAGTTTGGAAAGTGGAGTAGAAGGTTTTAAAGGCTGGACCAGATGATTTTTTGAGGTCCCTTCCAACCTGGCTGTTCTACGATTCTCTGATTTTGAAAACTGGAATGATGAGATGAGGCAGAGTTTGACCTTAAAGCTTTTAATTCTGAAGACCGTAAATTTTCAGGTCCTTCAAAATGTAACCTTGTTCCACAGAATACATCTGGATTTCCCCTTGAGAGTACCGTGAGAAAAATGGAAGAAAATGGCAAGACTGGAACAAAAACCCCTGGAAGTTCTCTGGAAAAAAATGGTAGGCAGCTGCATAGTAAATGTTCTAAAAGAATAGGTCAGATCTCCAGTAAAACAAATGTAACTGAGGAAACAGAAAACAAAGAGCAGATTACTGGTTCTACAAGCCAACAAGCTCACTGGGGCAGGACTTACCAAAATTTTGGTGCCCAGGAAGGGATTCTTGAGCCTGATGCAAATCTGGATTACGAGACTGAAATTTCTGATTCAACCAGAAGTGCAGATGCTTCAGAAAGCTCCAAACAGATCAAGCGTAAGAGGACACCTTGCATGTATGGAACAGGCTGTTACAGGTAAAGCAAAATTAAAACTAGCTTAAGATAGCTTATTATTAAGAAGTAATGTATTAGCTATGGAAGAAAAAACCGTAAAGTCGTTACAAGCTTTGATTTGAAAAAAAATCTTTTGGTAAGCAGGGGACTGATGAGAAACAAATGGCATAACAAAAATTTTAAAAGTATAAAAGGAGGAGCCAGGATGTTGTGCTAACTGCTACTATAACCCAAACAAGGGATGAAATACTTCAGCAAATTAAAAGATGAAATGTAGGAAATAAGAAACAAAGGTCCATTTTAGAAAAAAAAGAAATAAAAAACCCCACTGTGTGTACAGTATGTGTACCAGCAGGGAGAAGAGATGTAAATGGTTTAAAGCCCAACATAGACCCTGTAGGCTTGCTTTATTACCAGATAAAACTTTTATGAAAGATGATTGTATTTATTGAAGTTATTGCATGCTTTGTGATCTGAATATTTAAAATACTTATTATTGGTCCTCGCTAAATAACCAAGAATGATTTTTATTATAAATTGGCCGGTCTGCCTTTTTTGTTGGTTTTTTTTTTTTGATGCTTTTAGTCCCTACCTAAAACCAGAACAAGGCATACTTACAAGCTCCATGTTAACCCTTGTCTGGTCAGTGTCTTTGATAATACTTCAAGTGAAGAACAATTTTACTTTTTTTTTTTTCCCTTTTTTCTCCTACTCATATCCTCGCACTTCACAGTGAAAGATCTGTCATACAAAAATTGTGTGCGATACAAATGTTCCAGCAAAGTTCCAAAACACCATTGCTGAGTGCCTGGCCTCCCGATAGTTCTTTCTGCCCAGAAAAGATCTGGGGTGCTGTGTATTGATATATCAAAGAGAAGATACAAATCTAGAGGTGGTCTTGAGGCTAGCAAATGACCAATGACCTGAGGACTGCATTTAGAAGACTTTTGGCTCTACATAAATCTGTGTACACCATAAGCACAAAATATAAGGCTAAGCCAGGAAAGAGGGGGCCCTGTGACTTTTCCTTTTTTTCCCTTCTCCTCTCCCTTCTCCTCTCCCTTCTCCTCTCCCTTCTCCTCTCCCTTCTCCTCTCCCTTCTCCTCTCCCTTCTCCTCTCCCTTCTCCTCTCCCTTCTCCTCTCCCTTCTCCTCTCCCTTCTCCTCTCCCTTCTCCTCTCCCTTCTCCTCTCCCTTCTCCTCTCCCTTCTCCTCTCCCTTCTCCTCTCCCTTCTCCTCTCCCTTCTCCTCTCCCTTCTCCTCTCCCTTCTCCTCTCCCTTCTCCTCTCCCTTCTCCTCTCCCTTCTCCTCTCCCTTCTCCTCTCCCTTCTCCTCTCCCTTCTCCTCTCCCTTCTCCTCTCCCTTCTCCTCTCCCTTCTCCTCTCCCTTCTCCTCTCCCTTCTCCTCTCCCTTCTCCTCTCCCTTCTCCTCTCCCTTCTCCTCTCCCTTCTCCTCTCCCTTCTCCTCTCCCTTCTCCTCTCCCTTCTCCTCTCCCTTCTCCTCTCCCTTCTCCTCTCCCTTCTCCTCTCCCTTCTCCTCTCCCTTCTCCTCTCCCTTCTCCTCTCCCTTCTCCTCTCCCTTCTCCTCTCCCTTCTCCTCTCCCTTCTCCTCTCCCTTCTCCTCTCCCTTCTCCTCTCCCTTCTCCTCTCCCTTCTCCTCTCCCTTCTCCTCTCCCTTCTCCTCTCCCTTCTCCTCTCCCTTCTCCTCTCCCTTCTCCTCTCCCTTCTCCTCTCCCTTCTCCTCTCCCTTCTCCTCTCCCTTCTCCTCTCCCTTCTCCTCTCCCTTCTCCTCTCCCTTCTCCTCTCCCTTCTCCTCTCCCTTCTCCTCTCCCTTCTCCTCTCCCTTCTCCTCTCCCTTCTCCTCTCCCTTCTCCTCTCCCTTCTCCTCTCCCTTCTCCTCTCCCTTCTCCTCTCCCTTCTCCTCTCCCTTCTCCTCTCCCTTCTCCTCTCCCTTCTCCTCTCCCTTCTCCTCTCCCTTCTCCTCTCCCTTCTCCTCTCCCTTCTCCTCTCCCTTCTCCTCTCCCTTCTCCTCTCCCTTCTCCTCTCCCTTCTCCTCTCCCTTCTCCTCTCCCTTCTCCTCTCCCTTCTCCTCTCCCTTCTCCTCTCCCTTCTCCTCTCCCTTCTCCTCTCCCTTCTCCTCTCCCTTCTCCTCTCCCTTCTCCTCTCCCTTCTCCTCTCCCTTCTCCTCTCCCTTCTCCTCTCCCTTCTCCTCTCCCTTCTCCTCTCCCTTCTCCTCTCCCTTCTCCTCTCCCTTCTCCTCTCCCTTCTCCTCTCCCTTCTCCTCTCCCTTCTCCTCTCCCTTCTCCTCTCCCTTCTCCTCTCCCTTCTCCTCTCCCTTCTCCTCTCCCTTCTCCTCTCCCTTCTCCTCTCCCTTCTCCTCTCCCTTCTCCTCTCCCTTCTCCTCTCCCTTCTCCTCTCCCTTCTCCTCTCCCTTCTCCTCTCCCTTCTCCTCTCCCTTCTCCTCTCCCTTCTCCTCTCCCTTCTCCTCTCCCTTCTCCTCTCCCTTCTCCTCTCCCTTCTCCTCTCCCTTCTCCTCTCCCTTCTCCTCTCCCTTTTTTTTGCCTTCAAATTATTTTTTCTCCCTAAGGCGCTTGAACAATAGGAAAACCAGTGAGGTTATTTAGAAAACAAACAAGCACAAGTAAATGGATTCTTGTTTATGTTCAATCTGTAAATCAAAAGCATAAAGCTGTTATGTTAATGAATACATCAGATTTCCAGCTTTCATGCAGTTTTTTTTCATGTATCTCAAATTTTGCCCTTAATGAATATGATGAAAACATGTTTTATTAGGCAGTTAAGCTCATCCAGTAGTACAAATGCAGCC
The DNA here is from genome assembly GCF_963924245.1 of Chroicocephalus ridibundus. Classification (NCBI taxonomy): domain Eukaryota; kingdom Metazoa; phylum Chordata; class Aves; order Charadriiformes; family Laridae; genus Chroicocephalus; species Chroicocephalus ridibundus. The sequence goes on from NC_086286.1 coordinate 23,436,022, forward strand.
TCTGGTTTGCTATAGCTACTTTTAATTTTGCTAAGATAAGTTTTCTCCTGTATGGGGGTTAAGCTGATTTAATGCTCTAATATGCTGAAGGATTCCTAATGTTTAGGAAGGGAAATTTTAGCTACAGCTAATATGGAACAGGAGTCTGTATGTGTGTGTTTATTCTTGGGTCTTTATTCAATTCAAAAGCAATACTTTTCCAAAAGTATAGGTAATACTTAAGTAAAAAGAAAAGTAAAGTAAAAGAATGCTCTGGAATAACGCATAACAAAATCTGTTGGAGAAGTTTGTAAATAGGAAGTATCAAAAACATCAGCTTTCTGCCAGAAATGTCATGCGACTAAACAGTGAAAGAAATACGCTTTGTAGTCTGTCTTAGTATTTGCTTTTAATACAAGATGACCAAGTCGTCTTTCTGCATCAATGGCATAGCTATGTTAGATTAAAGCGAATAACTGCAACTACTCATGTGTTCAACAGACCATGTATGTAAGTGTGACGTGTATGGATGCTTTGAAGGAACATGTTGATAGCATATTCAGTTTTTCATTGTGTAGTGTTTTCCTTGAGCAAAAACTAGTTTTTAGAGTTGCTAAGGAAGAGGAGGTGCTTTGAGTGCTCTTTTGAGTACAGTGGATAGTTTCCCTCTCCTTCATTACTTTAACCTTATGAAAGGTGTCTTCCAACAAGATATGCTATAGGAGTCAGCATCCTAAAATAGTACTGCTTTGGTAACTATAACATTTCCTTAAAGTTCTTTTCTAGGTTAGATTTCTTATTCATAAAATGTCATTTATCCAATAACTAAATACTCTTCAGAGTTCTAGTCTTTATTTTGTAAAATCCTATTAAGAGATACTTGTCTTCTGGATATGATTAGTAAAATAGTACAAATTGAAAAGATTAAATGCTAGTTCTGTTAATTTTATTAGATTTCTCTAACACATATCTTAAACGTTTAGGAAATAATTTTGTAACCCACAGTTCAGTTTCTTCATTTGTGAATTTGAAAACACTGCTTTTGAAAGAATCAAGCTTGATGCACACCTTTTGCTCCAGGGTTTCTTCTTGTCGTTGTCCTTCAGTGACAGATTCTCTTTCTGAGGCAGCCTGAAGCTTTACCAAATTGAAAGAAACTGCTGTTACCAACAGGAAGCAAAGTGCTCTGTGTGTGTTATATCTGACTATATTTGTTGTGGAGGAACTTACTCTTTGAATACTGTCTTGTGTTCGTTTTCTCTTCTGGTGCTTCTTTTTCTGAACTTAGAAGAATAGGGAATTAAAAATAAATCCGAACCCAACCCCACTTTTCAAGGGCTGCATAGAAGGGGTGCGGTAGACCTGAACTCCCATCTCTAAAACTGTAACCCACAATTTTCGTCAACGCTGGGCATGTGTAGATCTTTCCCATAGCTGTCAAAGCAGGGGAACGCTCAACCAGCCTTTGGATTACTATTGTGTTCTTTTAAATACTTAGCTTTTTGTTTGCTTGTGAAAATAAGTATTTTTCCTTTCACCTTAAGCTTTTAAATCTGGCAGCTGAAGACCTGAGTGTGTCTTTTGGAGTCCTGTTTTCTAATAAGACTTAAAATTTATAGCTTACAAACATCTTAAACGGAGTTGTGGCATAACTTCAGGCTTGAATTCTACAGCTCCGTAACTCCTGCTGCTGGCAATTCGTTACAACTTCCCTACCAGTTTCTTTAGTAGCTGAGAAGATAAGCTCTTGAAATGGCAGGGGTCTTCTGCATGTGGTTATGAAGAGCCAGGGATTCTGACCTAATCAGTTCAACTTGCGCTGGAAAAAGCATTTAAGTTGTTTTTGGTAGCTGCACAGACAAAAAACTGTCTTAAATATTTCACTGAGCAATACTCAACTTCTGCTTGAGATGGCTGTATTGATTCTGAATAACTTTATCAGTTTTATTTGCATAACTTTTATTTGCATAATTTTCCACATCATGAAGTGTGAGTATACAAATTCAGAGCGTCTGTGAAAGTAAAGTTACAGTAACTGCGTGAGTATGTTTATGAGAAGGCAAATCTCCCATAAAACTTAATTAATTATTCTTAAAATAGGCTTTTAATTGGTTGATTTTTTTGTGTGAGTAAAGCTTACTGATTTTGTTTTTATCAAATGAGTAACATATTCCTGTGCAGTGGTTTTGTTGTGAAACTAATTAACTTTGGAGTGCAACTCATGGCGTGATAGATGTTGTGCTCTTACAACTCAAATCTTTTGTGTCTTAAAAAAAACCAAACAACCCCAAAAACCCAAACCAACAAAAAACCTCAAACAAACCAAACCCTTAATAAAAGAAAGAAGCCTCAGGTTTTTGCAAGAAGGGAAAATGTTTGCCTAATATAAGCCGTGTACTTCTCTGCGTCTATTTATTTTGCTGGATATCATTACACAACACATAGAGGTGGAATTATGGACAAATTATCCCAGTAAAAGGAAGATAAAATATGATGTTTCTACTGGTCCTGAGCATCTGAAGTAAGACATGTTTAAGATGCTTCACAGGTAACGTATAATTTGAGGATCATCATCCACTGGACCAAAGAATCCTGAAGCCTCGTAATCAGGAGTGTACATCAAGACCTTTTAATCTCTTCCTCCTTCCTCCCGTACTACTTTCTCTTTCTTTTTCCTTTTTTTTCCTCTCTTCCAACAAGGGCTGTTTGGTGTTGTCCAAGTAGGTTTCAAAGTAAATTTTTGAAAGAAAATGGGTATCTTCTAACATACGATAGGTTGGCTAAATGACAGCTATTAGGCCTTCTTTCCTTGGTGGCTATGATGCTCCATGTATCTTATTGTAGGAATAAATATAAAAATGATTTCACAGAACATTAGTTGCTTCTGTATCCCTTTCAGAAGATAAATCGTCTCTCAAATGACTCAAAACTCTTGCTTATATTGCTAATAAGCTAGCGTCATGGGTTTAGAAAACAAAGCAAGTAGCCTCTAAAATTACTTGATTTCATCCCATTTTACAGCCAGCCTGAATTTGGTGTAAGTGAAGTTTCCTGAGAACTTGTGGTAGAATAAATGATGAGTAAATGCAATCTTGCAATGACTTCTAGTGAAAAAATATTTACTTACCCTACAGTTTGCAGGAGTTAACAGAAAAGACTGGGATAAGAAGTTTGTCACCTCTGTAAATAGATCGAAGAGTTACTGGGTCTTTGATAAGTATCTCATTGAAGAGTTTATCTGTAGCTTGCTTGTTGAGCTTCCTGAATGAAAGATACCAGGCAAATGGAGATTTGAAGTATCAATACTAAATATCTAGTAGTTTTTGAATGCCTAAAAGGAGTCCTGAATGGCTGGTAGAGCTCACAGTGCTTAATCATTTTGCAAAAGCTGTAACAGAAGCTTTTTTTTCTTATGGTAGTAGGTGAAATACTGAAATTAACATTGGCTGTTACCTATAAAGTTTGTAAGAGGTAGTTGTGAATTTAAAGGAGAGAATGGCTGAGATCAATGAAGAAGCTGTTGTGTATGTAGCTAGCTACATACATGTTTTTGGCTTTGTGTTTCTAAATGCAGCTGTAACAAGTGTAAATAAAAGCAGTAATCACTCTGTAGTGTAAAGTTGTCATTCCTCTTGCTTGAGGCAAGAAGTTCGCCTTTATAATTTGCACAAATGCATTGAAGGTTATGTACTTAGTGTGGTAAATCACTGAAGTATTTTGTGGATGTCTTTTGGAAAATAATTTATTAAAATATCTCACGTTCCATGCTTTTAAATATTATGCTTGGAAAAAAGTGTCTCTAAAAGAAATCTTAGGGAAAAAGTAGATTTGCTTTTGGTATGAGTATGTTCGTTTTGACATAATTTTTGTAGTGTTTTGATCTGTCACGTGAATTTCTCCTGAAGTTGTAACCCGTTTTTCTGTGTTCTTTTTAATGTCACTTACAGAAGTTTTGTAATGCAAACTCTTCTCTAAGTAGTGTTGTTATAGCTGTCTCGTGTTGTATGGTGTGTATCCAGACATATTGCCTAGAAGCAATAGGAATGTTCTTTCAATAATGCATAGGTTTGTATTCACTACTTGCACACCTTGCATTCAACTCTAAGTGTTGCAGAGCAAAATGTCATGGATGCTACTAATGTGCCCTCATCACTAACATTGGTGTGACTCAACTACATGCAGAGCCATCATGTCTTATGGTACAACTTCATGTCATCGTTGTAATTTGGTATTTCAAATAAAACGTCATGGTAGCCAACCAAACTTGCCAGCATAATCAATGTAACGTCTAATAGACTGCTCCATCTGGAATAATGTGCTAGCGTTTGAAGTATTTGAGTGAGCAGTAACTTGTATACGGAACAGAAATAATAGTTGAGGGCAGATTGCCTGAGGCTAATATGCGATTACCCGAGGATGTGGGGAGTCTTTAGTGCTGCAGTTGTTCAGCTGGCCCTTCCAACTTGTGCTAAGGCTTCAAGTAGAAGTTTCTATCGCGCTTCGATAGCTCCAGAAGGAGTCATAACAGAGCAAGTTGTCCACTGAGTAAGATTCATGCTATGTGACTACATCAGTAGATTGTGTATTTGTTGGAGGTCTGAAACTTAAAGCTGAGATGGCAAATAGGAAAATTCCTGTTTTAACCTCCTTTGCAGCCTGTGCTGCAAAGCAAAGCTTTTCTTCTGTTATCATGAAAGTAGGTCTTACATTCTGTATAAAGTTAGATGTTAGAAGCTCTTTTTTATGTAACCACAGAAAAATGAGTTGTCACTGATTCAGTAACACCCTTCTTATCTCCACTTCTCATGTTTAAATGGAACAGTCAGTTCTCTCTATATATTTGTCTTTTCCAGGAAGAATCCCATTCACTTCCAGCAGTTCAGTCACCCTAATGATGATGACTATCATGAAACGGAGATCGTAACTCAGGGTAACAATGATAACCGGCCTGAATGTCCATATGGAATGGCTTGTTATAGGTAAGAAACACTGTACAAAATGGCTTTTCTTGTTTTACAGGTTAAGACTGTTCTCCCCTGGAGTTACAAAATTATAATAGGATAATGAGTAATTCTTGACGTTAAATCTTGAGCGTAGGCTATCATTATGGTTCTTCCTAAAGTCTCACTGCCTTCTGAAATTTCCTGTGGACAGACTGCTACCTTTAAAGTACCCAAGGCTGTGCAAAATATTTGTTAGCGATTTCAGCTGGTAAACATGAAAACTTGACTTTTGGAACCTATTCAGTGACTCAAAGATCAACACGTTTGTCAATGTAGTAAACTATTCCCTCTTTTTTTTTTAACATAGATTATAGTTACATGTTGTTCTTGATATGTAATTTATAAATTTTGATAAAGTATTTGTTGAGGTTTTGTACAAAAACTATTTTAATCGGTTTTGATTTGTTAGAAAGCATAATTTAGGTAACAGCAATAAAATCCAGTTTATGTCTGACTTCAGTTTCTTCTAAGCACTGTTGATTTTCTTCAAAAGATTGGTTTACCTCATTGTATTTCTCAGTGTCTAGGTTTTACACTTCTATTTAGCAGAGTTTAATGACTGCTCTGTAATGGAAAAAATGGACAAAAGGATATATTTTGAGGCAACAGCAATTCTGTGGGAGCATATTGAAATTAACAGCTGCTGTTAATAAAGATTTGCCTTAGCAGAAACACTTTCTCCTCTCTCTCACAGAAATTGTGATGATCCTAAAGAGCATGTTCTCTATGAAATGTAACAAAATGAGGGTGGCTTTTAAGAAAAAGCCAAGTTATATTCAACTAATGCAGAAAAGGTTTCTCTTCTGAAAAACAGAAAATTGAGAAATCTGGGTTTATTTCGATAATGAAATTGACAACATACTTTTCAGGAGTACAACGGATGCTTTATGCAATTCCAGATAAGACAACCTCTGTGCTGTATTAATTGATAATTTCTTAATCTGTGTTTGTTTCTTTGGCGGTAGAGGAAAGGAAGCACCTTGGAGCAATAATAATTCTATCAACAAAGCAACAGATGCAATTTGAAGAGTTTTCTTCTTATTTTTGTTGTCTTTATCTGTTGGCTACTACTTGAAGGGAACATAATTAAATGATCTAAATGCTATGCCTTGAGTTGGGATCAAATGGTCTGATGCTGACAATAGTAGTAAAACACTGAAATAGGCAATTCTTCTTGTTCCAGTACAGTGTATTTAATAAGAAGCTGTATTTTCATTTTTTATTCAGGTAACTATCACTTCTGTCTAATGCACACATAATGTACATTGGGATGGCAGTAGAGATAGAATTGTAAATCAACTTGAAGCATGTGAATTTGTGACAATTTTTTTGACATAAAAAATAAGACTTTTCTAGTGAAGACTAACTGTACTATTCTGTTCTTTGAAGAATAAGAAAACATAAATAAGCAATTGCTTTTACAAGGCAGTCTTCACAGCAAGGGTATTCTGTAAAATATAGGAAAAAGGGATGAAAATTATCCATAAAATACCAAGGAGTTCTGGGCTTGTTAAGTGTGGAACAAGGTGGCAAATCAAGCTTTTACTGTTTTCTTTGCAGGAAGAACCCACAGCACAAGCTAGAATACAAGCACAGTGCACCTCCAGGTAAGCCAACTTGTTCGATGTAGCTCAAAGTGTGGGAGGGTGAAACTCCAGAACCCAGTAATGGATACCAAAAATTTGGACTAAAATGCTTTCAGCTACTGTAAGTGAAAAACACCGCATTTACAGCTTGCTTTGTATTGCCCTGCACCCTTGTGCTTCTTAAGCTTGAGTTCTTGCCCTTGTCTGTGATAAGGAAGGTTGCTTGGCCACTGCAGACCTGCGCTCACTTTTTCATATGTTTTTCAACTGAAGTGAGATGGCCTGGGTCAGACACAATTGACATAGTTTATATGCGTTTTATCTTACATATTGACAAAACTGCTGTGTGGCAAGTGGCTATTTTCATAGGTTTTATTGAAAGTTAAATATGGTGTAGTGTGACATTACTGGATCTCTGTATTCTACTTCCTCCATTCAGAGCTGCAGTATTACAATGAAAGCAGGCAGTATAGTTAGGTGTTACTGAAGTTATTTGTCAACACTGGGTACTGCAGTAAATTATTTCTGTAGCTTTTCTCTCACCCCCATAGCAAAATGTGTACAGAGAAATATTTTATGTTTTAACTGTATAGATTTATATGTTAAGACTTCATACTTACTTTTTATTCTTATTTTTCTTTTGATAGGAAATCCTCAGGTAATATATGATTTTAAAGTCTTGTGATGCTCTAAAACAAACATTGCAAGCGTGTCTGTCATCTTGTTTTATTTTAAATTTTTTTTGGACCAATGATTTTCATACTGAGAGAACAAATTTTTTCATGTATGTTCTCTTGAGGCTTGGAGGCAATATAATTAAAACTGAATCTGAGTTTCTATTCTAAAACTTTCTAGTCTTTTATATTCCAATAACTAGACTTGTTGAAAAACACAGGGGAATGTGCTGTTTACATTTTTTCTGTTTGTAAAGAATTCAAAGAGATACTTTGCATTTTTTGTGCTTTTCTTGATTATTGGACTTGAAATTTTTTTCCACTTGAAATCCCAGTGCAATAAACAATACTTCAGAGCATGACAGTTATGGAAATGCAATGATATGTATTTTACTTAATAATGTCATAATGCTGATTCTTTAAAGGAGAAATGGCATTTATGGAAACAATAGTGTGAAATATTTAAATGTTTTGAAATACTCCAATTTTCTACTTAAAAAATCCAGCCAGTATTGATGACATTTGTCTGCAGATGGCATGATTCATAATAGCAGGAACTGTTCATCTGGGTATTCTCTCAAGAATCATTCAATACTAAAAAAACGGGGGGGGGGGGGGGGGGCAGCAGAGTAGTTTCTGTACTTGTAAATACAGCAGAACCATTGCAGCATTTATTGTAATAGGTCAGTCTTCTATTCTACCAACCTCGATGAATAACCCTTATGCTAGGTTGTACTCTGTCCTGACTAATAACTTTTCTCTCTTTAGTAACCGAAAGAAGAACCCGACAACGGACTTCAAAAAATGGTGAGCATGTTCTAACGTTGTGAATGGGCACATCAGCACGGGGTGCAACTGATCTGCCTTGGTTTTCGGGCATTTAATAGTGCTGGAGATGCTTGATAATACTTAGCTGAGGAGAAAGTATTCGTTATTTTAGTATAACCCTGCTTGTTTTATCACATGTAATAGTGCGGAAATTGTCTTTGTGTCAAGCTTCCTGGGTTGACGTACCTATACTTCCCTGGAAGCAGACAAGAAAGCAAACAAATGTTTTAAAGCAAGACACGTGGCTAAATTGATTCTTCCTTCCTTGCACAGGGGTCATAACAGGATGAAAGGAATCCAATATTTCATCCACAACTAGTTAAGGTTGCCCTGTAAAGACTGATTGCTCTTGAAACATTGGTGTATTCCTTCTGCATTGCATTGACCTTTAAATAACTTTCAAGTGATATCTGTGCATGTGCTAATGAGCTTTTCTTATACTTACTAAGAGGTATTGATGTTTCAGGTAAGATACTGGCTTGTTAGGACTAAAGTATAGAAGAAGGTTAATGTCTTTGAGATCGGGGCAGCTTTAACTTTAAACCACATATATATCCTTCTTACTTTAATTTCTGGTAATCAGTGAGGATTATGTAGTAGCACAGGTGAGCTGTAGTCTCTCTTGATAACGTAAATTGTAATACTGTGTGTGAATATCTCCTCCACTTACCAGTGGCACACATAGCTTGCTTTGCTGCTGCCAAGAAGGTTAACTTACACATTGTGAGTGCGTGGACTCCAGCTTTAAATATCCTTTCGGTCTGTTTTCAGGCTTCTTTTGTGTCTCTTTCATGTGTGAAGCTTCCTATTCTTTCTAAAATAATTTTAAAAAGTGAGCTTTAAAGAGCAGCCTGAAAGTCTGATGGTATGCCATCTTCACTTCCACTGGCCTGAACAAAGCATGAGGATGTGGAACTGCGGCATCTCAAGTAGAAGTGGGAACTGGCTTGTCTTCCTTGAGATCACCAAGGTGATCTCCCAAAGAAATCGTCAAAATAGAGAGATCTACCTTCTAGAGAAAATAAATAAAAGTGCAAATAAGTATAGTTAGTTTTCTAGGCAGGGTGTTTTGCCCTCCATTTCCGTTGTGGGTAGATGCAAGAGTTTGCCGTTATTCTTTCTGCTGACAAATTTTTTCCCCATCTCATTTCCTTATCGTGTATGCATGCACTCTTGCTATCACTGAACGCTTGATAGGGTTGTATCTGTGCACTAGTATATTCTGAGGCGTATTTGTTACCTGTCTGTTTTGACGCATCCCATGCCCCATCTTGGTCACTGCTCCCTTGTAGAAATGTGTATTACAGCGTCGTGAGAATTGTTAGCAGCATTGTAAGAGCAGTGAGGCGTTAAGATTTTATAATGAAGCAAGATGAACTGTGTGCATATCTGAAGTCCTCCTTACTCTAAATCTAAATCTTGACGGTTTTAAACTGTAGCTGTGCTTTCATAGGTATACCTTCCTTACCTGAATGGTAGATCTTGCGTGTACAGCTCATGGCACGTCGTCAGCCAACCGTGACTATGGGTGGAAAAGTCCTTCTCTTGTAAGCACATAAAACTTTAACACGGAAGTGAAATTCAGTTTATCAAATTCAACTCCTCTTACTAAGAAAGAACCAGGGAAGAACTGATGTTCCGTGCACAGGGAAAAGAAGGGAATTCATTAATTAAAGTGCTGTTCATATTTACTGGATTTTTAGTTTATTTTTTTCTATGTCTTGTTGACTGGCTTGCTTAGCACTCTTGAGGGCAAAGCTTGTAAAAGGCTGGGCTCCACAAGCTCATGTCTGAGGCAGTCAGATGGAGGCATGTAAGGTCAGTCCCACAGACAGTCAGGGCTCCACTAACCCTTATTTCGTGCTGTTTGTCACAACCGCGCTGTTAAGCACAGCAGCATTAATTTCCATACAAGTGTATTTAAACTCCACCAGCCAAGAAAAGAAGGGTACCATCTACGTGACATTTGATATGTTCAGTTTTTAACATTTTTAGCCTAATTGTTACCAGAGGGACTGCAGATTGCCTATAGAGAATGCAGTCTATGTTCTGAGAAATAATCTAAGGCTAATTTCCGGGAGAATAGTTGTAAAGGAGGAAACAAAACAAAACAAAAAAAGGTTAGAGTTCTGCTGTCATTAAATTGTCACTACTGAATGACCTCACTACGTTGTTGCTACCCAAGATGAATGACCTGCTGTGGCTATAGACTATACAGGATTCTCCTACATGCTTCTTCGTAGGTTTTCTAGCAAGCTAATCAGCTCACTTCCAAATATAACTCTTTGAAAAGGGCAGTCAGCATGTCAGCAAGCTTTTTCTCCCCACGTGGAGCAGATAGATACTTTCAGAGAAAGTTTTAAGGTCATCTTTAGAAATATGGTACTAGGGAAAAGGCAAAATTGCGCCTAATGAGCAGCTTTAGGGGCTGTGGGGCTGAGTTAAACTGTAGTGGAACGAGGTGGAGTGGGAAGACATGGAAGGAAGCACATCATTCACTGCTGAAATCTAAAAGCATTGATGTACGGGGAGGAAAACCATAGTATGCTCCTTGTACATTTGTAGGAAAATATATGGAAGTAATCGGTATTTTGCCAGAATTGCTACTTCTGTTGTAAAATACCACCCCATAGTGCTTTGAAAGTGAAGAGCAGCTTTTCTTTGCTAAGCAGGTTTTGGGCTTATTACTCTCATAAGCTTAGCCTTGGAAAAGGGATTTTGTTCTTATTGTATTTAGCATCTTTGTTTTGACCTCTCCCCTCCAAGACATAATCCATGCCGCAGGACCATAGTCTGTGATTCTTAGAAGCAATTCTGCTGGTGTGGGTAAACATGGGCGTGATTAATTTCCTCTGAAGTCTGGTAAACAATAAACTAGCAAGCAGAATAGTGGATTACAGCTCAAATTTCAATGTTGGCATTTTCAGGATTTTTTGCTAGGTAGTGCACAGTCAGTCCTTCAAAGAATATAGAATATAGATTGCTAGCCATAGCATATTTCTCAGCTATGTTATTGGCTGTGTCACACGTGGCTGAGGAGGTCATTCGGTGCCCCCGTAGCACAATTCACTCATAAAACTCTGTATCTTTGAGAAACTTGGCTAATGTTGTAAATGCTTTCGAAAGCCTTGGCTGAGAGTTGCTATAGAGTGCAAACTGTTAATCAAACCATAAGATAATTCTGGAATAGTAATGTTCCCACTAGTAGAAAAATGTAACTGATAGAAGATGTGATCTGACTACATAAGGTACTAGTGTTCTCGTTAGTTCACCACAGGCATAGCTTGCATGCCTGGAGCTCTGACCTGAGGTTGCAAGAAGCTGCTAAGAAATGCTTATGGTTAATATAAATGTTGATGATTTGGACTAGGATCTGTAGCTGAGAAAAAAAAATACATGTTGATAGTTTCATATGAAAGATAAGAACTGCTCAGCAGATAAATTTTCTGTATGAGATCATTGACAGGCTATCTCTAGATGAAATAAGAATGCAGAAATTGGAGGCTTGGAAGAAGAGAAACAAATATGGTTTTACTCAGAGGTATGACTGAAGGGCAGAACACTTGGTTGGAATATTAACAGACTGTGGCTAGTTAGGAATTGTGGACATGTAAGAAAAAGAGAGAGAGTGCAGGCTTTTAGAGCAAGGGTTATGCACATCTGCCAAAATCATGAAGCAGTGGAAATAAACTTGTTAAGGTTCACAGCTACCAATAAATAAAAGGAGAAGACATGGCAGCAGCTTTGTATAGACAATACCAAATCAGATAAGATAAGGCTTCTTCAAATAGTAGAATTATCCTTCCCCTGGGAATTGATTTAAATGTGCCAACGTAGTCAAACAACTAAAAGAATACTGCAAAACAAGCTGTCTAAAAAAGTTTAGGAACATGCTGTGAATAGCATCCATTTCTTGTAAACAGAGGTTTCTGAGTCTTTGATTCTTGCCAATACAGAGTATTACGAAATACCATGAAGGCAGGAGGCAATTTGATCACAAATGTAATTTGTGAAGAAGATGCATGGACAGCCAATTAGAAAGCAGTGCAATAGAATAGACTGAACTGGGAAACAGGTAGGCTGCACCCAGCTCAGGAGAGAAGTGTTCAGCATGTGTTGTTTCCTTAACCTGTGTTCAAAAAGGAAGCACAGACTATCCAGCATGGATCCAAGTTGAGAATGTAGGAGGCGAGTGATCTAGCAGATTCCCTTCTCTCACCTGAAGCTCAGGAAAGAAGTGAATGGAAATTAAAAGCCATGTCAGATTCCAAAGAGTATGAGTATCTAAGTAAGTACTAAGTAAGTATATATGGATGAAGGCAGAAAAGCGATGGTCAAAATAGCCCTTTGACAATAGCTAGAGGCTAAATGGCAAGATAGATGGATTGTTTAGGTACAGAAGCAGCAGGAAGCCAACTAGGAAAATTGTGTGTGCCACTCCTTAGGGAAAGGAGGGTTATCAGAAGACATTATCTCATAGTGTTTTCATCTGATATCAGAAGACATTATCAGAAGAGGCCTGATTCTGTCTTCCAAGTGCCGGAAGAAAAGCCAGTAAGGAAGACTGCTAAGTAGTCAGACTGCTAAGTGGTAAGTGCTGCAGTAGGGGTCAGAGAGAGATGGCACAGCTTTTCATGAATCTTGAAAATCAAACCCAAAGTTGTCAGCATTGCATAGAGTGCTTTAGTTGATTCTTTCCCCTCCTGAGGGGAGAGACTAACTAGATGGTCTCTGGAAGGTCTCTCTAGTTCTGTATTCACGATTCACGAATATATGACATTTTGTCCCTACAGGAAGAAGGGCTGTGGAGAAAGACAGTGCCAATGATGATGAACCAAATGAATATGACCTTAACGACAGCTTTATAGATGATGAGGAAGAGGAGTGTGAACCTACTGATGAAGACTCTGACTGGGAACCAAGTTCAGAAGACAAGGATAACGAAGATGTTGAAACGCTTTTGCAAGAAGCACATAGATTTGTTAAGACCAAAAAGTAGCTGCAGGGGAACAACATTATGAATGTCCAGTCTGATTCTGCTAAAACATGGATGTGCAAGGAAAGGAATTGCTTGGAAAACTGTTTTTTTCCTCAGTGATGTAGGCACTATAGGAAGATTTTAATGGGGTCGAGGGGATTCAGCAATGCCTCTCTTGTCCATATGTATTATTTTGGTGGGGTTTTTTTGTTTTATTAAGTGGTGGAGGCAGAGGACTGAGCTCTGGAAGTTTTTGTTTTTTCTCATCTATTTCTTTTGCAACACCATTGGTGTCTCATAGTTTGAAATACAATTTTAAAGATTGTTAATGCTTCCTCTTCCTGTGCTTGAAAGAAATACTGGCATTAGGAAAGCCATTTGTTTTGCTAAAACACAATATATTCTGTGTTGAATTAAGAGGAGTTACACGTCACACTTGCAGTATCACAGGCTAACTCTTGGGCATTGCAGGAGAATCCGTCTAAACCATTTTTTAATGTTGTTTTGAGTTAGTGCAGTCTTAAACTTCATTAGTCTGCTACTAGCTGTCCTTTTAGGTGTCATTTCTTTGATTCTCTTGATGTACAGTGGTTAAATACAGGTTGTCTAAATCACGTGAGAAGAGTATCTCAGTGTATTGAACCACTTGGTTGCCTCAATAATTTTGGTGTATTTGCTCTAATTACAGTAGTAGCTCTTTCCATGCCTGTACATCACTGGAATTGTGTTCAGTTCATAATAAAGCTGAAGTCTTGATGACTGTATTTTTGCACAATTAAACTTGTAACATACCGTGGGAAAAACGTGTAACTGTGTCTGTGATTTCTAAAGACTTTGGGGGGAAGTCCTGCCTTCAATGTGTTCACAGCTTCTCTGAGCTTTCAAGAAAGGTAAGGTCTCAGTGTGGTTTGGGACAGATGACTGGAGCCATGTGAATTGGGTGCTTTTTTGGACATAATCCTGAAATTCTGCAGGGCAGGCATTCTGTGGTTGTGGCTCCCCTGTGAACACTGCCCAATCATGGTTGAAAATAGACATCCAAATACACTCAAGCTTTTCAGTTGGGTGGCAAAATATTCTGTGCTTAAAATAAAATGGCCATTGCTGCAAGGTGGCATTGCTTTTAGATGCAGGATCATCTTTTGTCAATTGTTGTTAGAAGCTTCTCTCAAAAATTGTAGATATCGAAAACATAAACGTTTACAATGGGCAACTGTTCCGAATGTGGAGAACATCGGCTTCTCTTGGCCCGTGGGTTACTGTTTGCTAAAGCTATTCCATACAGAAACAATCTAGTTGGTGTTTTTTACAGTGTCTGATGATTTCTGTGACTGTAACCCTCCTCAAGCCGAAGCATTCTGCATTGTCGTGTTATCTTGTGAATAGCTGTTTAAGCTGCTCTTGGGCGCTGCTAGCCTTGACTTTGAAAGTAGAAATAGCTTTTTGTCGCTGGAAGCTCCCAGTCAGATATGTAATCACAAAATCAAATTTAGAAGTAATTCTTGGTTTTTCATGATAGATCAAGTTTTATTACTGAACTGAAAAAGGACTGAAATTATGTATGACCAAAGCAGCACCCTGGGACAGTCAAAGCCATAAACCAAGCTGCTCTGTACTAGTAGATTGATGTTATCTCTATTTAAGCGTATTTTCCTGCTCTTGTATTCTTTCCTTAACACAGGATATATTTTTAATCTTATGTAGGGATGAATGTGAAACTCCAGGATATTGGAGTATTGATTGAAACCACTCTGAGGTATGGATGAGGCTACTCCGACTCTCCGCAGACGCCCCAATGTCAAGTGACCCGATGCCTTTTCGGTGAGTCAGGAATGCACCACAACTTAGCGGGCTGACTCTAGAGATAGTCCTGTGATTACACTCGCTCTGGCTACCGTTTACTCTGTAATGTATTAGTGAAATAATAAGGGGTACATTCTGACCATCTATGCCGATTGCCTCCGAAAGGCAAAGTATGATATTTCCCCAGGTAGTCTCTGCATCATGTTACCCTGTAATATATGCTTATTAGTTCTGAAAAGAAGAGGCTGTTGGAATCTTTACCACCCCCCCAAAAAAAGTATTTTAAAACGGTGTACTTTAAATGACGTGAGTAAGAAGTGCTTTTCTTCAGCTGTCCCCCTTAGAGGGTACCCATCCATTTTCACAAGACAGGACTAAGATGCGTAAGCTCTCTTTTCCTTGCATTATGAGGCGCAAACCGTAATTCCTCCTCCTCCTCATTTTAACTCATGATACCATACTTCCAAGCTGCCCCGGAATTCCCTTCCCGTAGCACCTGCAGGTTTTGGTATGTTTTCCCTCATTCCCGGCTTCCCCTGGGGCTTCCCCCTCCTCTTACTCCACCGCGCCGCCCCCCACCCTACGTCGGCGTCGGTGCAGGCGCGCGGCGAGGGGGCCGTTGGCGGCAAGGGCCGTCGCGCGCGGCGAGGGGGCCGTTGGCGGCAGGGGCCGTTGGCGGCAAGGGCCGCCGCGCGAGCGCGGGCTGTGGAGCTGCCGGGAGCGGCGCCACCCTGAGGAAGAGGAGGAGGGAGTTGGGCGTTTTCGGGGAGGACGGCCGGGGAAGCGGACACCTCGTCCTCAGGTAGTGGGGAGAAGACGGAGCCGCTTTGCTCCGGGGAGTGGGGACAGTGGGCGGGCCAGATGTGTGGAGACTGCGCCCGGCCCTGCCGCGAAGGCGGCCACAAGCACCCAGTGTGTCTCAGGCTGTGGGCTGTGGGTGTCACAGTGGGTGTTTGGGGCCTGAGGTTCCAGCAGGCCAGAGGCTGGGCACCTCAGGTGCTGCCTGTTTGCACCTCAAAAGTGGTCATTACACACCGCTCCCTTGGCATTTGGGAACTAACAGAGTTGGTTTAGTATTGAAAGTTTCATAAATGTAACCGTATTCAAAAGCTGTTCTTCAGACAGAATTATTTGTGTTGAAGAATTGAATCCTGGCCCAAGCAATGAGGTACACCTGAGGGGGTGGGGGTCAGAAACCAGCCAAGAGCTTTATGCTAAGGGAGCTCCAGTCGTCTTGTGGTGGACATGGGGTGAAGGGAATGTAAATCACCCCTGAGCCATGCAGCTCCCTTCGAGCTTTTCCGATGTGCGTATCCTCCAAATAGTGGTACCTGACGCTTCCCACCTGTCTGTCTGACAGGTCTGCTTGCACTCAGCCACAAAAAATGGAGAAATTTAGCAGCATCTCAGATTATTCTAGAATACCCTTTGCTTTGAAATGTATTATTTTCTGCTCAAAAGTGGGAAACAAGCATGACAAAAATACCTTCCACTTGATGCATTTCATAAAAATTCATCTATATTCTTAGATCAGCCTATTGTCTCTGAAGTGTATTGCATTCCTAAAGGGTAATCTCCTTAGTTCCTTCCTCTCTGCCTTCCCAGTGTTAATTCATTTGGTAGGGTGGAGGGATTCCCCTTTCTGCTTGGTAAGTACAGTGTCATATCTGGTGCTTGTTGGTGACATCTTGCATTAGGGGAAAAGCAAGCGAGAAACATTTGTTCCCATTGGGGAGGTCAGCAGCAAGATTTGCAGTTGTTGTGGACCTTTGCAAGGCCATATGGCCCTTGAGTCATCCTGAGAGAGCTGTCCTGGGGAAACGTGCTTTCTGGGAAATGAGTTTTCTGGGGAAATGCGGCTCTCTGCTTGAAGCCTAGTCCTGTCCGCAATGCTAGCACATGCTTTCTTTCCTGATCAGGCAAGGGTACCCCGTCCCTGGGCCAACAGTCCTTGTTTCTCACAGCAGAGTCATGTGGTCATAGGAGCCAAAGGCCTGACTGTGCCACCAGCCTGATGGTGTTAAGCATCAGGCTCTGTTTGCTCCTGTTTGCACCTTCCTGAGAAGCGTCCTGCCAGGGACTCAAGCTCTTCTGCTAGATAATGCTTGGTGTCACTGATGTCTGTGGGGATGCCTGGGAGAAAGGCAGGGGATGGGAGGAAAGGAAGGCAGGAAGTGGCTGCACAAGCATGCAGGCAATGGAGAAGGCCTGCCCTGCTTTCCCCAGCCCATCAGGATGTATTCTACAAACCAAGAGAGAAGTCTTGCCTTGCCTCGCCCTTCTGCCTGTCCTCTACACAGAGTGAGTCGCCTGTGTACAGGCAGGAGCACCCCACCTTCCCCTGCCCCTCTGGGCTGTTGTACAGATGAGCAGTATATTTTCTAAGTACAGAGTCATCTCTTTGGTCTATAGACAGCCTATATTCCACGTAGTCAGAATAGCCTAATACAGCCTGTGTGCACCAAGTCTTTACTCTGCAAAGACAAAGGCCTCACTTCCCCTGTTTGTGTGCCATTTTGTTGTCTGTATGGTGACAGAAAGGTATTGCCTCACCTCACCCTTTTGTTGTTTTCTGTTCTCTGTACAGCCAGTGTCCACTATATAAGCAGACCAAAAAACCCTGCCTTGGCATATCTAGTCTATGACTAGACAGAAAAGACATATTCTGTCTGCATACAGTCTATCTATAGATGGAATATAGTCTCTATCTGGAGAGAAAAGCGTCGTTCCCTCTTTTCTATAGGCAGAGTATATCCTATTATATGCTACAGACTGAGAAACCAAGTCTGACTTGCTTGTCGTTGTGTAGTCTTCAGGAAGACAGTATGTATAGTGACAGAAGAACCTCCCCTTGTTGGAATGTTGTGCATACGCAGCCGGTAGATACTAAATGTAGACATAGGTGAGGCATGCCTTTTCTATGTATGTGTATATTTAGCCCATATATTCTCTGTGCACGCAGAAAAGCCTCTCATCCCCTTGCCTGTGTATATTCCACATATAGATAGGCTGTGTTCTTTGTAGACTGAAAAGCCTTCCTCTCCACTCTGTGTATGAGCTACACACAGAATGTATTCTACAGGGGTAGGCATAAAAAAATCCTGTTTTTAGGATTGTCATATTATATTGCGTGTCTTCATACGGTATGATATGGTATTTCTTGTACTTATGATAATATATGTATTCTATCTATTATATTAGTTCCATTGTATGAGCCCTTGGCCACAACGCCCCGGAGGAGCCCTTCACTGTGAGGCCCCGGAGCGCAGCCCATCGTTTCCATGCTGCAGTGGAACCCCGCACTATGCCGCACCAGAGGAGCCTTTCATCATGCTGCGCCAGAGGAGCCCATTGTTGCACCATCCTGCAGGAGTCCATCGTGGTGCCACCCTGGAGGAAGCCATCGTGGTGCCACCCTGGAGGAAGCCATCGTGGTGCCACCCCAGAGGAGCCTTTTGTCTTGCCACCTTGGAAGAGTCCTTTGCTGCACGATGGCAGAGCAACCTGTCATCGTGCTGCCCCACAGGAGCTGAAAGACGCACCACGCCAGAGGAGCCCTTGGCCATGCTGCCCTAGAGGACCACGTCATGGCTAGATGGCAGAGGTGCCTTTCTTAATGCTGCCCTGGAGGAGCCCTTTGTGTATTGCCCTTGTCTGCATTCTGTGGTGGGGTGTGGGTTCTTTGGTGTGGTGTTTATAATATTCTGTTGCATGTTTTGCATACGCTATGGTATGGTATTTCTTGTGCTTATGGTAATATATGTATTCTATCTGTTGTATTAGTTCCATTGTATGTAGTTTATGCCATGGTATTTATTTTCTTGTATGTATTGTATGGTGTGTCTCGTATTGCTTGTATTGTATGGTATGTATTACTTGTGTTGTTTCTATTGTATTTTTGGTTCCTTGTGCCGCCCTGGAGGATCCCTCATCATGCTGCGCTGGAGAAGCCTGCTGTGCTGCTCGGGAGGAGTTCTTCATCACACTGCCCAGGTCTTCTTGGAGCCCCTCGTCACGCCACGCCTGAGGACCCCATCATCGCTGGAGGAGCCCATCACGGTGCTGCCCCTGAGGCATTGTATGAATAGGCCCCTATTCCATTGTATGGTCTGCATTGTATCGCATCTTTTCTCTTGTATTTTGTGTGGTATGGTACGTATTGCCTAGTCTGTATTGCATGGTACGTATTTTATGACATTGTATTGTGATCTTTTGCGTTAAGTGTTTTCTTGTGAGTGTTGCATTGTATTGTACAGGCTGGTATTGTAGGTGTAGTGTTTTGTATCGCACTGAGCTTGTGTTGTCCAGTGTATTGTGTGTATGGTCTGTATTTCTTGTGTTGTATGTATTGTATCTCTTGTGTGGATTCAGTGGTATCGTGTGGTACTTTTTCTGTTGTTTTGTATGTCTGGCATGACATGATATTGTTATTTACTGTACGTATTTTCTATATTCTGTTAGTTGAGTTGTATGTAGCTGACGTAGTCTCTGGTATGGTATTTATTTTTTCTGTGTATGGTATGTATAGGATGGTATGTATGATATTGCTTGTAATGTAGTATATTGCTTGTATTGTATGGTATGTCTTCCTGGTGTGGCTTGTAGTGTATCTTTTATTTCTTGTGCTGCCCTGGATGAGCCCATCGTTGCGCTGACACAGAGGAGCCCATCATTGCGCCAGCTGAGAGGAGCCTTTTGCTGTGGCATCCCTTAGGAGCCTTTCCCAGTGCTGCCTCTGAGGAGCCCTTTGCGGTGACGTCCCGGAGGAGCCCTTCATTGTGCCATGCCGGAGGAGCCACTGATTGTGTTTTCTCAGAGGAGCCCATTCTTTTGCTGCTCTGGAGGCCCTTTGCCGTGCCGCGCCAGAGGAGCCCTTGGCCCCGAGAAGCCCTTCACTGTGAGGCCCTGGAGAGGAGCCCATCGTTGCCGTGCTGTGGTGGAGCCCTTCACCATGCTGCACTGGTGGAGCCCTTCATCATGCTGCCCCAGAAGAGCCCTTTGTGTATTGCCCTTGTCCGCATTCTGTGGTGGGGTGTGCCAGGAGGGAAAAGTGGTGCTTGCTCTCAGTGTGTCCGGGGCCTGCTTTCACTGCTGCAGTAACCTCGGTACTAACAGTCTCCCGAGAGCTGGGCTCAAAACCAGCAAATGCCTGTGGATTGCTCCCACATGGAAAGTGCCAGGAGGCAGAAGTGGTGCTTGTTTTTACTGTCTTTTGGAACTGCTTCCATTGTGGCATTAACCTCTGTGCTAACACTCTCCCAAGAGCTGGTCTGAAAAACAGGAGATGGCTGCGGATTGCTCCCACATAGAAAGTTCCTGGAGATAAAAAAGTGGTGCTTGCTCTCTGTATTTCTGAGAAAGGCTTTCATTGCCGTTCTAACTTCTGTACTAACAGCCTCCCAAGAGCTGGGCTCAAAACCAGCAAATGCCTGAGGATTGCTCCGACATGGAAAGTGTCAGGAGGGAAAAGTGGTGCTTATTTTCACTGTGTCTAGAAAGTGCTTCCATTGCACCAATAACCTCTGTGCTAACACTCTCCCCAGAGCTGGGCTCAAAAGCAGCAAATGACTGAGGATTGCTCCCACATGGAAAGTGCAACCTCCCACATGGAAAGTGGAGGGAAAAGTGGTGCTTGCTTTCACGGTCTCTGAGAGCTGCTCTCACTGCTTTTTGAACCTAAGTGCTAACACTCTCCCTATTAAACATATAGAGATTACTCCAACATGGAAATGTTAGCACTTAGGTTACTGGGGCAGTGAAAGCTGTTCCAGAGACAGTGAGAACAAGCACTATTTTTCCCTCCTGACACTTTCCATGTTGGAGCAATCTGTATATGTTTGATGGTTTTGAGCCCAGCTCTGAGGAGAGTGTTAGCACAGAGGTGACTGGAGCAACGGATGCAATTCAGAGATACAGTGAAAGCAAGCACCGCTTTTTTCTCCTGGTGCTCTCCACGTGGCAGTAGTCTCTATATGTTTAATCAGTTTGAGCCCAGATCTGGGCAGAGTGTTAGCATTTAGGTTAAAAAAGCAGTGAGAGCAGCTCTCAGAGACCGTGAGAGCAAGCACCACTTTTCCCTCCTGGCACTTTCCACGTGGGAGAAATCTCTATATCTTTGATGGTTTTGAGCTCAGATCTGGGGAGGTAGTTAGTGTGGTGTATGAAGGCACGGACTCCGTCTGTGATAAGCACGAAATTGGTTATTGCTTCTCAAGCCTCGACTTTTATACCCAAGCTCTAAAACTTTCCGTGCACCTGCTAGGCAAGTAAACACATATTTCAGATCACTAACCCAGTCACCTTATTCAGTTCCCACTAAGATAAGTATGCGAAGTTGTTTTCTGTTCCATGTTTATATTGGACCAATTCCTCTTCATTCCATCTGTATCGACGTCTGCGTTCCTGTTTCTGTGTGCTCTGCTCACTGTGTCTTTGGCTGTATGCAGGCCTCTGCTTGTAGATCTGCCACAAGTGCATCTTGGGTGTAGGAGCACTCTCTAGACATTTGCTCTTTTTGAGCCTAGGTCTCGGTAAACTGAAAAAAGGTGATTTTGAGGATGAAGTCGCCAGGAAAGTGTGGACCCCCAAGGTTTGTGGGGCAATGAAAGCGGTTCGAAGACAGAGTAAGAACAAGCACCAGTTTTCCCTCTTGGGGACTTGGGTGTGGGAGCAATCTCCGTACATTTGGGTTTTTTTAGCCCGGCCCTGCATATAGTGAAAAAAGGTGGTTTTCACAATGACCAGTCATTTAATCCAGACCACTGAGAGATATGCATTGAATGTGGCAGCACTTTTTGTTTCCTTTTTTTTATATTATGATAGGGTCCTTTAAGACCCCTAGATTTGGAGGTTTGTTATTTACAACTATATAGACAGTGCTTGCTCTGAAGAATATCTAATTTCTATTTATTTCTTCCACTTGGGCCGCATACATCATTCCTTCTTTGTTTTCAAAACTCCTGTTTCTGTTTTGTCATCTTTTGTTCTCTGGTGCAGATCACAGCTGCTTTAATTTTTTTTTTCGCTCCTGCCTGCTCTTCAGCTGTATCATATCTTCATGAAAACTAATTTAGTTAATTCTCTATTTTAAAACTAGGCTGTGGTGCCTGGTCCACAGTTGCTTAGGAACAGCTACCCTCCGCACGCAGAGATAACTGGCAGGCAGGGATGCCAGCCTGTGAGTCTGGCCTAGAAAGGTGAGAAAAAAAAGAGCAAGACATATTGTTTCCCTCCGGGCTTTGACACTGCACATCCTACTGCTACACACCAGCACATATGTTTGAAGGGCATGGTCTGCTTTTGTCCCTAGAACTGTTTTTTCCAATAAAAAATACTGGCTTAGCACCGGACAGGAATCCAGTGCGCACAATACTATGTTTTGGATGCATCTATAGAGATCTAAGGTATCCTATTAATAAGCATTAGGCATGGATTACAATTAAACAAATCCCAACACTGACAACTTCACATAAACTCAAAGTGCACCAAGGAGGAATGTGAGTAACTTTATTACACAGAATTTAGGGGCCTAAGTGTTGCAATCTCCAACCAGGAGGCCTGGCATTTCCATGATGGGTATGTAGGATTTTTGCTACAGATCCCTTCTGTCCCAAGACTGCCTTCCAAAAATGCAGAGGAAACTGTGTGAAGAAAACTTTGTGGATTTTCACCATCCTCTATAGGTATTTGTATGTGGGAATGTACCTTGGCTCTCTGTTAAAAGTGTTTCAACCACATCTGTAGGTGAAAATTAAGAAATGCAAAAGATAAAACTCTGAGTGGGGTAGCATCAATCACAAATATTCAATGATGAAAAAAGATTCAGATTATCGTAAAAATCTTATTCCTTCAAAAATAAAAATCTGGAGTATGAATTTAGGATTCAAATTATCTAGAGTTTTGATGTGATGCAGTGAAATGCCAAAGTTAAGACTCAATAGCCTCGGTGACTATTAAGCAGGTACTCTTTATTGAAGCGGTGGGCGCACAGGGGATTGGTCCACCTAATGTGCACGCTGACTGATTTAGTTGCACAGTTTAAACACATACTATGTATACATACTTACCAGTTTTCCAAGAAATTATTACCTATTCATTAACTCATTATTACAGGTTACTGCCCACTCCCACATGCACGTTAGAGTCTCTCGGTGGTCTTCAGAGACATCTGGTGGTCGTTTACTTCCTCCATGCCTCTTCATTTTTGTGACCTTCTGGTGAACTGCAGGCCTCTACTCGACTTCTTTATTCTTGGTGGCGCATCAAAAGGGTTAGTTTTGACTAGTCTCTGCATACCTCAGTAATCCTGGGCCCCTTGTTTTGAGAGATAAGCTTCTACTACAAGGCTATATTGTCCTAAAGCATTCCGTCTTAAAAAATAAGAGATAAGTTCTGACATTTAGTACTACAACTGTTGCATCTGCTCTTTGTACAGCCTTAAGGCGCCTAGTCTCCCAAATTAAGCTCCTACTCTAACTCACAGTTCTAATATATTAAGCCCCTACTTCAATTAGTTTACAGCTTTAATATATCAAACTCCACTTCAGATGAAAATGTTCCTTTACTTGAAGGCCAGGATAGTAAACACACCTCTCCAGACAGATTTGTGAATAAAATCTCAGTAGTAGTCAAGTTGAGACACCAGTCTTCATGCCTTCCACATTACCTCAAACAAAGGATGAAACTGGAACAAGGCACAGCCAGAATTTTGTTAAGCCTTATGGGCTCTTGTAGATAAATTTCAGCTGGAGCTGCCTGCAGCAGCCCGCCAATGTATGCAGAGAGGAAAAAAACATTGCTTAAATCCAGACTTAACCCGACTCAGAATGATCAGAACAGATGTACTGTCTGGCCCTCCCTCTCTTCACTCCTGTCCTGCCTTTGCTGTGAGTCAGAACAGCTAATCTAGGGGCAAAATGGAAGTAATTTCTTCTGTATGTTGTTTTCCCTTCTCAAACTCAGGCTTAGCATGTATTTTTTGATATGCAAGAAATGTGGTTTATAGGAAAAGAGAAATAGCAAGTGCATCTTTCCATCCTCTGTTCTTCAAATACAACCTTTCCTAAATGCCATAAACTGTCTGTAGCAGCACTAACGAAACTTTGTGCTTCTAACCCTGCCCCAGTTCTGCCTCGTGCCCACGTGGGAATGAAGGCATGCCTTGGAACAAAGAAGTCAACGCCTTGTCCACTGGGTAGACAGAAAGGTCTGTTACAGATATCCCAAGAGAGATAATTTTGTGACATACATCTCTTTTTATATTTTCATATTTTATATATCTTTATATGAATCTGAATTTAGAAATTCACATAAAGATATAAATACGCAAATGGATGTTCAGAGGTGACAAGCCACTGTAAGTTACGCTGAAGCTCTGGGAATCGCAGATATTTGGCGTGTGTGAGACAGACACCACTCACTGTGGCACTAAAGGACGCAGTTCTGTGCTTAGCTGTGATCGGGCAGCGGTGAACGGCTGGGCACAAGTGCGAACATTTGACTGAGATTCTCCATATTCTCTCTGTTCTCTGCATTTTATTGAACACTGAGTAATTCTTGCTCCCTCCCCATAAGTGCTAATTCCATTATGGGAAGCCACTTATGCACGTATTTGGTAAGGTGACAGTTTGTATCAAGCTGACATTATGGTATAGGTGTGTCTGCTCTATTACTGAATTGTTGGTTTCATTTTCACTTCTTATCAAAGACCAAACGCAGGGCTCTGGCTATGATAGTACAATCCGATTCATTTATGCTAACTATCATGAATGAATGACAGGTGGAGATCATCACATCACTGATGATGATGAAAGCAGGGTTTTACCGGCAGTACTCTGCAGATCTGTGGATTGACCCTGAGCAAATCACTTAATCTTTCATTACCTTTCTTTCCCTGAGTGAAAATCCCCAACATCCATAATTATGCATTTTTGTAAACTGCATTAAGGTCTCCAAATGACAGGACCTATGTAAATGCAAAGTATTGATTGTTATTATTGTAAATGTGTTGTTAATTTTGGATATAAAGCACTTATCTGAATGGCTTCAAGAACTTTGATTAATATTTATGGCAGAGATTTTTCAAAGTGTTTTTTTTTAATAGCCTCCCATGTAATTATTATGAATATTTAAATATTAGTAAGTATTGAAGAAGGTATAACAAACACACAAAAGGTAATTCAGTAGCCAAAATGATAACGTGAGATCACCAGGGCTCAATCCTGTCTTGAAATATTAATTAATTTGCTGAATTATTCATTGCCTTATTTTATACATTAATTAATATCTTGGCAGTTTTGTAGCTTGACTTCTTTGGGTACAGCAAACCGGGCAGGGAGATGACAGCGTCTTATGCTGTTTGCTAGTGTTTAAATAAGGCAATTTTCATAATGTGATGAAAGCGTCACTAAAGAATGACAAAAGAGGTTGTTAATTTAATTTCTTGCATACTCTTTATTTATTCACTTGACAGTACTAGTGCCTTTGCATATTACACATCTAAAATGTCATTGAATTTTTTCTTCCCCACAGGCTTTACATGTTTAATTAGAGCATCTTCAAAGTCATTGGCCATTCCTCCGTACCAGTTGCTTTCAACCTTTCCCACACTGTGACTTTATTTCTGAAGAACCTCTTTCCCATTGGTACGCAGCTTGTAATTTTATGATTGTTCAGAAAGACAGAATTCAGCAACTCCGTATTGAATAGCCACGGGATTATTCATCTGCTTAAATTCAAGTCTAACCTGTGTATTGCCTGAGCAGCCACAGTTTTCAAACGTAAAAACAAAATGTCCCTGCTCTTGCTAAGGGCAATGTTGGGTCCCCGATTGCTGCAACAAAATAGAACAGCTGAAGGCACTAAAAAGTTGTTGGGGTAAGTTAAAGCCAGTTTCTTTGAAAACGTGACAGAGGTTTTCTAGAGTTTATAGTCAGTTACAGTCCGTGCCTTCAGGAAAGTACAAATTGATTCCAGTTTGGAATTAAACTTCTCTTAGTAAAAATCTGTCCAGTCTTAGAAAGTCTTGAGAGACCACACAAAAAACCTAGACAACAAACGAAACTTTCAGAGTGACTTGGACTATTTGCTCAATCATTTCTACTTTTAACTACTAAAGACACACACGCATTATTATCTATCAAATAAAAAACATCTGTGTGAAAAGAATCAACAGGATTTTATATTAAAGAAAAAAAAAAGGCCTGGTAAAGTAGCATCCATTAAAAAAAATTGTAAAGGCCTGTTGTCCTGGTTTTGGTGAGGATAGGGTTAATTCTCCCCAGGCTCCAGCAGGGACACAGACCTTCCATCGAACTTGAGCCATGCCCAGCCTGAGCAGCTCAGAGCAGGCTGGGGCATCTGGGTCTGGTCGGTGAGCATCTGTTCCGTAACTGTGTTTGTATATTTCTCTATCGGTGTTACTGTTGTTGTTTTCTTGTTCCCTTTTGCTGTTCTGTTAAACTGCCTTTGTCTCAACCCACAAGTTTTGCCTTTTTCTTCCGAGAGAGCGGCATGTGGTTCTTTGTTGCTGTCTGATGCCAAACCACAACACCTGTGGATAGGTCAATTTCTTTCTTTGAGGCCCAGAAAACATCCCCTGGTGTTATTTTCACACGTGCTTTTTCTCTCCTTGCCCTAGGGGGGAGATTTTTGAAGCTGTGGATCAGCTGGCAACACTATACTGACGTCACTCCACAGCAAATCTCACTCATCATAATCACTGCTTCCACTAAGATGCCTTGGTGACCAGAGATGGATTAGAAATAGTTTGACATTAAACCCAAACAAAACCTTTATATTCACAAGAGCAATTAAGATGATTGAAAGAAACCCCGTCCTCACTACTTGTTAAAGGTGTTCCCTAATCATCAAAGTAACATAGGCATTTAGGGCTGTACTGGTTTCATCATTAGGCCTGGATGATGAAATTTTATCACCTTCTGAGAGCACCTTCCTTTAGACTCAGGCCAGCTGGAAAGCTGTCTTGCCTTCCCTACCAAGTATGCAGTCATTGCCATCAGTGAAACTCTCACATGCCAATTACTGCCAGGGACTGCATAATGATGTAGCCCTGAAAAGCCAACACAGGGCTTGGCGGCTATTCTTCCTCATGGAACAGATCATTCTGAGTGCCATTATGTGGCACATGAGGGACAACCAGGCGATCAGGCCCAGTCAGCATGGGTTCATGAAAGGCAGGTCTTGCTTGACAAACCTGATCTCCTTCTATGACAAAGTGACCCGTTTGGTGGATGAGGGAAAGGCTGTGGATGTTGTTTACCTGGACTTTACTAAGGCCTTTGATACAGTTTCCCACAGCATCCTCCTGGAGAAACTGGTTGCCCATGGTTTGGACAGGAGTATTCTGCACTGGGTTAAAAACTGGCTGGAGGGCCGGGCCCAGAGAGTGGTGGTGCATGGAGTTAAATCCAGTTGGCGGCTGGTCACGAGCAGCGTTCCCCAGGGCTCAGTATTGGGGCCACTTCTCTTTAATATCTTTATCAACGATCTGGACCGAGGGGATTGAGTGCACCCTCAGTAAGTTTGCAGACGACACCAAGTTAGGTGGGAGCGTCGCCCTGCTTGAGGGTAGAAAGACGTTGCAGAGGGATCTGGACAGGCTGGATCGATAGGCCGAGGCCAATGGTATGAGGTTCAAGAAGGCCGAGTGCCGGCTCCTGCACTTGGGTCACAACAACCCCATGCAGCGCTACAGGATTGGGGAGGAGTGGCTGGAGAGCTGCCTGGCAGAAAAGGACCTGGGGCTGTTGGTCGACTGCTGGCTGAATATGAGCCAGCAGTGTGCCCAGGTGGCCAAGAAGGCCAACAGCATCCTGGCCCGTATCAGGAACAGAGTGGTGAGTAGGACTAGGGAAGGGTCACCCCCTCTATTCAGCACAGGTGAGGCCCCACCTCGAGTACCGTGTCCAGTTGTGGGTCCCTCACCACAAAAAAGACATTGAGGTGCTGGAGTGGGTCCAGAGAAGGGCAACAAAGCTAGTGAGGGGTCTGGGGAATAAGCCTTGTGAGGAGCGGCTGAGGGAGCTGGCATTGTTTAGCCATGAGAAAAGGATGCTGAGGGGAGACCTTATCACTGTCTACAACTACCTGAAAGGAGGTTGTGGAGAGGTGGGGGTTGGTCTCTTCTCCCAAATAACAGGCAATAGGACAAGAGGAAATGGCCTCAAGTGTGCCAGGGGAGGTTTAGACTGGATATTAGGAAAAATTTTTACACTGAAAGAGTTATTAAGCATTGGAACAGGCTGCCCAGGGAAGTGGTTGAGGCACCATCCCTGGAGGTATTTAAAAGACGGGTAGAGGTAGTGCTTAGAGATATGGTTTAGTGATGGTTTTTGTCAGAGGTTGGACTTGGTGATCTCAAAGGTCCCTTCCAACCTAGGCAATTCTATGATTCTGTGATTGGTTTGCCAAGACCAGGCATTCACAGCCACTCACTGGTGCTGGCACCTGGGCCGTGAGCAGAAGTAGCCCCGAGGGCCACAAGCATGTGGCAGCTCTACCCCAGCTGCGCTGCCCTCGGACAAGGCCATCACAGCGGCCCCATCCAGCTGCAGGTCAAGGGCCCGGGAAAAAAACCAACATGTAGCCGCAATTCTCTTCAGGAACCGCGACAGGGAGGCAGCACTGGCCAATGCCAACCCTGCCACCTCTCCGCTGGGACCGTTACCTGAAATTAAAGCCCTCGAAACCAAAAGTAGCTTAGAGAGGAGATATTGCTTTATTCGATGTCGGGTGCTAGGGGGAAAACCCACAAATCTAGCACACCTTACTGGGGATATTCACCCGTTTTTTATACACAAAATATTCTCATAATTCCACCTACCTAATACATAACTCCACCTAGGCTTACATATTCATTAGGATGACCGAATAGTCTTTTTGCACATGCGTAACAAATTTTGCTGCATCAGCAAAACACTTCTGCGCAAGCGTTGAGTGTCTCGGTAGTCATTTGTGTAAGGAGACCCTTCCTCACACTATCCTTTTATGGTATTGAGTCATCTCAGGACAGTAAAAGTTTGCTGTAAGTTTGCCAACTTCTTGAAGATAATAAGGATGTTCTCTGAGGCAGCCATAACTCTGTTCTAATTGGTATAGCAGTATAGACGTATAGAAGAACCTTGAAGTGATTAACTACTTCTGGTTGTCTCCTCATTATCACTATTTGAAACATCAGCTCAGTGACTAACTATTTTTACACAGTACGAAGGTCAGTAATTCGCTATTTTCTCACACAGTAAGAAGGCTAGTAAGAAACAACTATTTTAGAAACAAGGCAGAGGCCTGTCTTTGGTAACAGGACGCTTGTCTTGCGACCAGCAGCCACGTCGCTGCTCGGCGGCGGCAGAAGAGCCCGAGCCCGAGCCCGAGCCCGAGCCCGAGCCCGAGCCCGAGCCCGAGCCCGAGCCCGAGCCCGAGCCCGAGCCCGCCCCTTCTGCGTCCCCTCCGCTCCCGCCGGCCCGGGGCGGCTGAAGACCCGCGGGCGCCCCAGGGTGCCGCTGCCAAGGGCGGCCAGGGCCGCGCAGGAGTGGAGGGGGAGGAGCGTGCCGCGGCGCCGTGCCGTGCATGCGCCCTGCGCAGGGCCGCGCGGCGCCGAGCGTGAGGGAAGGCCGCGGCCGTTTCCGGGTTGTGTGGCGGCGGTGGTACCATGTCGTGCGCTCTGGTTCCCTTCGGCCATTTCCAGGACCTGGAGGTGGCTCGCGACTTCCTCTGCCAGCATCGCCGCCAGAGCAGCGCCACAGCCGGCAAGGAGAGCGGTAGGTCCGCCCTGCGGTGCCGGGGGGGGGGAGCTGTGGGACCGGCCCGGCCCGACCCTGGCCCGGCCCGGCGCGATGCTCGTGTGGGCGGTGGTGGCGGAACTGTGACCCGCGGGCCTCTCGGGGCTCCGTGGGGCGGGAGTCTCGGCTCTCCCGCCGAGAGCCGCCCGGCGACAGGGGACTGTCCTGGCGGGGCCGTGCGCCCCGGCCTGGTGGCCACAGGCGGGGCTGCCTGGTGGCGAGGTCGGGGGTGCTGGCCGGGCTCTGGGCTCGCTCGTCGCCGCTCTCCTAGCCGTCCCCATCAGCTCAAGGGCGTGCCAGGGGCATGCAGGGGGTAACCGCGGGTAGCTGAGTGCCCCGGCACCGTTAATGCGATAAAGGCTGTAAAGGGCGGGCGACCTGCTACAGGTGCCGCATCTTCATCTGCAAGTTCAGATTTTCCTGCTGTCCGTAAGTTTCAGGTGTTCAGCTGTTGTCAGATGTCAGTCTGTATCCTGTAGTGTGTAGGCGAAGCTCTTTGTCCGCCGATGCTGTGTGCCGCAAACTTCGAGATTAAAGTTTGTAATTTTGTCGTTAAGAGAGTGCAGTTGCCTGAAGCTGTTCTAGTAAAGTTAATAAATGTGCATGCAGGGTTGTCTAATAATGCAAAACACAAAGTATAGTGAAGATTTAGTTTAGCAGCTTAAATTAAAAGACAATACATTTTAGAGCAACTACAGTCTGAAGTCGTGGACTAGACTTCTGTTGAGTGAGACAATGCACAGCAAAAGCTGAGCCGTCTGGCATAGAAGCGGTGTTCTCAACGGAGAAGGACCAACAGATCCACGCCCAAGACAGACTGTACAGGGAAATGAAACACTGGCCTGTATGTTGTTAGTGCAGTACTGTGATAGCTCTAAATTTGGCTGATGTTTTGGCCTGGAGGTAAGGTCTTTGAAGAGGTTAATGATGATGCTTGTAAAGCCCTCTGAACTGTAAACAGAGCTAGAGAGAAAGCAGAAAGCTTAAAAGGTCTGTGGGGGAATTAAAAGAGAGGGAGATCATAAGATGGTTTGTGTCAGAAAGGATCTATAAAGTCCATCTAGTCCAACCTCCCTGCCATGGGCAGGGACATCTTTCACTATATCAGGTTGTTCAAAGCCTTGTCCTTGAACACTTGGAGTGATGGGACATCCCTGTCTTCTCTGGGCAACTTGTTACAGTGTCTCACCACCATCAGCGTAAAAAGTTTCTTCCTTATATTCAGTCTAAATCTACCCTTTTTCAGTTTAAAACTGAAAAAAAGAAACAAACCAAACCTGAAGCCCTTGTCCTGTCACTATAGGTCCTTGTAAAAAGTTGACACAGCAATTGTGAAAAAGTTTTAAAAGTACAGTATATGTTCAGCTAGTAAGCTTTACCGCTAAAACTTCTGTATGCACGTTGTTATATTTTATTATTGCTTTTTTTTGCATTCAAGATTGAATTTTATTTACTTTGTTGTTGAAATGCACTTGGAAGGAAGTAATTCTGGAAGAATTTTATACAGTCAGTCTTCATTGTCCAAAACTTTTGGTAGAAGACAGTTATGTGGTGCTACTTGTGCTTGGTTTTTGACTTTAATAATGCTCTGAAAAATGCATACAGATTCCATATGGCTTTTCTTCTGGTATCATCCATATCTAAAGGGATTCTGGAACCAGTAGGGTCCTGTTAGTGCCTCTTGAATGCTGAAGATAAAAGCAAAAGATTGTAATATGTTTGTGTTTCTAAAAGTATGTGCTGAAATAAATGAAAATATTTCTCTCAAATGTGGTGGTACATGTGAGAGAAGTTTGTGTAAAATAACTCTTGAATACCTTTGTTGGAGTGGATTTGTCAAATGGCAGCTGTAAAGAGAGAAAACATTTAGTATGTTGTAAAACCACAAAAATGATAGAAACAAAGAAGCAGCAAGTTCTAAAATGTGCTGTTCTTCCATTTTAGTGAGTTGGCTGTGTTCTGGACTATTTTTATATTTGCTCATTCAGTCATTGAGGCAGAGTGTTGGAATTGAGTATTTTTCAAAATTTTGCTCATTTAGATTTTTTGAAGTCTTTTGGATTTGTGCCTGTAATTTTGTGATACCACAGCTGTTTTCATGGCTCAGGGTAAATGAACATAAATGTACGCAAGTGAGAGTTCTCAAAACAACTTTTGTATAAGATCATAAATTAGTCATTTTGAAGGATAAATCTGTAGTGCATTTATCTTTGACAGGGAGAAACACTGTTACAGCTTGCAGAAGTATCTTAAGTTACAAATAAGTAAATTGTGGAGGTATCCTAAGTTAGAGAAAACAGGGTTCGGCTATGTGGAACTGGAGATTCTTTTTCCCTTTGGGCTGGTTCCTCCAAGTCTGCTTTGCTGTTACTTTGTGGCCTGACCAACTCGATAGCTAAGCTGCAGGGTTGTGTTGAAACTCAGGCTGAGGCGAGGTGGTATCGATCCTACAGTTGCTGCCGGTCTCTTGGTCTTGCACTCACAGTTATTGCTCTGGTTGGAAACACTTAATTCAGTTTTTCATTCTCCCTTCCTTTGTTTTTTTCACCTACATACTAATCCATTAATTTTTCTTAATAAGCAACTTATCTGTTGCGTGGCAATCCAAAATTACTCCCTTTTCTCTTTGATGATTGCTGTCTACCTTGGCTTTTAAGTTGTTCACATGGAAGAGCTCTTTGCTGTAAATCAAGTATAAGAACATAAAACAAATCTCTGCTTCTAGTGTTGTGCGTCAAGGAAAGAAAAAGAAAATTGTCCAAGCAAGTTTTTGTTGGGTTTTTTGTTCTGTTGGTTTTTTTTTAAAGTGCATATTGCACTTTTATGGCACAAAAAGACAAGGCAAATATTTTTAACTAAGCCAAGATGTAAATAAATGTTGTTTTTTTATCAGGGAATGCTTTAGTAAAAACTGTTCCATCAGCAGAAAGTACTGTCTTAAACAGTAATTTAATAAAGTTGTACACTTAAAAACTTGAATTTTAATCTGCTTTTGTATTTCTACTCTTTAGGGGGAAAAAATAAAGAGTAGTTTGTTTTTGCTAGTATGTTCAACAAAGAAAATATGTTTGTTTTCTATCAAATACAGCTTTTGTACTAAACTTCAGCTATATTTATTCCCATATAAGCAATTACATAAATATTAATAAACACAGGTCAAAGTTCTAAGTATTTTTTTATTTTGAAGTGGAGAATCAGAACCTCTTATTTACTATTTTTTTCTTGTGTGTTTTTTTTTTTTTTAAGTTATGCTGCATTTGTATGGAAACTCTTTCACTAGTATTTAAACTTTATAGTTAAATGCAAAATGCTGTCTACCTTAGGGAAATAAATGTTTGTTAAATATTTTAATTTTATTTATTTTTATTTAACAAAGTTTTTCAATTAACAAATTGATTACTTTTATTTTGAGTCATAACTTAATGTTTTAGGTGCTTAGTAGAATTTTCAAAAGCTCCCATCAGATTTTTGCATAACAAATGTTTTTGAAAAGGTGCCTCCAGACTCTCCAGCGCGAGGGGTTTAGGGTTTTTGTTAGAAGCTGTAGGTCTTTTCTTTTTCAGTTTCTTAGTTAAAAGTCAAAAGAGTTTTTTTCTGCTGTTTTAGCTTTGGCCATTGTTTCATTCTAACCGAACAAACCAAAATATTTTCTGTGAGTGTATTTGCTACGCTAAAATCTAGGGTGATTAATATAACAGCATTTTTGTAGATACATTTTCAATGAAAAGAGTTTGCTTGGTTCTGAAAATGCAAGCAGTATACATTTCTAAATCACTATGTGACACTGTGACTTTAATAAACGTTTGAAGTTAGGTGTCTTTAGTATGAATAAAAAAAACCTGTGCCTTCTCACATAGTTGTATTTGACATAGCAGCATATTTAATTTATTTATATGTTAATATAGGCTGTCAATTTCAAATTTAATTTGAAAAGGTTTATCAAAATGCTACATATATTAAAAATACTGATGTAGCTAACTAACTTGAATAAAAAAATTACTTTTTTTTCTTAGGGAACTTGATTATTATTTTTTTCTTTCCTTTGTTCGAGTGAACATTTAAACACATTCAACAGTAGAAAAAGATAATGGGAAGCATCCTATCAACTACAACTACACTTAATCTTTTTCTGTAGCCCAACACTGTCTAGTTTGTGCAAAGGATATACTTGTGTGGTAAACTGGGGAGGAAAAGAAAAGGTTTCCTCCTCCTTTGAATCCTGTGTAAAGTCAGTTCTGCAGGTGCCTGTCGACTGCTAGGTCAGGAAGCACTGGAAGGAAGGGGTCATGTCGTTCTTGCTTGAATTATGTAATCATATGTTAAGATTGCTAATAATGAAATGCTGAAATAACTTAATGAATGTTCATAAACTATTTGATCTGCCATGAAGCAAAATATAGCTACTTTTTTATTGTACATATTAGCATAATAGGTGTTGGGGTGCATCTTGCCTCAAGTGGCTTAAAAAAAAGGTATTGTGGAGTAAGCTGGTTAAAGATGCTTCATATGGAGTTCCCATGCTTTTATTCTGTAGAAAAAGAAGGGTTTGAATGCTTTTTCATATTTTCATGAAGAAGCATGAGAACTTAAGTTTCTTGGGAAGAGTTAATGGTAATAATGAGGCACAAATCATGTGTGGAGCCCACGCCCAGTGGTAGCTAAGTGGCTTTGAAAACTGCTGTTTCAACTGTGCAAATACTGGGAATAGAAAGTATTTGCGTTACATTTAATTTGACAGCTTGCTGTTTTGAAAGTGTTTTGGGATGTGTGTTGGCTAGATCAGAAAACAGCTGTAACACTTAACTCCGTTATACAACTGTCTATAATAAGGTGTAAATATGAATGAAAAAAATCCATCTTATTTGAAAAACGTGATGAAGCTTCACAGTCATAACAGAATTTTAGTGTTAAGAGACTAATGGATATTTAACTGAAGAGAGCAGAAAATTGAGCAATAAAGACACATAACATTTTCTATAATATTTATAAATTGAGGAATTTAACTCACAGCTTTGAGATACTGTTGTTTATTTGGGGGGAAGAAAAAATTGCCCCCCTGATTTTGGGGGGGGGCCTGCTCAGAGCTATAAGGTGTCACTTTACAGCTTTTTTTACAGTAAGAATGATGGCTTAAGCCTGGCAGAGAAACTCTTATCCAAAATCCAGCTCTGTTACATTGACAGCATCCTGAAAAGTGCTCTTCAGCCCAGTTCCTCTAAACAACATCCTTGGAATTGTGCTTGCACACTTTGCTTTATCTGGATCAACTAACTTAATTCAGGAATACAGAAGGACAGGCTTTTTATTTCAGAGTTGCAAACAAGGTTACAAAGAAAAAAATACATTCCAAAATCAAATTTTAGATTGCATTTAGCAGTAGGGTTGTTCCTAACTGCTCCTGTATCCCTCTTCCTGAATTTGTTATATTGCTATTGAAGAGTCTTCTGACAAGCTCTTTTGTATTGCCTCTTTAATCAGATCGTCCCTCTCCAGATTGCATTATATACCTTTAAGATTCCTTTCTTTCAGTCTTCATGTAGAATATCATAAAAATATGCACTTGACCTGAATTGTGTTACATCCGTAATTGTTAATACATTCTGAGATATGAGGAAGACTAAATGACATGTTCTCAACACACATGTTGATGCGTGACAATGATGTCGGAGTACTTCGTCCAAATTATTTTTGCACCTGAGTTTTTTGCTGCTTTAGCACCTCCTTTACTGGGTAGACTTCTTTCTTGCTCTACTGTAAGCTGTCACTTGCATGTGAAAGAAAGCTGAAATACTATGTTTTGTATGTAATCTGTTTCCTGTGCTATATAGAATCACAAAACTCCACCCCCCACCATGGTACCCCGAACTTTGGTTTTGGAGTTACGTTATAACTGTAAGCCATAGAAAGCTGCAGCATTACTTTAAAGAATCTATGTAGTACCTGGGTTATTTTTAACTTGGTGATCTTTTATTCTATTGAAAGCTATTGTGACTATCTAAAGGAAGATAAATTGCTCAAGTTATTCTTTTTCAGATTAGTGATCTAACTTAGTTTGAGTGTAATATTTAGTTGTTTATTTTTCCTCACTTACGGATGTCTGAAGTGATAAGACAAATGTAATACTAGTCTCAAAAGGGGCTTCCTCGTAATACTGGCAAAACAATCTAATGTATTTGTCAGTCCCTGTGTCAGAGGAGCTTTGGGTAAGTGGCCTATGATTACTGAATAGCAAGAAGATTCTAAACTGTTTTTAAAATTTGTTGACCTGAAGAGAAAAGAAACTGCTTATATTTCTTCACTAATTATGCAATCTGATGGTATCAGAATTGCAGTAAATATACATAGAAAAAAGTCTGAGACTCTTGCACTTCAGTAATAGTGCAAGAAATGATTGCTTAATAATTTTATAAATTCTTAAAGCATGGGTGGGAAACAAGCTGGAAGACCATAAACCCAACAAGCTACACACCTGCAATTAAGTGTTATGGTTTAACCCCGGTAGGCAGCTAACACCACACACCTTGCTCGCTTCCCCCTACGGTGGGATGGGGAAGAGAATTGGAAGGGTAAAAGTAAGAAATCTCGTGGGTGAGATAAAGACAGTTTAATAGGTAAAGCAAAAGCTCTGCATGCAATAAAAGCAAAATAATGAATTTACTCACTGCTTCCCATCAGCAGGCAGGTGTTCAGTAATCTTCAGAAAAGCAGGACTCCATCATGCATAACAGCTGCTTGGGAAAACAAACACCATAACTCTGAATATCACCTCTCTCTCCCCCAGATTTTATTGCTGGGCATGACATCACCTGGTATGGGATAGCACTCTAGTCTATTGGGGTCAGCTGTCCCAGTTGTGTCCCCTCCCAACTTCTCACACACCCCCAGCCTGCTTGCTGCAGGACATGTGAGAAACAGAAAAGGCCTTGATGCTGTGTAAGCATTGCTCAGCAGTAGCTCGAACATCGGTGTGTTTATGTCGTCACAAATCAGAAACAGAGCACAATACTAGCTACTGTGAAGAAAATTAACTTGATCCCAGACAAAAACAGTACATTAAGATATGAAAAAAATTGATGCATTACTTGTTTTTTAATAATTTTTAAATGTACAAAGAGTGTACATATTTTTTTTGTCTTATGCAGCTTGATATTTTATGGCAAATAATCTAGATGATTGGCTTGTGCATGAGTTGAAATTTTTCTTATCTATTAAAAAAATAATCTATGAATGTAAACTTGCTTGTTTTAAAGCTGTATATCAGTGTAGATGGGGGTAGTTTGACCTCTGGGGCTTTGAGGGTCCAATTTTCAACACATGCTCTCCCACTTGGGCAAACATAGGCTCTTCTGGGAAAGCCCATGCCAAGTGTGTCTGCTGGTAACCTGCTGCATAGAGCTGGAACATAGATGTGAGTGTGGGAGGGAAGGGCTTCTGCTGCCTGCCCCAGGTCATCATGCTGCTTCGGAAGGGAGGACACCGGCTGTTTTCTGTGCTGAGAGATATATTCTGCAATTTGGGGAGGAAGTCTTAGACTGAGTAAAAACATGTTTCATATTTAATTGGACCCGTTAAATGCCAGTTAGACCTCATTGGTCTAGATCTGTTGCTACAGTTTCTCTCTCAAAGGAGAGTTCTTGTCTTTTAAACAAAACACGCTTATCAGTAGAAATAGTTCTTTTGGGTATTGAGTTTATGATAAATATACTTGAAATGAATTCTGTTATACATTGACACCAGGGCTGCACATGTGCAGCATTTAAAGCAGCTCTAAAGTTTTAAAAGTGCTGCTGATGAAGTTTTAATGGCATATGCTTCAAATTAAAGAATGAAGTGGTTCTTGTAGACCCAGTAGATTAATCTTTATCTTTTGCAATCTCTCCAGTAAAGCAAAATCTGGAATACTGCTGCTGCTTTATCAAAGTAGGGAGAACCGTTTACCAGACATCTACTACTAGTCAGAGGTTGAGGTGAATGGGAATGTAGATTTGCACAGGAAAGCTTGATTTTTTTTTCCCTACAGTAGACTGGAAAAACTGAACATGTTACAAGTCAAGAACTGCTTAGGGCTTGATTAAGTATTGGTTAATTGATAATGTCTTAGATTCCACAGTTGCTAGTTATGATCTGTAATGTTACTAAAGGAAATGATGGGGTATTTCTTAAAATCTTTGTTGTGAACAGAGCTTTGGTCAAGTGAGAAATGACACAGGATCCACCTTATCAGGTGCTGGTGCATGGGAAAATCTCTGCGAGCTGACAGCTTCTGTGGCATATTTTGTAATTCATTGGCACAGGTGAATAACACCGTGGTTTGAGTTGAAGTATAACAGGTATATCCCTCTGTTGCTTCTCTGTCCATTGTTTCAGAGGTTAGTTGTCTATTATTTAATACCTTGCTTCAATACCCATTGCATAGGTGAAGTGTCTGAAAAATATGGATAAGGAAACACTTATTTTTAATTTGATTTCTTTTTTTAAAAAAAATTTAATGTATGAAAGATGGGAAAGAGTGCATGCAGGGGCTTGAGAAGTACATATGTTTAACACATACAGGAGCAGTCTATGCAATTTGGAGGATGGATATGAAGGAGCAAGCTTGTAAACTCTTGTTAAGTTGGAGGAGATGCTGGCTTTGCAGAGCAGGCTGCAGTTCTGAAAGAACTCTGCAGCTTCATCAGTAGGATGATGGCTCACCATTACCTTATTTTTTCCTCCTTTTTTGATTGATCGAGTTTCATCTGTGGACAAATGAACCATGAAAATGTAGCTACTCACAAACAGGCCACAAGAATCCTCACAGCTGAAGTTCTGTGTTGGGTGTTCAGTCTCAGAATTGAAGTGACTGAGGTTTCTTGGAAAGGTTGGTCTGCCCTCTGCTGCAGGGAAGGCATTGGCCCTGAATGTGTTTCTTGGATATGGTTGTTCCTGTCTGTACGGTGGCACTCTGACGTGAATTTTATCTTTGCTCCATGAATTTTATAGGAAGGCGATTTTGTTGCCTTTTGAGATAATAAAATGCAAACAGAAGTAGAATTTTGTTAGCTATCTTAAACTAAACATTGAAGTTAGTTAATGTTTTCTTCTTGTGATTTATATTCAACAGTATTTGCCATAATTCTCCTTTATATACACTGGAAAATTCTCAACCTCAAATATAAGATGAGACCGTGACCCCGTGGAAGCTTGTTGCTGATATAGTTAGGCCTGAAATAACTGTTCAGTCAGATCTGTATTGATGATGATGCAGTAAAACTGGCTGACTCACCTATTTTGTAGATGGTGCAGACTTTCCAGTTTCAACAAAGGTTATTCATGGAGCAGGCATTTTGTCTTCTACGGTCTTGTGAAATACCTTTCTTAAGCTAAAATATTTTTTTTTTTAAAATTTCATCTTCATTAGTCGTACAAAAGTTTAAAAATCTGCCTAAACGGACAGAATACAGATTTCTGTTCTGTTGTACTGGACTCTGCCTTTGTTTGGTGGTAAGGGAACCAGAGTTTTTAGACCAAATAATATTGGAGTGTTCTTGATAGAAACCTTCTCATCCATACTGTTTCACCATCTAATATGGCAAAAATCTTCCTTGCTTAAAACTAAATTTAAACTAATTTGAAACATGTCATTTAAACAACTTCTTAAGATCAAAGCGGCCGTGACATCAGTTAACAAAAAACTTGAAAGTCTTGAAGTCTTATTGATGATGCTTCAGATTTCGTGCTAGTGCTTCTAGATGGAAGTCAGTGCTTGGCTTTTCTACTGAACTTCAGTGATGGTTATTGGTTTGTTGAGGGTCCTGATGATGATGGTGTTTGAGTTGTACATCTTGTACTACTGAATGCTTGTAGATAATTACCCTTTGCTTAGGCTTTTAAATTCACATCAAATTCTGTGTTTTTAGATGAAAGAATTTCAGATTTTTTTTTATATGACTAATACATTCACTCTTATAAGACAACTGAGAAGTAGGCCTGTCTCTGTGAATCTTCATTTTCTCAGGTGTTTGAGGTATTTTGTAAGCTTGTGGTTTCTCTGAGGTTCCTGAATGACATAATTGAAATTGATCAGTGTCTCATTAATTTTGCTCTGTGTTGTCTTCCAAAGACCTGAATAGCCAAGGTCCTTGTACTCACTTTCCCTTCAGAGGCCACAGCTTCAGCTTTTGCTTTGGGAGTGGTCATGGGTTCTGCATTATCCTGGGCTCGGATGTTTTGTTGTCACAAATTAATTTCCATATACTGTTGCTCCCTGTTAAAGTGAACTTATGTGCTACTGGATGAACCTGCAATTGACTTGAGCCAAACCAAAATCCACCATTAGGGAAAGGAAGATATTTTATTTGTGTATAGAAATACTGTTTATCATAAAATTGTGCATATGTGGTTCTTGTGGTGTGTTACAGGTCGTCTTATGCCAGTTAGTAAAACATCTGGGGGCATATACATAGAGTCCTGAAGGGCTGGAGAAAGCCTGTTGTCCCCTTACTTTCCCTCTGTAGCTGCCTAATATGTACCATATGGGTCTTTTGTTGTCTTTGAAGTAGTAATAATTAGATAAGCTGAAGCTTAAATTTTGCAGTGAGGTCTTAGGTCTCTCTACCTCCTGGAGAAAGTTTTTTGTCAAGTGGACACATAGGGTTTCCCCACCTTATGCCCTCACTCTTCGCTTCAGCTTACTGTATAAAACTAGAAAAATGTCTTAGCTCTCTTGAAGCATTGGTGAGAAACTGAGAAAAGACAAATTTGATTGAATAATTTGTTCCAGTAAAGTGCAGAGTGGCCCTGTAGAAGCATTAATGATGTGTTGTACCAGGAACTGTAAGATGGTACTTACACAGAGTTCTAGCTGCAGTCTGTCAGAATTAATTTTACAGAGATGTCATTACACCTGTTTCCAATTTGTACTTAGGTTACATCTTCTGTTACTACTTCTCCATAGTGTTAGAAGTGCAAGTAAATGCAGGGAAATAAGACAGCCATTTCTACTGCAACATGGTTCTTTCTGTAGAACTTGTTTACTATCTGCCATAAACGAAATTATAATGCATTGGTGGGGAAAGGAAAGCAACCACTAGCAATCCTTTTTGGTTGTGTTTTTCATTGCCTATGCTGTATGCCTGTGACAAATCTTTTTTTGTTTAAAGCAGGGAAGTCAACAAGCTGGGAAGATGGTGGCTGGGGAGCCTGGGATGAAGCAGAATTACAAGAACCTGTAAGTTCATATATATGGGTTTTCATTGCTAACTTTCCCATTCTAAAAGACTTTTCCACTTGTTTGTATGTGTGTAAGTTGTTTTTTTTCCTCCTATGTAGTTATCACCTGGACGAGGGGGATCTTGAATGTTGTTTTAAATGTGACTGCTTGTTTGTCCGTTGCTCTTCTAATTGTTTCTAAATATAGCTTGGATGTTACCTATTGTGATAATTACTCATATTCTTGTATGCTGTAGGTTTTTTCTCACTAGAATATATACACATCTTTCTGTGCTGCTGCAGCTGCGGGTATCTTTTTTGTCTTATAGCTAGTCAGAGACAGTAGGGCATGGCAGTGGATATAATAATCTACTATGAATTAATATAAATCAAGGACTCCTAAATCATGAGCCAGTGACACAAGCATCTTTCTAATGATTGTGTAGTACTCCTTTTATGTTGTGATGTGTGGATGGTATTACAGGTGGAGGATGGGACAGCACAGTTGCTCTTTAAAGGGGGAAAACCATCCCTCTGTCCAACCAGTTCAACTAAGGGTAATATGGCTAGTCTATAACTGTTGGTAAGGCTGAAACTTCTAGCTGCCAGCTGACTTGCATAAAATGTTAGGGAAACTGTGAAGAAATCCTCTACACCTGAATGAATCATCTGAACAGAATTGTTTGATTAATTCCCTGTTAGAGAGAGCTAAGGGGGTAGACTGAGGAATGCAGACCTCACCTCGCTAACAAAACTCTCTTATCTGCTGTCTTTATCTCAGTATGCAGGAAGTATGCCCAAGGAGTTGAGCAGTATCCTTGAAACTGCTTCAGCAGGGAAACAGATTTTTCAACTGAGGCAAGAAACAAATTGAAATGAGCATGGTGTCTCCCAGGGATGAATCACTGACGCTGATGTCAGGGAATAACAAGAGTACAAAAACTTTTAAATAGGATGGCTGTTCAGCTCCCCTGTAACTTCCAGGAAATTAGTATGTTTCTCAGGCCACATCTTCGTAAGATGTACTGTAAAGTTTATCACTTCCTTAACGAGGAGAGCAAATGCTTTTTTTACTACTTATGTTGTAATTTGATAGAGCCAGCAGGTGTTGCTAAATTGAAACTGTTGTCTTTTTCACTCTTTAAAATGTCAAACTCTTCTGCCAGGTAGTTCACACCCTTCTTGCTAAAGATCTCCTTCTCCTCTGCCTACCTGTTTTCCTCCAAAGTTGCTAGTGGTTCTGGGTCAAACTCTTCAGAAAGAAAGAACTGTCATCCACAGCAAACAGGTTGTTCTGTGTAGAAGCATATAAATATGTGAGTCTGTCTGAACGTACACCAAAATGAGTGCATCAGTCCAGCACGGAGTTGAGAATTATTAGTATAATATAACAATGAATTCCCTTTTTAAAACTTTTAACTGTTGATTTGCATTATAGTTGATCTAAAATGACTCTTTTCTTGGAATTACTCAAGTTGCTTGGACAAGCATCTATTTCATGGAACATAGCAATGTTTCAGAAGGCATTGAAATTTAAAAAAAAAAAAAAAAGAAAAAATCTAAAATTTAAAGAAAGTTTTCTTTTCTTTTTTCTATGAAGTGTCTTTTTATAGAATTCATTAGCTATTTTGTAGGGATGCTGATGTTGAATCCTGTCTTAAATGCTGATTTTTGATCATTCTGTCTTTCACCTTTTAAAATGGTTTCTTTTGACAAGTTCAGTGCTTTTCCTGTTTTAACTCTTAGCTTATTTTTGTCACTAACATGACATGGCCGTATTTTATGTCTCTAGATTTCAAGTTCTTTGTTTATGCATGCAGATAACTTCATATAAATTCTCTGAGATGTAATTTTAATTCCGCTTAATCCTTAGAGGAGCCTTTCATTTCTGTTTCTTTATCCTCAGTTTGAAAATCATTACATTAAAAATTACTAAAAGGATTTTCTTTGCGTTTTGATTATGCATTTTTTACACATGATATGTTTATCTCTGTCATGAGGAGTTAAAGTTGTCACAAGTATCACAGTCAACTTCTTTATCTCTTTATAAAGTTTTGAAAAGTATCAGTAATCAGGGAAAATGTGTTGCTATGGAACTTGGTATCCATCAACAGGCAAAAATGACATGAAAATAGAATGTCGTCTTGCACAAAGCAAGTGATAGTGTGGACAAAGATAGGTAGCTGAATATTTGTACTGTGCTAATGTAGACTTTGATGGACATACAGAGTAGTCATGTGTGCACAAAGTGACTATTTTTATGGTACAACCTTATGAAAGGAAATAAATATAATGAATAGCTGATTATGAGTATGTTATGTAAAGTT
Source organism: Chroicocephalus ridibundus (assembly GCF_963924245.1). Lineage (NCBI taxonomy): Eukaryota > Metazoa > Chordata > Aves > Charadriiformes > Laridae > Chroicocephalus > Chroicocephalus ridibundus. The sequence continues at coordinate 23,479,188 of NC_086286.1, forward strand.
TTTTTTCTGCCTGAAGTAGATGTGTGTATTTTCACGTACATGCAACTTTATTACAACAGAATAAATTGCATAGATCAGAAAATGATCATGCTGAAGTTGTTGGGCTTTTTGTTTGTGTATAGCTGCTTTGAGATACTAGAGGACGGAGTAGTATTTTGAGCGGCTAGGAGGAGGTAGGATTGGAGAGGTGGCTAGGGAAATGGAGACTGTGGATAGGGCAAAGTGATTTTCATTGCTGTGGTCAAGAGGATGGAGCTAAGAAAGCAGGAGTAGCATCTCTGAGAGACCTTGTAGCAGTCTGCCTAAAACCTGTTGTAGGAAAAAAAAAGATGCAATCGTTTTATATGTAATGATGGTATCTAATGTACCCATTGTTGAACCCTTAAAATTTGGCACTTCTTAGTTTTAATTTGTTTCTTTGTAGTTCCTTGTTGTGGAAAGGCACAAGGTGATAGCCTGTTGTATGTTACCATGAAGCTTTAGTGTGAATGTCAGCTTAGTTACTTTCTTCATATGTGCATATATTTATTCAATGCTGGTTGGTGTGTAAGCTTGGATAAATGGTTTATTTTCAGTACAGATTACAATGAGAATAACTGAGGACATTCTTTCCAGTCTCTAATGAATAATAATAAAAATTTCTCAGTCTTTTAGTGTTTCTGGTGAAAGGAGAAGATTTGGAGGAGCAGTGATGAGTTCTTTGTTTTCTGTTTTGTAAATATACAGATAGAATTAGTGCAAGGTTGATGCATTTCTCATGGCCTTTCGTGCAAGTTGGAGCTCTAGTGACTTGACAGGTTCATTTAGCGCTGGTATTGAGGGTGAGCCAAAATGTTATAAATCTTGCAAGTGCTGCAGCATTTAAAAATTGTTGCATATGTTGATTAAAGCTTTACTTATAGGAAGAAGAGGAAGCTGCTTCCAAGAACCAGAGAAATTACTGGCTTCAGGACTGTGTGTTGTCCTTGTCACCAACAAATGACCTGATGGTAATAGCTAACGAACAGAAAGCAGTCTTTTTAGTGCGTGAGTATACATTCTAATAAGTACATATACTAGTACATTTAATAATTAGGGCAAGATTATGTCCTCATCATCCCCCACCCTGCCCCACCTGATTACTTGCAAGTTGTACTTTCAAGAGTTTTGGAGTGGTATATAGTACACATCATGCATTTTCTAGGTATTGCTTGGAAAGTAAGTTGTTTTGTCTTTACTCCTCAGCTATATTTTGATCTGAAAAAAACATTTTATCATGAATAATTAAATTTAATGTATAAATTTGTATAATGCTTGTGATGTTATTGACATTAATTGTGGTCAATAGCAAAACAAAACTTTTATATTACTTCTAGCCATTAAGAAATATTTGACCTTATTTTTCTTTTTCCTTGAAAAAAATGAGCTAACTGAGGCAGTGTCACTTGGAGGAGGAAGTATTGAGCAGGGCTCTCAGAACAGCTTTGTTTTTTACTCTAAAGGAGGTGTCTCAGAACTCTTTTAAAGGTACCCTTAGTAATATGTGAACACTGATCAGCCAGCTGCTTTTTACAGATGTGCTGTTGCCTAGGGTGCCGGTGCTATTAACAGCTGCAGTTGGTGGCACGTGAGCATGATGGAGGGAAACCTCCTGATGTAGGGAATATTATAACAAAAACACAGTGTTGAAGCTTGGAGTTGCATAATTAGGCAGATTGCACTGAGTTGTCATGCTGCATGTATCATTCTCTGCAAAGTTGTGTGTTCCAAAACTGATGTAGGTTAGTCACTAATTTTTCACAGAAAATGAAAAGATAGCAGTATTCCCCAGAAAATTCCTACTGGATCAAGAATAAGGAGATGATTTAGCTCACCTGCTGCAGAACTGCTTCTGATGAAAAGCACAGTGGCAGTTTACCACACAACAGCAGAAATGTCCCTGTGTCCCAAGTTTTGTCAGACAAATGGCACATAACACTAATATATTTTTTTTTTAAGTTGTCCATTGGCACCTGGGAGGTGATTCAACAATCAAATGTTATCTGTAATAGCACCTCATGAATAACGAAGTGTAATGTTTTCTAACCTTGATTATGATGGGATGATTAAAAATTGTCAGAGTCACTGTAGGATTCCCATGTCTGTCTTGGAAGTTAAAATTAAAATTTTCTATTTATTTAAGCTCATCTTCAGTAATCATTCCAGAATAAGCTTGCTCTTGCTTAGTACTTGTTTCTTAAGGATCCCTGTTTCATTAATTGAATCTTTTAAAATTTGATGAAGTAGATATTACTGTATAAATCTTGTAAAATTAAACTAGGCATTTCAGAATTTCAGTAGATTGTTGTTCTGTGTAAATTTCTAAGAAAGCATAGGAATTCCTTAGAGAAGTTACTAAAAAATGTAGTGTTATTTTTATGATCTTCAAGGTTTATAATTGATGCTTAATCTAAGTGTGGTAGGACGTATCGTACAGAAGAGAAGGATTAGGAATAGAACTATATCTGTGAAATGCAAGACATTACAGTTTTACAGATGCTGTATTTGTTCTTAATGGCAGCTAAATGGAAGCAGAGTGACAAGGGAAAAGAGGAAATGCAATATGCTGTTGGCTGGAGTGGCTCTCTGAATGTTGAAGAAGGGTAGGTGTTGAAATGCAGCTGTGATTAAAGTGTCATTTTCATGTTTAATAATTAGTAGCATATGCTTTTTACTTGTACTTTTTTTTTTTCTTTCATCAAAGTGCATTCATGGTCTTAGGCATTTTAATGTCAAACAGAAATGGAGTAAGCTGGGTGACCAGAAACATTTTCTGCAAAGGTCACTCTTCATGTGTAGTGGGATATCTCAGAACAAGTTCACGCAAATTAATAGAAGTACTCTGTGTGCAAATCAGTGTATTTGCATATAACATAGACATCCTAGTAGATCTGGGTTATCATGCTTTTTATAAGTTCATGTTCTAGAAGGGGGGGGGAAGTACATGTACCCTTTTTGAAAATCTACTTTTATAATAGAGATGAAATTCTGTTAGCATATGTTGCAACTGGAAATGTATGAAGTTGTTTTAGAAATACTTTTTAATTTTCAGAATCAAACAAATATAAAGTTATCTCACTGATCAAAAAGTCACTCCAAATTATAAGCAGTGAGCAACATTTGTGTGATAGAAAAAGTGTTTATCTTTTGAAATGCAGTGAACTTCATCTACGCCTTTAATTTTTTACCTCCCTTGTAAATATCCTTTTATGTTGTCAGTCGGTTTAAGAACTGTTTTGGGGCTCCAAGCTGTTTAGTGGACTTGTGAAACTTGCTTTGGTCATACATTTGCTATTTATACAACATTTCTGCTCGATCTGTCTTCAAATCAACCAGGCAGACGCTTTCTTGAATCTCCCATATGGAAGAACATTTTTGCATTTTGTTATTAAGTTTGCAGCCTTGAGTTGCTGTCTGCCTTTGAATATGCTCCCTGTTGGCTTCAACCTTCTGTTATGCTGCAAGAGGTGTTGATTTAATCAGCCTCTCTCCAGTCTGTAAAAATCATAATCCTTTTTTATAAACCTGCTGCTACACATTTCAACTGTTTTATGTGCATCTCTTTAAGGTTTTTTTTACCCCATACTAACACTAAAATTACTTTGTCATCTTTTATTAAAAAAAAGGAAAAGAAATTCTATTTGGGGGTTGGTTTCTTACTACTGTTACATCTCCAAGAGACACTATTGTATGGAACAGGTAGCTTTCTTTAGATAGACACGGTTATATTCACTACATCTTGATTTAAGGTTTGCGAGTGTTTCCTGGAGGTGTGGGTTCTTGGGTTCTATTTCTGTGGCAGTGCAAATATGGCAATTACTGTCAGACTGTGGAAAGACTTGACTTTTTTTTTTTTTTTAAATTCCTTAATGTTGCCGTCAACTGACAATGTTCTGTGGTGGCCAAGCTTTGCTGTTGGAAGATGAGTTTTCACTGGCGTACTTAACGTTGCTTTGAAGTTGTAATTGAATTGCAATTCATGTCAAACTTGCATTTAGAAAACTGCTTTTTCTGTAATTGTCTAGCCTGATTATTTAATCACTCATTGTGGAATGGAGGTGACCTGAAATGCAAATAATCAACAGTACTGCAGGCATTTATGCTGTTTGGGATGTCATCTTGAATTTATATAGTCTTTCATAAAACCTTTGTACTGGTTCTGTTTCCCCAGTCACTGTAAAGCTTTCTATCATGGTAACAGTTAAATAACTTTTGATTTGAGATAATGAGGCCTGCTCATCTGCTTGCCTTCTGCATGCTTTACCTGTCATGCATTGAGCATGCTCAGTTATTGCATTAACTGGGAGGACCATATTAGGTCTTCAAATGCTTTCAAATTATAAAGCAGTAAAATGCAGTGGATATAAACTCTCCCTAATTGTGTAATGTGTTTCAAAAAAATATTTTGATAAATATAGTTCGGTTGTTTTTTAAAAATAGTGGTGGTTCTTGGTATATCATTATAGATCAGAAAAAAGTTATTTACTGTAAGATTTAACTTGAATCTTTACTGAAGAGTACTCACAGAATGTGAATGATGAAAGACAACATTAACAAGGTGTAATAAGCACTCATGCAATCTATTTGGGTGCTCTTGAACTTGTAATTGAAAATGTCTTTAAGAATGAAAGGGTGGGTTTTGCCTTTTTAGTATGAATTTGATATATTGTGTGCTGCACTAATATATTGTTAAAATATTTTAAATGCTGACTCAGCAAGGTCTCTTGTGTAAAGCAAAAAAAAAATTTCACAATGGGAGAAAAAATATGCTTATTGGTTTTATCTTTCTGTTTCTAGTGAATGTGTGAGTAGTGTACTGTGTATCCCTTTGGCAAGTCAGAAGAGGTAAGGATTGATATTCGTATGTATATGCATTATCAGTCTCCTTCCATTACACTTTTGTATGTCTGCAGCTTAGGGTGGTATTTTTTTTTTAACTTCTAGTATATCTTTGTGAAACAGGAGTTCAACAGGCCGTCCTGACTGGACCTGCATTGTTGTCGGCTTCACCTCTGGCTATGTTCGTTTTTACACCGAGGTATGTTTCGCGGCATGGCAGGCCCACAAGCAAGCTATTGTAATAAACATCTATTTCTATAAAACTTCTGTTTCTGCAGATAGTGCTTTTTGCCTTCCCTAAGAAAAGGGACAGAAATGTTCATGCTTATTATTCTTTCTGTTCTAGAGTGGAGTACTGCTTCTTGCGCAGCTTTTAAATGAAGATCCTGTCCTACAGTTGAAGTGCAGAACCTATGAAATTCCCAGGCATCCTGGTGTCACAGAACAGGTTTTGTCAGATTATTTCAAAAGCAAAGTGGCAGTGTTACGGGGTATGGAAGGGAGTTTTGTCTGTGAATCCTCTATGTCCTTTACAAGTTTTTGATGGGTGGACAATTCCTTAGAACAAGAGACTCTGGTTTTCTCGTTCTAGGAGTATTCATGCCTGTATAGTTTGAAGATTCAGAATTTCTTTTTATTTTTTGTAGTATTTGGTTAGCTATACAGATTTGTTCTGTTTATCTCTGTGGTGGCCTTGCAAAGAAAGGCTTCATTCATTTCCTGTTTATTCATTAATGTGCACAAGATACGATAATGTATGGATGAAAGGAGAAAATGCAACTTTACAGGTGCCAAGAGCTATATGTACTCATTCATAAGAACTTACCTTAGTTATTTCAGAGAGAAGATAACTGAAAATGAAAACAATCTATATAGGAGATAGTGCTAGGAACCTGCATGTCATTATATTTCCTGCAGAGAAGGCTCTACTAGAGCTCAAGCTATGTAGTAGAAAAGCCAGCTTTTGCTCTTGGCAGAGTGTATATGCTTTATGCAGAAAACTAATGAAGTTACAGAAATTTCCAAGTTTGCTTTATACAAATGCTCATGTGATTTAGCATGACATTTTGGGATCAGTTTTGAAATACAGAAGCATTAAGGAATTTGAGTCTTGAATTTATATCACCAAACTAGCATTTACGTGCCCAGTTGGTAATTCAGAGGCTAATCCAGTTTCAGAATTTGGCTCATAAAACCTTGATTCTTGCATTCTAGATAAACTTGTTTTTCTGTGGCCTTCACAAGCTGCTGTAACTTTTGTGTTTTTTCCCTAAGCCATAAAATATATTAAGCAAATATAAAAGTCATTGAAAGAAGATAAAAGTATAAAATTATGTGCGTAGATAACATACTTATTCATATATTGGATTGTTTAATACTGAATTTCTGTAGTTTTGCCTTACTCTGGACTTGTTAGATTTAACTCTCTGGATGTAATCCTCATCTTTATGTAGTTAATAGTACAGAAAGCTAGAAAGGAAGCTGTTACAACAGTAACAGTGATTTTCTTTTTCTTCCACAGAATGAAGAACTAAGTATCTTGTACCCAGCAGCAATTGTGACAATTGATGGTTTCAGCCTTTTTCAATCCCTTCGTGCATGTCGCAATCAGGTAGCAAGAGGTATGTTTGACAGGAAACGTTTATTTCTGACTTTGTTAATAGTACTTTACGTGAAAATTACTTACGTTTGTTAAATACAAATTCCACCCTGATTTGATATCTGCCTTGCTTGTCCATCAATATGTAGGCATCTACTGCATATAAGCAAATTTCTTCCTCTGCAGAAAATGTTCTTGAAGCCCAAGTTGTGCAAGTAGCGTTGGCTGTCTTGTACATTCTCACCACAATACTGTATACTGGTTTTGGCTGGGATAGAGTTAATTTTCTTCATAGCAGCTGGTATGACGATGTGGTTTGGATTTGTGATGAAAAACAGTGTTGATAACACACCAATGGGGTGTTTTTAGCTATTGCTGAACAGTGCTTACACAGCATTAATGCCTTTTTCGTTTCTCACACTGCCCTGCCAGCAAGCCAGCTGGGACTACAGAAGAAGTTGGGAGGGGACGCAGCTGGGACAGCTGACCCCAACTGACCAAAGGGATATTTCATACCATATGATGTCATGCCCAGCGATTAAAAACCTAGAGGGAAGAAGGCAGAAGGGGGAGAAAGTTCAGAGTTATGGCATTTGACTTCCCAAGTTATGCATGATGAGGCCCTGCTTTCTTGCAAATGGCTAAACACCTGCCTGCTTGATGGGAAGTAGTGAATGAATTAATTATTTTGCTTTGATTGCATGTGAAGCTTTTGCTTTACCTGTTAATCTGTCCTTATCTGAACCGACAAGTTCTTTCACTTTTACTCGCGAGCTGCGGTATGGTGCTTAGGTGCCCACTGGGATTAACCCACAGCATGCTGCTTAGGTGCTGCTTAGCACATCAGGATGCTGATTATTTCACTGACTGTTAGTGAAATACTTTTTCTTCCCTGTAAGGATTTTGTGGCAAGAGATAATGCTGTGATGATGACATCGGTAATGGTCACTGCATTTTGTGTTAATGCCTCAGAGATTTTGATACCTTGTTTGATTGTGCAGCCTTTGATCCTGTTCCTTTAGTGTAGTTCGTGTTTATGCTCTATTTTGGAAATAGGGTCAGTTTCCTGGGGTGAAAGGAGAACTGTGTGACAGTATTGTGTAGTAGATGGCACAAGTATGGGGCTGTTACCATTCTGCAAGATAAAATGTTAAACTGGTGCTGTTGCTGAATTGTTCTCCCGAATTTCCTGATGGTTGTTCTCATTGAACTTCAGATTTGTCAGATTCTTGTTGCCTCTACAGCAGGCCACACCAGCAGACAATCATGAGGCTGGGTGTAGGTGGGAAGCACAATGGATGTGCCGGCATGACAGCATTAGGAACTGTTGGGACAGCAGCACTCTTAATCTAAAGCTTGAAACTTACATAGAAGGGATGAGTGGTAAAGAAATGAGAAATGCTACTGTGGTGAGACAGCTCTTTTCTGAATCCTATGGGGACATTCAGTAGAAATGGATTGCTCACTCTTTCTTCCAGTTTAGGATGAAATGGCATGAAATGAAGCTAGGTGATAGTAAATTCAAAATAAAAAGTAGATGGGTGTTTGTGCAGCGTGAGGTTAAACTGTGGAATTCTTTGCCTGAGGTTGACGTGGATGCGAAAAGCTTCCTTGGGCTTAGAGGGAAACTGACAAAAAAAATCAGTGGAGAAGAAAGCTGTGGAGGTTTACTGAGTGCTTAGAGCTTACCTCTGGCTGAGGAGGTCTCTTTACAAGCTGGTTTAGAGGAAGTATCAGATATGTGTCCTTGTTCTAATATTCTTCCCTAGACATCCAGTTTTAGCTGTGCTCAGATCCTGAGCTGCTGTGCTAAATGGTTCCCTGGGACTATCTAATAATATCTGTTCTTATCCTCTTAATGAAAAGGTAGCATTTTCATGGAATGTAACAGAAGACAAAACTCTTGTAAATCAGAACTTTAAAAACTTGATACTCTGTGAATCATGCAACAAATAAGACAGAGACAGACACTATAATGAGAAATATCCATCTACTTTCACAACCAGAACATGCTCTGCTCTTTCAATGAGAGATCACTATTTGCAGGGAGACATTTATGGCTAGTTGTAATATCTGCAGCCAGAGTAATACATCTTCTTTCATTCTTGATCATTTATGTTCGTGGCAATAGATATTTTGAAGAGTTTAAATCATCGCTTTAGTTTTACTACTGTTGTTACCTCACATTGTTACAGACCTAGTGGGTATGCTGACTTTGCAAGTACCTTGGCAGGGGAGCTTCCACTTAAATGTGCCCAGGCCATAGAAAGAAATAGCATTTTAAAATTGTACAGAATATTACACCATAAAACAAAGCTCTCTGCAAGTACAAGATATAGTTGTGATAGGATATCATATGCAATTTTATTAGGTTATTTTTTTAAAATGTTTTAATTTCATTAACGTATGTATTTCAAAAGGCCATTTTAACTCAGTGGGTGTTTAGATATATGTTATTTTAAAACTGGCTTATTTTGTGGCTTGCATCAATTTTTTTTCCCCTCTGTTATGCTATTACTTTGCATTTTACTCAGTAGGAATTGTTTTGTGTTTTGTCAACTTTTGTCAGCTGCAGCATCTGGCAATGAGAATGTTCAGCCTCCACCATTAGCTTATAAGAAATGGGGTTTGCAAGATGTGGATACGATTGTTGACCATGCTAGTATTGGTAAGCATTCCTATTTAATTTGAAATATTTGGCTTAAATGAGACTGAATGTTTTCATGCTGTTAAATTTGGGGTGAGAGCACTTAGTGGTACTGGCTGGATATAAATAAATCATGGGAGAAGGCTGTAGTAGTGATTAACCCATCATCAAAAATATATTTTACTTTCTTTTCTTGTCTGATTGAGCCTCCTATCTCCACTTGAAGGGGGAAAGGATGTTCAGCTGTAGCTGCCTTGTACTCTCTTGTTTGGTAAGAGACAGCCAAGACAGACTGGATCAGATGCAGTTATTGCGATTTCTGCCAGGTTAAAGAACTGTCTGGCAGGCAGGTTATAACTGGTATGGGTCTTTACTGAGTCTGGCACATAAAGAAACTGAATTTGAGATTGCTCCTTTCCAGAAAAGACAAACTGACTTCTAGGCTCTCAAATCCTTAGGGATTTGCAGAAGCCCAGGTTCTTGTCAGACAGGCAGATCTGAGGGACAGTAAGCTTCATTTCTCTTCCACTCTTTTCACAGAAGCAGGTAAGAGGTTGGAAAGGGGCTAATGAGGCAGGTGAAGTGAATTTGGTAGATGTGTTTTTCTTGCTGAACTCTGCTGTTTTTTTTTTTTTCTTCTAAACAAACCAACTTTATATGCTTTATATGCTTTATAATTAACCTAAGTACATCAGGTTCTTTGCTCTGTTCCTTGTAATTTCTGTGGTTAAAGCTGCTCCTCCTCCCTTCCTTCTGAATACTGGCTGGTCAGTCAAGAAGACAGGAATACATTTAGACTTTTAGAGCAGTTGCATACCTTTGTTCTGAAAGTATAAGACATTCACCTTAATGTTTTTGTTAGGCATCATGACGCTGTCTCCTTTTGATCAAATGAAGACTGCCTCCAATATAGGTGGATATAATGCAGCTATAAAAAACAGCCCACCTGCTATGTCTCAGTATGTTACTGTTGGATCCAATCCTTTCACTGGTTTCTTTTTTGCCCTTGAGGTATGTACTACAAAGCTGACTTGCTGAAACTTTGAGTAATTAATCTTTCTCTGTTCTGTATGGGTATTTCTGAAGTATCCCTATGTTCGTTTTATGCTGACAGTTACCCCTCTTGATCTTCTGAAACTGGAATGATTTGGAGTAGGTGTGTTAGTAATGCCTACTACAGGTTCCTGCTAATGAGAAATTTTCTTTTTTGTCTTAAAATGAATGTGATAGTCAAGTAATTTTAAAATTTTTTTTCATTTGTTAATTTATTGCCAATTAAGTAACATAAGGTTTTTAAAAAATCAGGTTGAGATTGTGTAAACATACATCTTACGGATTTTTGGAGGCCTTTGGCCTTTCAACATGTACATATATGGCCTGAGTATACTGTGGTGATTTCGTATAGTGGAACTACTACTTGTAAGTGTGCTATAGGTATCATTAAGCATAATTTGCAGTTTTCTCCTACATCTTCTGTTGTATCGGAGGAAAGGGGCAGCAATGTAGCTGTGTCTTTTACATTCAGACCGTATGTGTGTGTTCTCCTTACCAGGATTGAAAGCTGATTGAAAATGCTAGAATTAGGATTTTGACTTTGTATTTGCTTTTCCAATATGTTTATGAAAAGCTGCTTACATTGATATTTGCAAGGATGCCAAAGCCATACACCAGCTAACTCTCCATGGTAAATCATACACAGGGTTTTTTTAACTTCTGTTGCAGACAAACATACTGAGCTACCAGTGACTTGCAGGAGGATTTTGAAATGGTAAAGAGATGTCAGAATGGCTTTTCTGGGGGCAATGAATTAAAATTTTGCAGAGTCTTAAAGCTATGCTTTCTGAGCTGAAAGTCCATAGGAGGCCTGAAAAACTATTCTGCGGTTGAGTTCAGTGTAAGAACTATTTCTTCGCTTTCTAAACACTTTGTTCCTTCATTTCAGGTTGGCTCACAGCTGACTACTTCTTGACTTTCTAAACACTTCATTCCTTTCTTTCAGGGTAGCTCACAGCCACTGTTGTCTCATGTTGCCCTAGCAGTTGCAAGTAAACTGACTTCAGCATTATTTAACGCTGCCAGGTAATAATATAAAAAATTACATTAAACTATTTTTGTTTTAGTAGCTACATAATAGTTTGAGGATTTTTAGGACCATTAGTATGATCCTCCTAATGTGTTTTTCTGTTGCAAGTGGCTGGCTTGGTTGGAAGAATAAACATGAAGAAGAACCTGCCCAAAAACAGAAACCAAAAGTTGAACCCGCAACCCCATTGGCAGTGAGGTAAGTTTTACATACTGTCTCAATTGCTTTAAATCTCTTGTGGTTTTAATTGTTTGAATTATTTTGAAAGGTGCATAATTGATGAACATGTTTATTTTTCTTGACTTGAAGCAGCGATGATAGTTTGCAGGTCATCACATTGTGTTTTAAGTTTTGTTTTATTTCAGTTTATAATTATGGACAAATTACTCATCTCTTTCACTTCCAGTGTGTAGGTTCATTGCTACTGTAAAAGAACAGTGTGCACAGTTCAGTGACAGTATAAGTACATGAATATCAGTCCTGAAGTTTATCACTGAAGAGCTGCAAAGAAGCTGCCTGAAGTGCTTGCTGCTTAAGATATTTTAAAGCCTCTTACAAAAATATTAGGAGGTATTGTGTTTCCCAGTTGATTGTGGAGAGAGGAGAATGGGAACAACAGGTTGTAGCCTAATGTTTTTAAGAAAGCTGATAAAAGACTAAATTAATACCTTATTGATTTTCGTGATTTTTTTTTTTTGAAGCATTCTCAAGACTAGTCAACAGTAAGAGAGGGCTTACAAAGTAACCCACTGCTCTGAGATCCTTGCCTGACAACGCATGACAAAGCAATTGCTTATCCTATTTTTTGAACTTTGGTTTTCAGTAGGACTTTAACAGACCTACAAGATCTCCCAGTAGACAGCACAAAACCTTTTTTTCACACTTTGCTCTCAATTTTACCCATAACTTTGTTATAAGCTGTCAATTTTTCTTTAGAAATAGTAAACAGAGTATCTAGTGGTTTTGCTTGATTTTTTTTTTTTCTTTTTAGGTTTGGACTTCCAGATTCCCGTCGCCATGGTGAAAGAATATGTCTTTCTCCATGTAACACTTTGGCAGCAGTAACAGATGATTTTGGAAGGGTTATTTTACTGGATGTTACAAGAGGACTTGCAGTTCGCATGTGGAAAGGTATAGCAAATAATATTCTTCAAAATACTGTGGCTTATTATGTTCGGACTTAAATTCCAAGTGTTTTTCCATTATTAAGAAAGACTTTAGTACATTAAGAATTTAGTACATTTAGAACATAGCGTTACTACAAATCAAATATTAAAGTCAGATGTAATATAAAGTCCATAAGGATATTGTTTTACCAATTCCTCAAGTGCTGATATGGCCAAAGTAAAATTTTGGTCTGTATTGTATAGATTTCTTAATTCTTTTTTTTTTTTTTTTTTTTCACAGACTGTATCCCAACAGAAAGCTTTAGACCTAATAATTTTTTCAGAAGAGCTTTAGCTCGATTCTCCAAGATGCTTTCTCTTGATAAACTCTAGAACTCTAGTTTCTTTTTTAATTCTGCTGAGGAAATAAACAGAAGTTTGAAAAATCAGTAAGAAGATATACAGCTTGTTAGATTCTCATTTCATCGTGATGACTGCACAAGAAGGGAATGTTCAGTTTCTTCTAAACTGATGGCTTTTTGAGGGGAAAAAAAAAAGCAGATGTTAAGCTCTCGAATTGTAATTATACCTAATGTTACAACTGTTTTTTTCTATTTAATGTTTTTCTATTAAATAAAATTTTGCAGCTCTTTAGGAGATGGAAGATAAGTTTTAATAACAGATAGAAAATCTCTATCTCTTCTTTCTCTCCCACACTACCAGTTCAGAAGATTAGTGGTCATTAATATAGCAGCTACTTGAGCAACACACAGTGTGATAGCTAGAGTAATCATGTTTCCACTGGGCGTTCTCCTTCTCTCGTATTTTGAAGCTTATTAGCTATGATATGTGCTTTCTGATATTCTTGGACTTTTTTTTTTTTCATTACTGAGAATTTCATATTATCTAGGAAATACTGTTAGAGTCCTAAGCTTTATTTGATAGTCAGACGCATATTTACAATAAGCAGAAAACAAAGCTGTATATTGAATTAAATCTTTTGGATCATACCTTTTCTCGTTAATTGAGTTGTGGATAATTTTCAGCCTTCTTGGTACAATATATCTTTCTATAAACTTTTTGTATAGATTAGTATTTCACTTGTGGTTTGGAGTCTTCATTCGTACTTACTAAACTATTACATAGTTTAGTGGTGTCATTAGAGCATCTCTGCCTTTTTTGTTTAGGAATATTTTATGACGGAAAGTATTTGCGTTACCCAGAGAGAGAGAGGGAAGATGAGTAGTTTTATTTGGTTCCTAAAAATTGCAAGTTAATGATGAAAACATATGAATAAAAACTTACATATCCTATTTAATAGGTTATGCAAATTTCCTTCCTTAAATCTTCTTTTTTTGTTGTTTTGAAACATGAGAAATCTGGACGCTTACTTCTTCGAGAAGCTTTTGCACTGGTGTAATGTGCAGAGTCATAGACCTGATGAGTTTTAGTTCTTTTCTGGCTTCTCCCAGAAGAACTTATTCCTTTCCAAAGCATTCCAGGAGGCTGCATTTGTCATTGAGGAGTCCTCTGGTGAGCCCTTCTCTGAGTCAATAGTCCAGAGATGGTTTTTGACAGCAGTCTGGCTACTGGCTAGAGTTGCACAGTTTGAAACAAAGTTTAAGACAGCTTGCTGCTGGAATAGTAATTAAGTGGATGGTGATGTGTACTAATTGTGTATTAATTGCTGTACACTAATGAACTTCTGTCTTCTCTCACAAAGGATACCGTGATGCAGAAGTTGGTTGGGTACAGACTGTAGAGGACCTTCATGAGAGGGAAACTGAGAAGATGGATTTTTCTCCTTTTGGAAATGCACAAGGTCCAAGCAGAGTGGCTCAGTTCCTTGTTATCTATGCTCCAAGGAGAGGCATTCTGGAAGTATGGAGCACACAGCAGGGGCCTCGGGTCGGAGCCTTCAATGTGGGGAAATATTGTAGGTAAGAAACAGTTAGCAGGTAGGCATATTGACTGTTCTGCTGCAATAGTGATATGTGGATGTGCCAATGGTAACACTGGAAAGTACCAACAGGCACTTTTTGTGTCGCTCACAGTGTTTCTACTGAATGCAGCTTGTTGTTTTATAGAAGGGGATATTGTCATGTTTCATCACTCCACAGTCTTTCCTGATAAAAGTATTTAGTGGTTGGTAAACCTTAGCTTTATAAAATTTGTCATCTTTTTATTCAGTGTGTGGAAAGGGAAGGTTGCTAATTTTGTTCTTCACTGTGAAGGCTGTGTTTTTTGTTGGTTTCAGATTGTTGTATCCTGGTTATAAAATAATGGGTCTAAACAATGTGACCAGTCAGGGATGGCATCCCCAGACTTACCAGATATGCCTTGTTGATCCAGTCTGTGGAACTGTAAAAACTGTCCATGTACCTTTCCATTTAGCATTGAGGTAAGGACTTTCTGTGCTCTGTATAACCAAATGAAGTTCTTTATTGCTTTTGGAATCAACTTTCTATTTGGAGAGAGCAATTCTGGTTTTCCTTCTCAAGCTGAATAGTACTCTGGTAATAATCTCATTGGTTTGTATGCATTAACTTGATTTTTTATTAATGTGATGTTACCTTAAAGTAACATAAATAATGTAAAAAATATTTTTTTTCTGAATCATTCACTTTAGTTCTCTTCACTCATACGATTAAAATTATTTCCCTTCAGTGATAAAAAGAGTGAGCGAGCCAAGGATATGCATCTAGTGAAGAAGTTAAATGCATTACTCAAAGCTAAAACCTCAGATCCAGGTAGGTACTCTTGTATAATTTCTTATGATTGTGTGCTATCAAATGGTTCTTGTATTATCTGTACTGTAAGTGTACAGACACAGGTATGATTGTGGTGCATTCTGACATTAATTATGTGCTATGAATTATGATCTTTTAGTAGCATTTAATCTTGTACCTTATTAAAAAAAGCCAAACTCATACAAGGGTGCTGTATAAGCCTTGTCTGACATGTAAATCTTTAACTAAACTCTACTTTGAGTGCTTGTGTAAAATCTGGTCTGTTTGCAAACCTTTATGCTATGTAATGGAGTTCAGCATTTGACTCTAGATATCCTTCTTCTTGTAAGTAATACATATTTCTTACAAAAGACAGATTTGGAGAAGGAGATGCCACTGAGCTGTTATTTTTGTTTCATTTTCCCCAAACTTATTTTGGCAACTTCTGTAATAGTGTCTTCATCTCTGTAAAATGAACCCGTGTGCATCTTAACTGTGGTGCAGGTTGACTTGCTTTTCAGAATGCATTTAAGAAATATGAAGTTGTGATTGTCTTTGTTTGCAGATTTGATTGAAGCTGAAGCAAAGGAATTAATACTTGATATCAAATACCCTGCTACAAAGAAACAGGTGAGTATTTAGAAGCCAGTATACTTTAATACTAGGAAAAAAAAAATATTGCGTTATCAGATTAGAGTGCTAAATCTTTCAAAAACTTTCAAAATGTGTTATTTTTTCCTAGAGTTACTTGAAGCAAATAATTAAACTATTTTGATGTGTGTGTGTGTTTGTAGTGGGGTTTTTACAACATATTGATTGGAATCAATTTTGACTTGCAACTTCCCCAAGGCATCTTCCATCGTAAAAGTCAAAATAATAAAAAGAGAACTGACCTTTCTGTAGGATCAAATTATGCCACAAGTATACGTGAAGACAAAATATAGATAAAAAAATCATTGTCAAAGTTGTGCTTTGTTGGCTTACCTCATATGTTTTTACACTAAAATTAAGTAAATGTTTAATTCACTTGAATGTCTGCATAACAGGCTCTGGAAAGTATATTGACAAGTGAACGTGTGCCACTTTCATCTCTCACAGACATCACTCAGACATTAATGGTTAATTTAAAAAAACAAGGTAGGTGGATATTTATCTTGCAAATATGAAGAGGCATTTGCATTTTGTCTGCAGTGCTGTAAGACCATTGTAGAACTGTTCTGTTCCACAGGGACACCACACTTGGTCTGCTTAGTTTTGCTGCTAGATATCACAGGATGTTGCTTCTACATATTTTTTTTTTTTTTGATACAGACTGTAAATAGCTTGCTAGTAAGTATGCTTTGCTATGCTTGCTATGTGCCTAATAACTTGTGTTTATATTCCAAAATAAAAAAAAAAAAAACCCAAACAACTAAGAACTTGCATCTGGTAAAAGCTTCCTTCAGAAGGGAGCTTTCACAGTCTTTTGCCTGAAGTTTTAGTTTGTTGTCTCTCTCCGAGGAAGGCAGTAAGGATATGGTACTTTGGATCCGTGAAGAAAATCCTTATCAGTGAGGATCTGAGCTCTGGCCAGATGCCTAGCATCTTGTCTTGGTAAACTTCACCGAAGTTACATTTCATATGTTTTGCAAGAGATTTCAGAGATAATGTTGGGAAGTGTCATTGCCTATTCAAAATCCTGTTGCTGGATGTCTGCAACATTGGTTTTTTTTTTCTTTTTTTTTTTTTTTTTTTTTAAATGATACGCTTGGAGCTTTCTAAATTGGGAGAGCATTCTTTGTGCTTGAGGAGTGTCCTGCTTCCGGCGGGGATAGTTAATTTTCGGCAGGCTCTGGCAGGGACACAGGTATTCCATCCCATGTGAGCCATGCCCACTCTGAGCTGCCTGGGGAAGGGGCAGGAAGTTGCTGCTGGGAGCAGGCTGGGGCATCCTGGGGTCCGGTTGGTGAGCGGCGGTTCCGCAACCATGTTTGTATATTCCTTTATCCCTGTTATTATTGTTGTTTTCTTGTTTCTTTTGCTGTTCTGTTAAATTGCCTTTGTCTCAACCCACGAGTTTTGTCTTTTTCTTCTGATTCTTTCCCATATTGGGAAAGCTCGAGAGAGTGGCATGTGGTTCTTCATTGCCGTCTGAGGCCAAACCATGAGAAGGAGACCCAGATGGGTATTGAGGAATAGAGTGGAGAAGCATGTGCCTGCCACTTCCTTTGCGTGTGTTGGGACTGCTCAGCAATAGAAGTCTATTGGTTTTGTTTGGGCTTTTTTTGTTGTTGTTATCACTTGAATTCATTTCAGCTTGTTAGAAGATGAGGCTTTAGCAATAGGAGTTGAAGAACCACTACCACTGTTGTGTGGAAGACTTGAATAAACCATTTGTCAATTAGAAAGGCTGTATCCCTTGTCCTACCTCAGTGACAACGTGACAACACATTTTCATAGTTTCAAAGCCTTGAGAGGAAATCTTTCTTTCGCTTGTATCAGTGTTTGGCTTTTTACCATTTTCTTGAAGTAGATAGAGGAGATTGAGTGCTTCACATGTGCAGTTCTCCTCCTAATTTTGGTGTCACGTTTTAAGTCACTAGCATTATCCATTTCTAACAGAACTCCTAAAAACCCAAAGAAAACCAGAAACATGCTCTTTTACACTGAAGAGAGATTGACAGAACTGTGTAATTACTGAGGTCTGTTTGAGTGCATATTTTTCATCATTAATCTCTTATTGTCATACATAACGTTATTTCCTCACAGTCACAATAAAGAACAAACTTAGCTGATGTTCCAGCCTTCTAATTTCAGAAGAGTAGTGGCATGTCGTTCCACTTGTGCTTAGTAGGTAAAACACAACGTGAAGCAGATGCTGTGGTTGTGAAGAAGAGGTCAAGTGACTGTGCGTCAAGCTCTCTTCGTTTGTCTTTTGTTTGTACAATTTTTGATAGCAACCTGTCAAAAGTGTTTAAGGGTCTGCAGGGAGAAAATCATGTTTAGAAGCTGCTTCGTGTGAAGATGATCTATGCAGAGATATCTCTTCTATAGAAAGGTCCTTTTAGGATCTGTGTAAAATGCTTTCTTTTAAAACAAATAAGTTAGAATAGAGTTTTTTTCAACATTGTGTTGTATTCTGATTGCTTTAATTGCTACTGAAATTTGAATGTCAATAGATACATGAAATTTCGGAGATTTAGATTGTAGAAATAGAAGAGGCGGTGTCTTGCAGAGATGATCCTGAATTTCTATCGGTAGATATCAAGCTCTCTTATGATGCAAGGATGCTTAAAATATTGGTGTAATGAATAAAAGATTATAGTTTGATATTTAATTATTGATAAAATATGTTTGAAACACTGTATTTCAAATTTTGGCAGTCTCTAGTTTGGCTTTAAACCAGGAAAAGACAATAGATTTTACTTCGTTCAGTTCCGAACCTCCTTCAGTTTAAAAATGAGCCGGATTTCTTTCTCTGATAATTCTCGTAAAAATAATCTTGTTTTAGGCTGCTATGAATTACATATGAATATTGCAAGCAGCAGTGCATCAAAAAATTACACTGACATAAGTTCTCCAGTTCTAATAAAGGAGTTAAATGCAGCTGCTGAGTGTTTTTCACTATTCCAGACTATCTATTCAAGTTCAAATGCAGTTTTATTTCTCCTCAGAACTTGAGTGTGTGGATGAAGGACTACTGCAGTTCTGCGCAAACAAGTTAAAGCTGTTACATCTTTATGAACTTGTTAGCAAACTAAATTCCCAAAGCATACAGAAACAAACTCCACCCTCAGATAATGTGAGTAAATTCAAAATTCAATTCTCTTATAGAATCAAGTGATGATTTAAGCATAAAAATATGTTTTTAAGGCCTTGGGGATAAAATAAGAAGGTAAACAAGTTACATGTTTTTGTGGCCTGGAACTTTTAATGAAGTAATTGTTTTATAATGGTGTTGTGGTTTGTTTCTTGGTTTCCCACCCCCACCCTGGTACAAATATCTGGTAATTAATCTACCTAATATTCTTTAGCAGTCACATAAAGTTGAGACAGAAGTGAAAATGGAACCAGGATCTCCTGATTTCAGTCCTTTATCCAAAGTACATAGCATATTCTTAACTTTGTTCAGTTTTGGAGGGGTATTTTGGGACCAGTAGAAATTACAAATTCTGATACTTGCTTGTAATAGCGTCATAATTTGGCTTGCTTTTGATATCATTTATAAAAGGAGTGGTGTTATATAGGCTTGTTTGCTTGATGGGTAATTGTTATACTATGAGCAGGATCTAAATATGGGAAATGTATCTGATGTCCTTAAAAATGAAGATAGACAAGGTCTTAATTTTGGCCCTTTTTAAAGACATTTTTAATGTTCAAATTGACTCGTCTGGCTTTTAGTTTTTACCGTGTTTTGAAAAACATCCTTTTGCATTAGTCCTGTGGTGTGTGCTTTTTTTTGGCTTTTAAGGACTTGGCTAAACTGCTTCGGCTGGAAGAAAAAGATTTTCATAGGCTCCAAACTTTATTGGAGAACTACAAGAAAGAAGACACCCAAACTAGTGTTCAGTTTGCTGATGAGAAGGATGATGTCTTGTCTGTGAAAACGTTCTTAGAGTATTTGGAATATGAAAAGGGCATGATTAATGTGAAAAATATGGAAGACGGAGAATATGTGGCTTTAGGTAAGAGCTACTGAACTGTTTGTTGAGTTACTTAAAGACTGATTATAATCTAAGATGGTATAAATATTTTAGCGTTAATTTGGGCCTTTACAAGCTGGTTTGCCTTGAAGTAGTATGTGAAAGTGATAGTTCCAGACTCTTACATTTAGCCATAGGACAGGTCTTTCTACGTAGATGGATATTAATACAAATTAACTATGTCTCTGAATATAATCACCCTAAAGCCATGTTATCACTGTGCATTAATTTATTAACGCCACTAAGTTGAACAGTGGTAAATTAAGCTGTAGCCCGCTGTCTCTTTTGTGGTCACAGCACCTCAAGAGTTCAGTTAATGACAGAACTGACTTTAGCCTCAGAGATGGGGGAGCTGACAGAGGCAGCACAAGACCATTAGGTGACGAAATAAAACTCTCATTTGTGGAGTTGCAAGAGTTTTGGACAAAGTGATCTGAAATATTATGGTTGACGGGGGTGTCTGTTGGGGTGTGGGAGGGGGTTATTGTTGGTAGTTCCTTCAGTTTGCAAATCTGTTCTGGACTGTCCTTGAAGGGCTTTTGGGAAATAACTAGTTGAAAGCAGCTTGAGTTAAATCTGTCTCAAAGGCACTATTTTTCTTGATTATTTATTTTCTGGGAAGATTTTGGTGCAAACACAGAATTCTGTGCCCAGGTGTTATATGGTGTTCACTTTGTAGCCTTCTGCTTCTTTTGGCTTTAATCATCAGACTTTGAGAGGAACTGGGATTGAAAAGTTAGGCAGAAGAGCTTGGCTTTCATCTGTATGAAGGTCAAAGGCTGTTTCTAAGTAATCTTAAAATTTTCTTTTTCTCTACCATAACACTATACTTGATTTGAAAACTGGAGTAGGAGTACTCTTCTCCCCACCCCCTTGAATAGGGATTACCAGTAACTTATTAGGGTGCTCAGCTGTAAACAAGTATAATTGAAACATAAATGGCATGCTGAGCAGTTTAGATAGTTTCTTGAAGATCTTGTTTTTCCAATCTTCCTCTGCCCAGATGGACACTCGCAGTTTTTGTCGTGCTGGTAAGGTATGAATTATGTAATTGTTTGTGGTTTTTTTTAGTTTGTTGAAGTACCACTAGTTTGCTGTAAAAAATACAACATGCTGCCACATAGTTATGGGCTACTCATGGATAAACTTGTCTGACACTTCAAGCCATTCTTTGAGTTGAGCAAAATGTGTAATCCAAGCAATACAATAACCTTTGTTTTGTTATAAATTCGTTTTCCGTATGACTCCTGTAGTGGGAGAAACACTTGTATCCTTTGTAATGAACCACCTTCTCCACTAAGGGTAAACCATCAGGATATCCTGGATGTAAGTTAGTCCTTAGTATCGGACTCAGTGGGACCTGATCAATAGATGCTCTTTCATATAAGTGTAAGGGGAGAGGCTGTGGCTTTAGATGTCATTCATAATGTCAAATAATTTTTGCTTCAGGCAGCTTTTTCTTCTGGAAGTGTTTGTGTGGGGAGAGTTCCACAGAGGAAATGTGTCATGCATTGGAATCGGCAGGTTTTAGCCCTCAGACCTTGTTGGTAAGATATTTATTACATAATTTAAAACTTTGATTTAGTATTTTGAAAACAAAACATTGAAAGGAAAAATTCTGAATGTTGATCATTAGATTAATGCTGTGTTCAGGCTGTGTTCAAATATCCCCATGTTCAGTTCTTTAGGTGCTCATATTTTATTTCCCACTTAAGAGATGTCAAAGGAAAATAAAAAAGAAAATATTCTAGTAGAAAATGTGGGTATTCTAGTGGGGATGTCTAGGGTATGCATTTAGGGACTACAAGAAGATTTGCTGAAGATTTCTTCTACAAGGAAGCAAAAATTATGAGAGTAGTTCATTTCAGATACTGATACATTTGTTGTAATTCCTTTTTGCAAGCAAGGAAGTTTGAAAAGCAGTAAAAGTAAATTTTTTAGAATCAGTAGTAGCGTTCAGGCAATCATCTTTATCTTTAATCTGCATGTAATTTTATTGTTTTGCTACTTCCATCCACTGTGTAATGATAGAAATATCTATTTCAGTATTACTTGCCTGTGTTAAGATTTTCAGCTGTAATATTAATAACTACTAATGTTTACCAATTTGAGATGGCTAACATACTGGTATTAGCTGGCTGTGCCTTCAAAAGAGGGTGTTTTCTAAGGTATCTTCCTAAATGAATGGTATAGATTGTATTGTTTGATTTCAAAGTCTGCCATAGAATGCCTTATGCAATACGTTTTTAACTTTCTATGTACATACAGTAAGGGTTCATGGATATAACACTTCTGCTCTGTGACACAAAATTAGTTCGAGAAAGTGTTTGCGTCGGGTATATTGCGATATTAGAGTTTCATTCCATTGCTTTAATTCCATATTCTCTTTTTTTTAACAGTCACTCCTTCTCAATTTATGGCTTTCCAAGGAAAAACATATTCTAGACAAACCAGATTCTGTCAGTTGCCTTCACACTATGCTGTCACTTCTGAGCAAAATGAAAGGTGAAATGTGCATTTGGAACACTTAAACAAAACTGCTAATAATCTGTTACTCTGTCTAGTTTATGTTATCACTTAGGGTTTTTCCCCCTCACAAATTATGTAACAGAGCTAAATGTTGCCTGTCGATGAACTAACTAAAAATACAGTCACAATCTGAAGAGTGTGACAATTAAAGGCTTTCTTCGTGGCCTGCAGTTTCATTCTCCTCTAAGTTGACACAACTCCTGTTTGGCACCAGAAGGTGGCTGTCCGGCTCCCCCCTCCCTTTTTGGGGTGTATATTCCCGCCCCTCTCCCTTGTGCTGACTGGCTCTCAGAAGTCCTTCAAGTTGCTTTAACTCACTGAGATGCCATTATTCTAGCAGCAGTTGTATATTGAACATCTCTGTAACTTGCGGGCTACTCTATAAAGTCAACTTGCCATTATTTGGGGTAAGTTGTGTAATGAATAAATACTGATTCTCCTGCTTCCCACAGAGCTGCAATGGTTGTGTCTGTGCCACGTTCCCCTATGCCTAGTTCACCATAGGGCACCATTATCAGCTTGAAACTGGAAGCTTGAATAAGCACCTGCTGTTGTATGAATAAATTAATTGTGCTGAACACAAGGTAGCCTGAAGAGAGCCGGCTTGAGTGCATTGAATATGTGTGGCATCTTGAAGTCACAAAAGAAGCTGTCTGCATTGTTAAGTGTCATTTGGTAACATTCCTTAGATCTAGTAGGCATGCAGCAGGTTTTACTACCTGGTGATTTAGGTCTATTGCCTGTTTCCTACAAATGAAACTTGGAGAACAAGTAATGTACGTTCTGATCTTTATTTTAAATTTGAGTTATAATCTAGGAATTGTGTGCTACAAATCTAGAAAACGATTATGTAGAGTGATTGGAAATTGCTCCTAATATAAGCTGTATTAATTCATGTGATGCTTTCAGGGTTGGTTGCAGGAAGTTTTAACACTCAATGACTCCCTTTCTCTACAGTTGCTATAGACGAGTCATGGGACACTCAGTCGGTTTCCCCCTGGTGGCAGCAAATGCGTACAGCTTGTGTTCAGTCTGAAAATAATGCAGCTGCCTTGTTATCAGCTCACGTTGGACATTCTGTAACCGCACAGATAATTGACAGTGTGACAGAGAAAAAGGTAAGGCATCTTGGACCTCCCCCTTTTATTTACCATATCAGTTCTATGAAAACTGCTGTCTTTGAATCCTTGTTATTCTATCACATTTGTTGCCATTCTGACATGGGCACAAGCATGCCATCCTGCAGACCTGAAAACTTGTATTTGAATTAGAAGAATATTGTGCCAAGGTGAATGAATGATATATCGGAATTGTTTGCTGAACATACTTAAATATGTGATGGGAACTCTACAGTGAGTTTTTCCTCTAAAATCTCTCCTCCAAATGATGTTGACAAAGCCTACGCAGTTTCCGTATAAATTTGAGAAGTTGACTGAACTTTGGGTGGTGAACCTGTTTCAATGCAGTTTGGATTGATTTTTTTTTTTTTTAATATACTGGTGAATTTTCTTAGCCCTTATGTTACTATACTTTACTTGTTAAGGTGATGTGGTTTTTGGCAATAATTATCTTTTCACGAAGTTATGATTAACACTGTGAAATTTCACACAGCATTGCCATTCAAAATGGGAAAAGTTACTACGTTCCTAAATAGCAGTAGGCATATTTGTATTCTACTGCTTAGATGGGGTTTAGGTGATATTCAGTCTTGTAAATAGACTGCCTTTATAAATTATAACTAGATTACTGGGAAGTGTTTTGGTGTTTTTGCACTTTCACCTTAACTATTGCAATTGCGTATATTAAAATTGTTAGTGTTGCCCAAATAGGAATGTTGGTATGTTGCAACATATTATGCTTTACCTATATGCTATCTCCTTTGTCACCTTCTCTTCTACTCTTAAGGCTGTTACTTTATTCTTTTATTTCCCTCAAAACTTCCTTTTTATCTCTTTTATCTCTCCCCCTGCCCACCCAGTCCTTTGGTTTAAGCCTAACACTGTTAATGGCCAGGCTTCTGAGAACTCTGAGTTTGCTGTTTTGATGCACAAAGCTAAAAATCAGATCTGCACCCTACTGGAAAGATTCTTTGGGCTTCCTGGCAGAGCATTTGCTGATAAACATGAAAATGATCAAAATAATACACAGAACTGTAATGTGTTGTGATGCAGTGCTTTTGGGTGCATGATACATATTTTTTAATATGGTAGGAAATTGAAATGTAGGTGGATTCATCCTATGTGTAGGAAACGTGTATATAGTGGAGGACTTAGAATTAAATCTTTTTTGAAGGGTTCTAATCCACTTTTCAACTAAATATTAACTTTAAAATGAGACTACAAGATGACCTTTCGGGTCCTTTTATTTCCTTATGTTTCTTATTAAGAATCTGTGCCTTCTGTGAGCACTGTCAGATATTAATTGATGTTTGCATAACAGTTAATGTACATATCTTGAACTAAATTATTCTTTAAAATGCAGTAGCTCTTAGGATATAGCTTTCCATTTTAATACTACGCATATTTTTAGACAAAACTGTGCTACTTTACGTGAACAGACCTAAAACAGTTCATATGTTCTGTTAGTTTTCCCAAATAATTGTAGGTTCGGACACAGAATCCTGGGAAGCACTTTCCCTTGATACTGAATATTGGAAACTTTTGCTAAAACAGCTAGAAGATTGTCTGATACTTCAAACACTACTGCATAGCAAAGTGAGCAAAAAGACGAAAAGAGTTTCGTCACTCCAGACTGAGCCTTTGGGCAGGCTTTCTGTAAAGAAATTGCTTGAAGCTGGAAAAGGTACATTTTTTTTCTCTTGGAAAGGTGGTTGATTGTTTTTCTAATAGACTTCCGAGTCATCCTTATCTTAATTTATGGTATGTGCTGCACCGGAATTTGTTCTGCTGGTTACTTTCCTTAATTTAAAAACCAATGCAAATCACGTAGAATAGTGTTTTAAAATTGTAAAAGAGTATTACTGTAAAGACTGCATTGTAAACCTCTAATCAGTTAATTAGGAAGTTTTCTAATTGGCAAAGTTCTCCTTATATAATTAACAGTATTAGTTAAAAATCCCGTGTCTCCACTTGTCCTTCAATTCTGGACCATAAATCTTGTGGGATACATTGACTATACCGTATCATTTTTTTACAATTTTTCTTTTTAATGTCCTAGGAGGTATTGCTGACACTGTAGCAAAGTGGGTTTTTAAGCAAGGCTTCAGTCCTCTTGTACTGAATTTGGCCCAATGCAAAACCAATACAGATAGTACTGAAGAATCTGTAGAAATACACACTAATATCTTTCTTGAGGAATCAGAAGCAGATGCAGGCTTGGATACAATCCTAGGTAAGAAAATAACGTGAATTTTTTGAATTCTAAATGTCTGCAGAGAGATTTTAGATATTTTAGTTGTTGTGAAGTAATAGAAATTATAGTAGGAAAAGATCTGTCTTGTAACTTCAGATTTTCTTTTTCTAGAGCTGCTGCAACTAGCGTATCAGCAGTTTCCCTGTAGTCTTGAAGTGGATGTACTCCATGCACATTGCTGTTGGGAATATGTGGTGCAGTGGAATAAGGACCCAGAGGTAAAAGAAGTTCATTTGCGGGGAATAACGGTTAAGAACAACTCAATCGAAGCAGTTTCACAAGTTTATAATAGTTCATAAAAACTTTCACGCAGAAGACTGACTTTGAAAGCACGCTAGTTACAGTTTTTCTGTGGTAAGCGGAAAGCAGAAACTGAATTGAGAACTTGAATGCAGGTCCCAAGGAAAGACACAACTGTATGTTTCTAAGCTATCAGATTCTCAAAAGTGGAAGTGTGGATTCAAATAAGCAGCATGAAGAGGCTTTTAAACTGTTTTGTACTTGCACAAAATACAGTCAAGTACTGGAAAATAGCGATGAACCTTTTTTCTGTTCTAGATATACCAAAACAGATCACAGAATACTAAATTTGTTAGAGCAGAATTCATTCCATTTCAAGAGGAAGGATAGGGTACTTGAATATTCTTAGATTCCCTGTTGGGAACTGTCACAGGAGAAAGAACAAAAAAAAAATCCTTTTCTACACTGTTGTCCTATAGCTTTGCTAATACTTGAAAATGTTATCCTAAGTTCTGATGATATCAAAATTGAAATTAGCACTCCTTAGATCTGTGCAACGTAACGCCTTGCTGTAGAACAGATTGTTCGTTTGAGACTGTTAAAAACTTAGTCCATCATAATGAAATGGAGTAAAAATTAATGTTTCTAGCTCAAATGGATTCTGTATTTGAAAAATTACTGTAGTCACTGGAGGTACCTTTCAGCAAAGGCTATGTTAACAGTACATATACTAAACCAGAGCCCTGAAAATAGTCCTGAAATCACAATGTGTGATTACTGATTCAGTGATTACTGAAACACACTTTGCCACATACACATGTATTTTTGTCAGATAGTAGCAGAGAAGATTGCAATATCAGAATAACTTACAAGTTTTGTAACTGTCAAAAAATAGTAGCTTTAAAATGGTCTGCCAGAGCCTTTTAAGAATTAATAGTTTACATTTAAACTAAGTTTTGAATAATGTAATAACTTGTTCTTTTACTTTTTTGTTTTACATAAGGAAGCATGTTTTCTCATTAGGTCTATAGATCATCTGAGATGCATCATTAATGCTCATGTTCAGCATGGTAAGTATGAAGCTATTATTAAACTTGATCTTTGTTGATAGTGTAAAACAACAGAATAAATGACTGTTTGTTGACTAGTATAAATACATGTAATTTGTAGTAGTGATGGCCATTTTGTCTAAAAAAAAAAAAAACCAACCCCAAAACTTTCTGCTGACGTTCAAGCTTTTGCGTTTCATGTTGAAACTGTTTCCATTAGAAACATGAAAATAAGTTTGTTAAATAAAATTAATGTATTTAAAAAATATTTTAAAATACAATTACTCTGAATTTTTTTTATTTGCATTTAAATAGTGGCACATGCTTATTGCAGTCGATTACTTTTAATGCATTTCTTGATACACTGTTTTAGTGAATGTGATGACAGTTGTCCTTTTTGTAGGCTATATATGCAAATAAGTGCACTCTGCCTAAAGCACTAGTCTTAAACCTTCATGCTTACCACCAAAGTTTCTGTGTATCTATAGTGTTTAACCCAGTCTGCAAAATATAATAATTTTAACAAATGATTCATTGTCCTTCTGACTGCATTTCCTCCTGAGAAATCTGAAATCTAGTATAAAGCGGTGAGGACAACTGCCAGTTCCTTCTTGCTTCATTCACCACCTTTTTCAAATTCCAAACCCCCCCCCCCAGTTAAAGGAACTGGCCCATGGCTTTTCACTCCATACCTGTAAGATCTCTTTTCTATTCACTTGGAGTTTACAAATTTGTGATTGTTCTAGGTATCGCTCTGATGATGTGGAATACATTCATAGTAAAAAGGCTTTCTTGTGCTACATATCTAATGGACAAGGTGAGTGCAATGTTGTGACAGTATTTTTGAGGATGAATTTTTATTATTAACTGAAAAGTGAAACTAGTATTTCTAAACCACTGTTGTGTTTTTTCAAACTAAGTTTGGAATATCTGATTTAAGCATCAAAACCCCCCTGCTTAATTTGATTTATTGTGTAGCTATCTTTTGGAATTGATGAAGGCATGCATATTTTAAAATATCAGATCCGTGGAATGATCAGCTATAGGCAGCTGATCAGCCCTGGCTGATGTGCACTGAAGACTTATGCGCAGTGTTATGTTGTAATTGCTAAATAAAAAGTATTTGTGAAATAGTTTGAAACTATGTATGTGTGTATATAAAATTTCTAATTAGAAAACAATAAATAACTTAAAGCGTGTTCTCTGTGCCTGTTTCTTAGCAAGTTATTTCCATTGAAACATTCAGGTTCCCACAAGCAGCGGCTTTTCCAAGTGGTGTGGGGCAAGTTTTGCATTTGTGAGCTCTTATTTTGCAAAATGCAGAACGCTTTGTGGATGTTTGAGCATTTTTAGGTGTCGTTACCATTGTAAATCAGATGCTGTTCTAGTGTGCAGCTTGTTTGCTATGGGTTTTAGCAGTCTTTTGTCCCTGCTAAACTTCAGGTTTTTCATGCTTATAACTATGCAATAGATCTGTTTACTGTTTAGACAAATCTGTTTAGAACTGGAAGGCAGTTTAGGAAGAGCGCTGCCAGTAAGTGATAGATCTGTTTAAATTTTAGGGGAATCTGCCTATTGGTTTCCTGATGTAGAACAGCAGCTAAGCATTTTTCAGCATAAAATTCCAGATGCAAAAGAAAGAAATGTTGACAGTGATTTAAAAAAAAAAACAAAAACAAACAACAAACCCTCAAAAATTTGCTGGCTTGTCGTCTTCTTTCCTTTGCTCCTCTCATTTTCTGCTTTTGCTTTTTGTTTAACTCGGTAAGAATTGGAGAATATAATTTTACTCATTACTTTCAGCAAATAGGCTCAGTTGTGTACAGTTGTAGTAGGTGTTTCTTCTGCAAAAACTCTTTTCCAGTTTTTCTGCATGCCTTTATGTAAGTACACCACCAATGCTTCTGCCTAGATTAACACCCACATAAGAGATAAAGGTTTTTATTAACTGTTTTTGCACACATCTGCTACCTCAAACCATTACTGTATAATAACAAATGTTGCTAACTTTTAAGTTATTTATGTATGTTTGAAAGATGAGAATTAGTCCTCGAGATTTGTGTTATAGAAGCAGTAACACAACTGTTCTCTCACCAACTTCCAGAAAAATACAGTTTCCAAGTCTGTTGGCACTTAATCAGTCCCAGAAGTGACAGCTGAAAGTTGTACTGATTTCAGACTTTGAAACAGCATGATGGATCGCTTGAATTCGAGTTTAAATAATCCTATAATTCAGGACCCTGGAATCTCACTTCAGCTGTTGTTTGGACTCTGCCATGATGTTGTGGTCATTACTTTTATATTTTTTTTTTTGTGCTATGGAAGAGAGAACTTCCACTGATGTGTATGTGCTTCATCATGTGCAGCATGCAATTCAACTGTAGAAATTGGACCTCAGAGTAATATTCCTAAACAGGATATGATTGAGGTCTCTCTCCTGAAGAATTCAGATGGGCAAAGCAGGGAAACCATGTAATAACTTTCTTACTAGACTTTCTCCATCTCAGTGAATATGCTGGAGCTTTTGTTCTTCCGTTCCTCTTCCCTTGTTCCGTAATGTTTCTTTCTAATATCACGCTTGGTATTGTATCCCTAGTTCTGTATTGTAGAAATCACTAGGAATATTTTAGCTGCCTTTGAGATTTGAGTGGGGACCTTGGGGCCTTATTTCTAATTCTAGACTTTAAGAAGGATGAACTAATTATTGACATTGGTGATTCATTTCTGAATCGTATGATCTGTGTCAAATCTTTCATTGAAAGCAAGCTACGCACTGTGTTGCGTTATGCAGCTGTAATTAAGTATTTTCTCATTTTATATTAGGAAAATAGTAATAAAAGGTTAAAATTTGGGGTAACGGATACCTTAGGATGAAAATTATTTTATTGTGCTGAATTTTTATTTTTTTTTTTTTTAAACAGGTTGGAAAAGCTCCAAAAGACAGGTTATGCAGACGGGCAAGTAATACCACCTTTGTCTAAATGGAAAAAAAAAAAAGCCTTAATTTTAGTACTAATTTGTGATTTTGAAAGTTTGAGGAAAAATTCAAAATGCAGTCCTAGAGAAAATCTTATGAATTTTAAGAAATGTGAACTAATCTTTATCTGACAAAGCAAATTAGAACAGTAGTATAACCATGAATACTAGACAAGGTAGACTTGAGACTATAACTTCACAAATTACTATTATTTTTCATGCATAACTTCATTAGTTTTAAATTTTTTGGAAGACAACTGATGTGTGTAGAAAATTAGATTTACTAGATGTGATTACTTGAGGAATTCGGTCTTCTTTCAAGATACAGTATTGTAAATAGCTACATTTAGCTTTATTCCTACTTTTTCCCCTTTTATTTCTAATTCTTTGTTGTACTTCAGTGAATATTTGTTTACCTTTAAATATGTTAGGTTAATAAACTGGGCTTGACAATGTGTTTTATGTCAACAATTGTCTTCTCAAACACATAGGCCTAATAAAAGCCTGTTTCAATTCCAACTGAAACAACTTCAATCCTGCTGTTTGTTAACAGGACGTAGGTATGGGTGACACAGCAATGACAGCTTTTCTTGGCTGCTGTTCAGATCTTCTGCAAACGT
This sequence comes from Chroicocephalus ridibundus, assembly GCF_963924245.1. Taxonomy (NCBI): domain Eukaryota; kingdom Metazoa; phylum Chordata; class Aves; order Charadriiformes; family Laridae; genus Chroicocephalus; species Chroicocephalus ridibundus. The sequence goes on from NC_086286.1 coordinate 23,509,678, forward strand.
TGCTAGAGGTAAATTTTTAATTTTTCAGTAGAAAGTAAGGAACTAATTAATTCAAATTTAATTTTAAAGAATATGGTTATGCTAATTTCTGTACCATTCCGTTCAGATAAATAGTAATGAACTTCCAGACAATATGATATTTTCTTTCTCATTTTGCTGCAGAGAGCTTGTGACTAAAACTGTGTCTTTTCTGTAGAAGGCCAATACAGGTGACATTTTGTGCGTGACTCCTTTTCTCTGTTCCCCTGGCAGGCTGATGTTAGCAGTGACGAAATGCAGGCTCCTGTCTTAGATACGGAAGACGCGTGGGTGTCGGTAGAAGGACCAGTATCGATAGTAGAACTCGCCCTTGAGCAGAAACGCATTCACTACCCGCTTGTTGAACACCAGTTTGTGTTATGTACTATCTTGTACGCCATCATGAGGTTTTCCCTGAAGAGTGTGAAGCCTCTTTCGCTGTTTGATAGCAAGGTACATCTTTTGAAAGCACGCATCTTAATATCGCTATCCTTCCTCTTGGCACTTATAATATATATGCTAGCTTTCAGCCTTTAAGCAGTTCATGCATAATTTTATGAAAGACATTTAGTCCACTGTGGTGCGTTAATGAAGTTGTCACCAGAATTCAGGCTGAGACCCAAACTTGGTGCTTTTCCTCATGAATAAAAGATTCGTAGTGACCTCAGATGCATGAAAATCTCCTCCTTAATAATTAGCTGGCCTGAAAATACTGCATGGTAAAAGCACTGAATGACAAGTTGTTCTAGTTGCTTTGAGAAGTGCCAGATCAGACAAAACATAAATATTTAAGGTCAGAAACGTTATGTTAGTGTCACTGTTGTATCCATTATTGCTGATGATTATTCCAGAATTCTGAGCATCTTGAAGAGAATAAACAGCTTGTCATTTAATGCATATAAACCACTTAAAAAATAAAAAAAAAAAAAATAGAGAAAAGAAAAGGTCACTGCATTTGAAATGCAGTATATCTCCAATCAGAGCTCGACCCCGATACAAACCAGGTACCACAAACTGAGCTTTCCTCCTCCTAGCGCTACCACACTACAATTCTGAAAAAATTTAAACACAAAGTACTGGCGTAGACTGTCACTTCATTCCTGCTGGCGAGAAAATTATTTAGTCCTCTAATGCTGTGCGGATTTAGTAGGCTTCTTAGTATTGGATCAAATGGATTATTTTTATTCCCCTGTATTTCTGAGGCCTGTCTTTGCGCTCAATTTTAGGGCAAAAATGCATTTTTCAAAGACCTTACTTCAATTCAGCTGCTACCTAGTGGGGATATGGATCCAAATGTGTTATCCATACGACAACAGGTAGGTCTAAGTTTTGTTAGAAGTTCTTGAATTTCTAAAATCTCAAATAATACTGAAGTAACCTGCAATTTTTGCTTTCAAGTTCTTGGTTAAAGTTGTGAGCTCTGCTGTTCAAGCACTATGTTCATCACAAAAGGCCAAAGAAGTCTCAGAAGAGGAATTGTTTCCTTTTGAAAAGGGGAAGAATTGGCCAACTTTGGCTGCGGACCTGGCTCAGTATCTTCAAATCTCTGAGGATGTGGTCAAAAGGCATTATGTCTGTGAACTGTATAGTTATGGGATGGATCATCTCGGTGAAGAGGTAATAACAGCTTTTAACGATTTTAAATCAATACAGCATTATGTCAGATGTTCTGATAAAATTACTTTTTTCACTTATTTCAACACCTGGAAGGGTTAGGGAAGTATTATCAGGCTCAAAAAATCCCCAGGGTGGAAAAGACCAGTAATTACCCTCATTTTTCCTTCTTCCCGACAAGAATCTGCATATAGCAACTAGTGGAAACATTATAGGGCGTCACTCTACTGGTCTAAACCAGTACAGCCTTCTTTATTTTACTATATTTGATAATTTCAGGAATCTCTTCTTTTAAGAAAATTTTACTAGTCCTTGGACAAGAAAATCCTTCCCTTTCTTTAGGGGAAAAGCAAATGAGATTAGATGGAAGTTAAGAGTATGTTGCTGAGCGTATGCTTATGCTAATCACTATGTAAAGTACAGAGTAATTCTCTTTGTTCACTCCTCTGCTGTTCTGAAGCTTTTTAATAATATGCTTTATTACAGTAACAGGTAACACCAGAAACAGTCTCAAAACTATTGTCCTTTTAGTATAGAGAAGCTTCTTTTGATACAGCTTTTCAAGCCTCCAGGTAAATGAGCTGTGTCATGCATAAATGGTTTCTAGTTCCTTATATATTTCTATTTTCAGGCCTTTTTTCAGGTGAATGACAAAGAAGTGCTTGCGTCGCAGCTGCTCATACTGGCTGGACAGAGACTGGCCTTCACTTTACTTCATGTGCAGACAAAGGAGGGAATGGAACTCCTTGCCAGGCTGCCTCCAACACTCTGTACTTGGCTCAAAGCTATGGTAAGTTAAGCTCAATTTAGGAAAACAGCTTGATTTTTCAGAAGCTTGCGTTCACCGAAAGAGAGATTATGTCTGAGTGGCCCTTTCTTACTAATGGAAACAAGAATTTGTTCTCATTTTCCTGGTGCTAGTTCTGTTTCATGAAAGGTAAAGCAGCGTCATGGCTCAGAGCATCAGCATACTTGAGTTAATTAACCTTAGTAATCTGTTTTATACAAGTTCAGGAGGGCTTATATGCAGATGATCATCTGTAAAATTACTCTAATGCTGTGTTTGTTCCTTTATACAGGACCCCCAGGAACTTCAAAATGTAGAAGTGCCAATTGCAACAACAGCTAAACTAATTAACAAAGTCATAGAGCACTTACCGGAGAATCATGGGCAGTACAGCCTTGCCTTGAACCTGGTGGAGGCTGTGGAAGCCATCCCATCGTGACGTTCTGGGTTAGCGCGGTTCTGCTGTGTAGCAGCAGAATGCATGGTGTCACGCAGGGAGGCTGTGTTTCTTACAGAAAGAAACTTCCGTGTGGCTCTTGTTAAACAACAAAGAGAACGATGCTCCCCATCCCAGAATTTCGGACGGTAACTTTAAATTGGAGTAGATTTTAAATTCTGCACTAGTACAAAGATGTTTAGTTTCTTGTCAGTAGCTGAAACGCTTTGTTATTTATTTCTGACTTGAGTGCTTTTTGCGGTAGTCTAAACTAGGTATATTTGACAGCAGTTTTAGTCCACTTACCAAATCACATCTTGTGAAATTCTGTATCTCATGCTGTCAGTAACTGCTGCACTTTCAATGTTCCATGTAGGATTTGTTTTGCAAAACAAGCTGTAGAACTACACCTGAGGAAAAACTTCAGTCTCTGAAGTTACCGTGCAAAGCCAACGCTGCTTTTTCAGAAGCCGGAGCTGTTGCTGGGCTCACACCTTGTAACTGCATTAGATGTGACAGTGACGACTGCACTAGACATAGGATGAAATGAGCTGGGGCCGTACGCAAAGGGAGAACAGCCCACATTAGAAACAGCTTGGGAAGGAGAATCCAGTTCTCCAGACACAACTGTGGACACATCTTTTAGTCCAGACCTGCCGCTATTGTCTCTAGGGTGCTGGGCTTTCGCTAGAACTGGATTTACATCCCTCTCCTTTATTATTAAGCTCTGTGGAGTTTAAGTAGGACAAGGAATGTCTTATTTTAAGATTGTTCCCCTATCTTATCATGGTAGAAGATGTAGTATGCTATAAATCTCTGCACATATTAACTTGTAGTCAAAACAGTTGACCCAGCTTCACTGAGGATCCATAGAACTGAGTACTTTAGCCTTAAAAAACACACTTTTACTTATGGTACCTACAGGGAATCATATAGTATCTTCACTATGGGAGTAGTATTAAACATGATTATCTTGCATCAGTTAGTACAGAAGCCAGGAGTGAAAAATGAAATTGTGCAAACTGTTTTTTGTCTTGGAGTCAGCCGAAATTACTAGCTCCATCTTGTAACCTGTTCCTCTTGCATTACATGTAAGAAGCATTCATAGTGTTCTGCCTTGCTGGAGACAGAATTTGGTCTTATCTTTCTGAAGTATGTGCTGCTGTCATCTAGGGTGACTTTACCATCTTGCCTCACAGCACTTCAAACTTCTGCAAAAAGGAGGATGCTGGAGATTTGGTCATCATGGAACCTGAGAAAACCCAAAAATGTTTCTTAGTTGCATTCCATTCCTGTATCCTGGTACAGCTGTGGAAAGGATTTTCCTGTCACTGAGTATCATGTCAGAGCTGACACACTACACCAATCCAATCTGTAATGTATTGTAAGTAATACTCTGTATATAGTGCTATTTTGTGTCTAATTTGCTGTGGATTTGTGTAAATTGATTAAATAAAATTTGAGGTTTCGTTGTGGTTTTTTCCTTCTTTTTAGGGAAGGGTAGTTACCACCTTTTCTTCTTCTGTTTTACAAGAGGAGTAGACATTCTAGGGGAGGTTCTGCAGAACTAACTGGTGCCAGGGTCAAAACTAAATGATAGCTGTTTCACTGGTAGGGAAGTGAAATTCAAAAGAATGCAGGTTGCTAAACCAAGTAAATTGGTCAGTTATTTTGAAACAACCTTTTTATTAAGCTGAAAAGTGATATACAGAGTTAAGGGTATATATATACACACATAAGGTTTTTTCCCCCCAAAACACCTAATAATTCTGCTGAGGCTGGGGCTTAAGCATCTGCTTCTACAGGCTTTGGTACACAGACCGTCTGGCAAGCCACTGCTTTTGTGTACTTCAGTACTCATGACTTTGGAGCAGCTTGTGGCCAGGCACTTCATCTTCATGTGCTCCCTTTTCCAGCCAGGACTTTCAGGCACCGTGGGCAGGGAGTGCTTGAGGAATCAGAAGTGTATCTCCTGCAGCGAGGGCATTTTGCTTTGGCAATGGGTAGGGCTATAACTTCATATGAAGATTCTTCACGGATATCGCCACCTGTTAAAGCAAGCATTATCACTGAGATGGGGTAGGTGCAATGCGTATACTCAACTCTACATACGAAGCAAATAACAAAGTACGGTGTAGTGCAGAAAAGAACCAGCTGCTTAGCACAGCTGTCCCTCTGGAATAGTTCTCTTACCTCCCAAGTTAATCAGAAAGGTCCCTTTGATGATGTTTGCATCTGCAGGTGTTTCTTTAGGTAGCTCACTCAGCAGGGTTGTCTGGGAAGCCATCATTATTTCATTCAGCTGTGAAACACTGGAAGTTTCTTCAGCCTGGAGTGCCTAGGGAGGAAGAGAGGTAATTTTCAGGCTTGCAACCTGTTTTTTGTTCCTCAGCATCCTCCTCCTTAAAAACGTTAAAGCAAAAGTAGAATTAATGTGTATGTGATTGCAATGGCTGCCATAGCCTTGTCAGGAAAGCAGCACAAGTTTGTTACACATACATGTGTGCCTAAATAAATGCATATGTAAGATTACATTTAAATCCAGCATCAAACCAGCTATCTACCACTGCAAGCTCTTTAAAATGAATGCAGAGACAGTGGTTCCCAACCAGAGTGGATAACTTGAACCAAGAGTCTAATTTACTTGCTCAGGGGTCAGTACGAGGTCCACGACCCTTTTAACCCACTAATGAATAACCTGGATGTTGGGGGCAGAGCACACCCTTAGTAAGTTTGCTGATAATACAGTGCTCGGAGGAGCTGCACTGTCATTCAGAGGGACTTCAACAGGGTGGAGAAGCAGCCTAGCAGCTCTCTCGTGAAGTTCAGTAAAGCAAAAGGCCCAGTCCTGCCCTGGGGAGGAGTAGCCCCAGGCACCAGTACGCACTGAGGGCCAACTGCCTGGAAGGCAGCTGAGCAGAGAAGGGCAGCTGACCGTAAGCCAGCAATACGCTGGCCCAGAGAAGGCCAGCAGCATCCTGGATGACCTGGAGAGATTCAAAATCCAACTGGCCACAGTCCTGGGCAACCTGCTGTAGCTGAGCCAGCCTGAGCACAGGGCTCAGGCTACACACTCTCCAGCAGCCCCTTCCACCCTCAGCTGTTCTGTGATTTTCTGTCAAGTGCAAAGCAGAAGAAAGTTTACAGAAATTAGTACTTTGTGCACAGATGACACTACTCTTAGTTGCATTTTTTACCTCCATTAATTCAAACAGCAATCCAGGCTCAATTACAATGACAACTTCATATTCCAAAGCATTCTTCCCAGAGATGGACCCAAGGAAAGAGTCCCTCATTGCACATGCACCTTCTATTGCTTCCTCAATGCCAGGCTTCTTCCACGCTGAGCTTGCGTTAATCCATCCAGTACGAAACACACCCTCTGAGTCTTGAAAGCAAAGCAAAGGAATTTTTAATTTAGTGTAAACAAATAAAAAAGAATGGCATATCTCTGTATTCGCATTCCTTTTAGCTGTGCAATTAAACAGTGCACTAAGAGAAGTCCTTAGAAATTACATGTGCTTTACCTTTCTTATAAGGGAGGTGCTGGAAAACCTCCTCTGCCAAGTGAGGAAGAATTGGTGCAAAGGAGCGGACTACTACGTCCAACGCCTCTGCTAGCACAGTTTGACACGAACGGCGCTTTGGATCTTTTTCTTCTTCACAATAGAGCCTGCAAGACAGAGATGAAAGCTGGAAAGTATCTGTACGTTCATGTTACTGTTCTTGCTCAAGAGCCACCGAAGGGACTGAAGTCTGACCTAGCTCGCCTTTCTAAGGAAAGCTTTCCCTAACTGCCCTCCCCCGGCAAGCACAGTGGTATAGGTACCGCAGGACCATTTGCACGTGCAGCCACATCTTGTCATAGGAAAGGAGATTTTGTACATGGCATGTTAATTTGCTTCGTGTAGATGAGAATCTTAGGCAGCTCTGTTAGCCCTTTGTCCTAGTTCATCTGCCAAATTCTAGTTCATCTATCCCTGCCTTTTCTTGCATTCTGGAAACTAAAGGTCAGTATAAACCTCTACCTCCTTCCTCCATGAGAGAGCCCTTTCAAAATTTACAAAGCTTTCACATCATTTTTTCATTCACATCCTTAGGTTTCTTTATCTGGTTTGGTTTTTTTTTTTTTTTAGATCAGTAAAAGACATTAAGTTGCCCAGAGAAGTGCTGAAAGCCTTTCCCCTGCCTTCCCAAGTTCAGATGCACACAATTCCAGGTAGAAGTACAGATCCAAGAATTTACCGTTAAAACTTTTGTTTAGTTTTAAATCTGCACACTTGATTACCTTTCAAAATGATCCAGTGCCCCCAGAGGACAGAATACAGAAGCACAACGATGACAAGACACTCAGCTGAAAGCAGCCAAGCCTTCGCCCATCTGCTTTATTGCACTAAAGCACAATATGTAACTGAAACGTTCTCCGAGAGCTGCACGGCCTCAGCGTTTGCCTGGAATGTTACTGCCTCCATCTCAAACCGATTAACTTGTTTTTTCCCTTTTAAAGGCAGCAGTAATGAACTTACCTGTCTTTGATTATACTGAAATAAAAGTTAGACAAGTTTCTGGAACAGAACGCTTGCAATAACCGAACAACTTTGCTATAATCGTATTCTTTGTATGCTTCTGTAACCTGGGAGAGGGAGCAGAGAGAGAGAAGAATGGAGTAGCAGTTTTCATCAGATGGCCTACAGTGACAACTGATGAACCCGAACTTACAGAAACTGTGAGCAGTGACACAAAATCTGTGAGCATCTTTAAAAGGTTGGGGAAGGGGGAAGTTAATTCAGTGAACAATTAGGACAAAAAAATAATTTTAATTCAAATTTGAGGGGAGAGCATGGGGGAACCCCAGAAATTATGCCCATACTTTCTCCTTCAGCAGAACAGTTCTGAGTGACAGAAACAACTAAATTTTAGACTACAGCAGATTTCCAAAGCTCCAGAAGGTTTTTTTTTGTTTTGGTTTGTTCTTTTTTTTAATTTCTAACCATTTCTAAAGACTTCTAATTTGACAAGTTAGGAATGTTAAAAACAAAGCCTTCCTCTCAAAAGTTGAGACGGGCCTAATGTAGTGCACATGGCATCAAAGAAGCCCCTGTGGTCATAATTTGCCCACTGTTTACTCACACTTGAAGAATTTTCCCTAGAGGGTATAACCAATGAAAAACTTTACACATATATTCATCGAAATACAGTTTTTCCCTACCTTGCTGCCATAATCTTGCAATAGATGCAGCATGTATTGATCTACTATGTACATCTCTGAAGCGGGGATGGAATCGGTTTCTGGATTGAAGCCAGCCATGTTTCCCAGCATGAAGCGTAGTGTATTCCGCAGCTAGGAACAAACCAGACAAATTAACATTAATGGCCTGCACTTTAGATGAAACACAAAATGATAATATTCTATAATGAATTAGCTAGACTTGACTGCTTTTAAAAATGATTGTTTGACTAGTTAACAAAGGTACCGTGAAGAACATATGCTAAAAGGACCTACAGAAAAGAAGACTGGCTATTACTGAAGCATGCTACAAAAAAAACAGCGTTTTCCTTAGTACACTTTACTATTTGATCCACAGACGCAAAAAGCAGTAGTACCTACCTATCTAAGTTTGGGAAAGCTTTCTTTAGTCTAATAACTGAAAAGCTTTGCAATAAATTCTACTCAGCCAACGCAAAACCAAATATAAAGAGGGCCTGTCATTAGAATGAAGAGCATTAGCGTATTTGGCTCTTACCTTGTTGATATCATCTCTCGCAGCATTAAGTACAACAGGCCCAATCAATACCTCGGTAAAAACATTGGATTCTGCCACCCACCAGCGGAGAACATCAGCACCATATGGAGGATCCTTGCTGTGATCCTATGTGGAGACAGAAAGGCACATGAGTGAAGCTGCTGGCGGTCCTGCAGCACGGCGAGCAGTGCAAGTCCATGTCGTCAGTGCTGCGAATATACCCACAAGTGTGCCCAGAAGGCCACTGTATCTGGAGGCCTTCACCCTCTGTTAGCAAGATTTACTGTTAAGCCAGGGGTACAATATGCAATATATATATAATCGCAGCAGTCTGTGTACAGGCAATGCTAGAACTCAGGTAAATTGAGATAAGCTCATTTTACAGCCTTGAATCCTTTGAACACTTAACATTAAAACAGCAATGTAAATACCTAAAACTACATACTTTTTTTTTCCCCTTCAGACTGTTTTCCACCCTCTTTTCAACTCTGAAAATGTCTTCTCTCCTTTTCGAAAGAAGAGAAGCTAATGTGTGTTTTATTGAATCAGATAAGCAAGTCTTTGTGAGGATTGATTCTTTTGTCTGGAGAGCTGCAAAATCTGCTCTGCCGCCTCAGAAAGCGCAACAGCAGGACTGGGGAGGGGAAACAAATTCAGAGCATCACCTGCAGCGCAACCTCCGTGACCATGGGTTGCAGCAAGTTTCCAGAGTCAATAGTGAGCCCAGGCTGAAAGCAGCGGGGCTGCTGGGGTGCAACTGCTGCTCTCACTGCTGTACTGCTGGGCCCAGCTTGTAGGTTTCAGTTCGAAAGCAAAGTTTAATTATTTTGATTTTTTTTTAATCCCTCCCTGTCATTCCATCGACAGTGTTCCCAAGTAAAAAGGAACCATTCTACACCTCCTATACAGTGTATTTTCTTTTCTTTTAGCACAAAACAAAGTTGGGGTTTTTTTAGGCACCACAGCTGAAGCAAAACAACTCGAGGTTTTCACTCCAGCCACATGGAAGTGCAGTGTAGGCAAAGTCTTCAGAAAAGCTTTACAGAGTTCTGCCACAAGCCAGCTGTTTAGAGAAAAACATGCCATAAGACAGCTGCAGAATCTGGTAGTGAAAAATTGTAACTAGGGATTTTAAGAAACTGAAGAGCTTGACTTACTTCGCCTCCATTGATTACTACATCAGGGTCAACCACGTTGCCAATAGATTTAGACATCTTCTCCCCTTTCTCACCAAGTGTAAATCCATGAACTACCAGAGTCCTGAAAAAAAAGATTTAGTGAAAACAAAATCCCAGAAAAAAAATAAAACCTGTGTTAAGAGTAAGGATATTCTTAAGTCAAAACATACAGAAATCCTCTATTTTGGTAAGCCTGAGGCTTCATCTGTTGAGTTCAACCAACCATGAATATGCTGCACTACCATCCAAGTAGTGCATACTACTAAATTTTCCTCATTTATCCAGGGCACGTGTATTTCAGATGAATTAAAGACTAAAGAGTTATTTACTCTTTAAACCAATACATTTCTCCAAATTGTACAACCTCCTCGCAACTGACCCGCATCACCCTTCCCTATGCTTTTCATCTTCAAGGGGACAAACAGTATATGGCACAGCTCCCGCACAGGACCTGCACACAGTGATTCTGAATTCCTTATAGTCCAACATTCAATTCACAAGTCAACGATCGTAAGAAATTTTCATACTGCACCTCCCGTAATAATCCCTTTGGCTACAGGAGTGAGAGAGATGGCGAAAGAACAGACCTGTATTTGATAGTGTAATAGCATATACCAGAATGACTGAGAAAGAAAACATCTATTAAAATTATGATGGAAAATATTTAAATAATAACTCCATTACAATCCAACCTGAGAAAAGCTTTAAACCGAAAATATAAGAACACAGATCGTACACTTAATAATGGCTTGGTTTCTCTTGTTTACACACTACTGCCACACTATCAAAAGCCCAATATTTAATAAATGAACTAGCAACGTGTTTGCAATCCATGCACTTACTTATATGGTGCTTTTTTCCTCGCTGCCACACTAGTTAATAGAGAGGACTGAAACCAACCTCCCAGTTGGTCTTTCCCTTCAAGGTACGTATCTGCTCTTTGCTCTGCTCCTTTAAAAACAGAAGATTTTTTTAAAAATATCAGCCTGTATCTTCAACAAATTAGTACACTTAACAGAAAGTGTCTGAAAGTGATTACTAAAGCTTACTCTGCTCTTTAATGCTAGTAGATAAGTTGCTTTTACAAAGAGTGTCTGGTTACTTGAACATGATACATGTGATTCATTAGTATCACATTTTTTTTTAAAATCCAAGACTTGCTGAACTCCAAAATCTAACAAATAAGCTTGCTTTCCCCCAAACAAAAGATAAATTTTGAAAACAGAAGCTATCATGCTCAGAGCACTTCATAAGAAGTTCTCAAAATACTTTCCAAGTACTCCTAAGCCAACTGAAGGACCTAAGAAGAGCTCACATACTTTGGAATTAATAAAAATTAAGCTACAGCCTGAAACTTCATCAGTTGGTAATTACTCAGAATACAAGTCACAGATGTAACATGCCTGACTAGCCTGTGTAAGGCAGCAGGTATTTTCGGAGGCGACCAGGAAGCTTTGGCAGTGACCACAGCTCACCTGCGACAGAATTTACATTTCTGGTCACTGGCGTTCCAGCAAGATTAAAAATTTCAGGAAAGGATTAAGACAACAAGGGAAACAGAAAGCCTGTTGTGGGAGAGAGCGGTCTGGAGGAGCCAGGCTTCTTTAGCTTATCCAGGTGAAGGCTAAGTGGAAATATTCTCTATAAATACACAAAAAAAGAGGAATGCTGGAGAAGAACAACTGGAGCTAATGAGTACTCTTGGCGTTGGAGAAACAATGGGCTACAAGGCATTGGCTGACTGCACGTTAAAAGCAGCAGAAGAGCACACCCAGCTTTCTCAAGGGGCTGAAAGAGGGTGGCAAACCTTTAATGGCTTTACTGGTGCAATTCAGTCACGCTACAAAAGGGTGCAAGATTTGTTGACTCAGTAAGTCCCTCCTCATCCTAAACAATCCCAGCCAGGTCATCATCAGAGTGAGGACAGAATAATGTCGAGCACACAGAACGTGCAAGTCAAAGCCTACAAACGTGCAACATTCTATGCATATTTGGCAGGATCCAGGATCTGGACTCCAAAAGTTGATGGTGTTATTTTCCAGATATTCAGACAAAAGTTTCTCTACTCGGTTTTTATCTACTAGCTCCTTTTATCCTCCTCCTAGGACTCCTGAGACAATGCTTCTTTCTGCTGCTGGCACTTGATTTATTTGTTTAACTTAATGGAAGTTTCGATATTTAGATCCATCCTGCAATAAAAGGAAGTTCAACATTACAAAGGTCAAGGCCAGCTAGCACAGGAAAAATGTGTGGGTGGATGTTACGGTTTTTAACACATTTGTTTATTCCTTCAAGAAAATATACTATGAGTTTGGGTTTTAAAAGTAGAATAAGTAGGCATCAGCCTTTGTATTAACAGAACACAGAGATACTTGTGAGAAGACAAAAAAAAAGTGTATTTGTGGTAAGGAAGAAAATAACAGTGGAAAAATCCGTAACAGCAGCAGCAACACGTTTCTTATTTACAACTAGTTTAGTAGGCACGGGTTTTAGAGAAGTGAACTTTTTGTGGAAATGCCAGTAGTTACAACTTAGAGGAGAGAAGAATTTAAACAAACAACCGATTACAAATAGCAAACTGTACTGGTCTTTTCTGACAGGAACTAGTACATCTGGCAGGCTGGCTAATGTAGCTTACAAAGCTAATGGAGGCCTGAACATTTTATCTCTGTAAAATACAAACACGGGTTTTGCATATACAAAGCCTGCCTTTTGGCCTCCCTAACTCAGTTTCATTAAAGTTGCAACGGTTATATACCGAGGATTATATACACAGGATTTATTAGAACAGTGTGCCCGTTTCTCTGTAAATGGAAGAATATGTCCAACAACCCAGAAGAGACTTCTTGGTTGTTTATTTTACACTGAGGTATAGTACATAGGTCATTAAAGAGAATTACAATTTATGATCCTTCTGGTTTGGATTTCAAGATTCCATATCTTTGATCTCACAGACTTTGACTTTTAGATTAAATGTATTGTATTTTAATGCCAGCAATGAATCAGCTAAGATAAATTCAAGTCTCTCAGTCAGCACAAAAGTTTAAACACTTAGATAGGTAAGTTGTAAAATAATCACATTTGTTCGGTTAAATATTAGCCAATAAGATAGGGAAAAGTTACGATGCTGAAAACTACTATCATTGCAATACAAAACTATGGGTAAAAAGCTTCTACCAACGGCATGTCACACTGCAGTACAGTCCAGCGTGCATTCTTATACGAACTATTTTGAGAAATAATTTCAAGTTTGCAGTGCAGATGGCACTCTGCCACGTGAAAACGAATTTTAAGACACAGAAGAATTCTCTAAAATGGATACTCCAAAGACAGCTACTGAAATTAGCCCTGAACACAAACTGAGCATCAAAGAAAGAAAAGAAAAAAAAAAAACCAAACCTCCTAGGCACTACAGCATTGAGTATTCAAAATCAGAAAATGCTTTTGAATCAGATTTTGCTTTTACCACACCTTCTTTTTGGAGGCAGGGTATTAACACTCTTCTACCTCGCACCAGTACTGTGAAATAAATTTATTCATGTACGAAGCACTCCGACATGAAATTTTAACATTGCATAAAAGAATACGGAAACTGTTCTTTCAAATAATATTTGAGGCATGTGTAGGAAGAAATAAACAGGATTAGGTAGCACAACAATAAACTGTTCAGTGAAAACAGTGTTAGGCAAACAAAGCAGCAATGAAGCAAACTGTAGCCCAAAAAAACTTTAGTAGCAGCAGGGTTTTTCAGAGCACATGGCACATGTGGATCTCTTCTCACTGGTGCAAGCAGGGTAGTATTTATTTTACATACCAACTAGTTATATCTGTTCATTTTTGGTTTTGTGACTACAGGAGCTAAATATTTGATTTTAGTGTGCAAATCCCACGTTCCTAGCTGCTACACTGCTGATCTAGGACAGTTTGGTTAATTTGTCATTTATCTAGAAATGGTACCTTTGATAATCCCAGGCTGGAAAGACTGATTTAATGAAAAAAAGCATAATTTTAAGTCACTTCTATCAGAACTATGCCCCATATCTGGTAGGAAATGCAGCAGGGCAAGCATTAGAAATAAGACTGAATGCATTCAGCCTATGATTTAGGCCACTGAGCTTGCTGTTACCGAGCAATTCCTTTAACCCATTCAGAAACCTCATATTGCAGAATCTCTCTCCCCTCTTCCTCGTCCCCATCCTCTTCCCAACCTGCCATATGTTTTGAAAGCAATCTGTGTGGCCATTAGCTAAACAGATGAATTTTATAACTGCTCCATCTCCTTTAATAAGCTCAGACACAGCTAGCTCAAGTCCAGGGAAATCCCAGGCCTAAGTTCCCCAAGTTGCAGAGACGTTGAAGAGAAGAACTTATTTTTGCGAGACTGGAACTGGCAAGGGAATCTGTAATACTCTTTAGCCCTGATGGTTTCTAACAGACAGATCATTGATTTATAATTTTCCATCATTTGGGTTCAGGGTAGAGTGAAACAATTATAAACATTAGTCTCACGGTTTTAGCCATCTATTATATACTCCAGTAACTCATATGCTGTGAGAGAAACACTGCCGTGCATGACACTGTCATCAGAAGGCAAGCAGTAACTGCCATTATCACTGATCTCCCACTACAAAATTAACAGGTAGCACTTTACAGGTAGCACATCAGCTTCCATATGACTCTGTGCTTTCATGAGTTTAAGGCATGGGAAGTTCTTCTTCCTGTTGTGGCATTCTCTAAGCAATTTTGGATTTCTCGTTGGATTTCATCCATTTTTCCCCAAGAGTACTTTGGAAAATAATCCCATCAGTTAGCCTGTTTGTGAGCCTTGCTAGTTATTTTTATTGACATAAGAAGTTCTGCAAAAAGTGCATTTTTCATAAAGCCTAGATTAAAACAGTAATTTTGTATGAATCACTGAGACAGTACTTCCACTTCTGACAGTGGCTGGGGCCTCAATTACATAGGAAAAAAGGTAATGCAACTTTTGTGTCACTTCTGAAGATAAAGAGTCTTACAAGATCACACTGCTTGTTAATCGTTCCCCCAACTTTAGAACCAGTGAGGCCACTCCAGTCATGTCAGACAGCTAAAGAAGATGCCTTACATACACCCAGTTCCGGCAAGTTTCATGAAAATAGATGACTAGATAGAGGAGAGGAACTTTCAGTGGTTCCATGAAAGAAGTCTGTACTGTCAAAGACCCAACATTTATTAGGCATTACAGAATCCAAATGGGAGCCTTACACAAATTAACAGTGAATCAAGAGTCTTGATTCTGCTATTTCTTTACGCAGGATGAGAGGTAGTTTTTGCATAATGAGGTATTAAGCCCTTAAAGAATGCAAGTATGTAACTGTGCACATAAAATACCATTACTTTGTTATACCTTTCAGAACCAAACCAGAAACATTTTTAAAGAGTGTGAACTTTAACATATGTAAAGGTCTTCCAGAAAATGAATGTTTGCTGATGGTACTATTGCCTGACCACGTTGCTAAGAAATAAAACCTCTGGTACCAACGTGTTTTATAATTCAACAAGATTGTTATCACGCAATTGTGTACTGAGGGTTTAAAGTCCAACAGAATTGATGTATGGGACCAGATTCCTCCTTCAGAAGTGACTCCTGACTTTGGACTGTCCTCCAGACAAACAGTGTGTATTTTATATATTTTTATACAAATATGTATCTGCTACCTCCTAAGTAGCAACTACGGGCAGTAGGAGCTATAAATAGCATACAGCAAGTATAAATGTTTTAAGCCACAATATACTGCTTTAATTACTGGAAGTAATCAGAAGTGAAAAAGTACACCTACACTGTTAAAATTATAAAACTTACTTAGATTCAGCAGAACAAAACCGAGATCAGCTGCTTCAAATAGCAAGCACATGCACGAAATGGAATTTGTTAGCTGAAAGTAATTCAAGAGTTACCAACTAGCAGCAAAATACCTTGGCCGTTTGTGTCATGAAACATAATACTCAAAACAAATACGTTCTGATGAGAAGATATATGGTATGCCACATGGCAGAATCGGTCAGAACAGAATACTAGAAAAAAATCTCGACTTCAACTATGCTGAAAATGAGTTTGCGAACATTAAACCCTTACCTTTACAAGCAAAAGCCAGTTCACAAGAAGTCACAATCAATTTGCTGCTGGCATCACCTAACTCAGTTTTGCTGATATGAACACCATCACGCTAAACAGTTATATTTTATTCTCCAAGTATTTTAAAAGAAAGATAAACATATTAATTCTGTACCTTCTAAAACATGAGCCCAGGAAGTTCCACTGTCAAACCAGATGTCTAGGACATCCTGTCCCTTGACATAATCCAAAACATCATGACCACCAGCCTATTAGAAAAACAAGTATTAAATAATGCCAATAGAATACTCCAAATCACCACTGCTTCTCAAAGCTAGATATAAAGTAGATTTTGTTTCAGGACCAGTTTTGTACAGGCTCTGCTACCAACTTTGTGAGTGAACACAAAATATATTAGGTAATTTTTCACAATAGTTTTCAGATAATTACTGATGAAAATCCAAAACAGAACAAGGAAAAATTAGAAAAAAAAAAGCCCTGAGATGGCAGAGTAACACTACAGTTTGTGTGCTAGTTTAAGAACACAATTGTTAAAGGAACAATAAAAAGTTAGGAATAACTAAATAAAAATTCTAATCCATTTTAATGACAGGGACTTCAAATATATTTTGCATCTTAATTTGATTAAGATGTCACTTTCCTCCTGAACTAAAAGGAGGATGGAGATCTCTGCCCTGAATTAATGGCACAAATCTGATTGTATGTATTTTACCACACTCAGATTTCACTTTCTGAATATTCCTTTCACAGGATACCTTCTCATGAAGGTACAAGATTGAAAAGGATCACAAGAATATACGAAGGTTTTATATTATTTCCTGTCACTGAACTGTCTCAAGCACCCTGTATCTGAAGTAAAAAAAATTACCTTCGCTACAGCCTCTTTTGATAGTAGTTGTTCAACAGGAAGGGTCCACCATGCATCTGTTCCTTGCTGCTCCACTATTTTGATGACATCTGTGATAGTTTCACTGGGTTAGAAGGAAAAAAGGGGTTTATGAACCGCTGAGTTAATCTTACCTTTCTACAAGTATCCCAGATCCAAAGTGGCAAGATGTACCAATAAAAAGATCAAGCTATTTAAACCTGTGATTTTTCAGCTTCTAATCCAGACAAGACTCCACAGAGCTTTCTGCCCCTATTTTTTGTCTTCCAAGATGTGTAAGATTGTGTAAAACCTGGACATACTGAAACTTGCATGTATTTCAAATAGCTTTTTTCTCCAAATACTCAATAACTGGGCACTCGGAAAAGACGCCAGCAGCCTGAGAACTTCTAAAATACATTTCACTTGTTATTTCTTGACCTTGAATTTACAGAAACTAAACAACTACTTCCTCAAAAAATATCTGCTCTGTTATAAAGAGACCTTGAGAACTCATGTGGAAATTGAGAGTTAGGAAATGGCAGCATTTCAAATAACATGCGTATATATTAGACTTCTGCTTGCCTGGATTCCCCCTTTTTAGCAATGTATTTTTCAAATGGTAAGAAACATATATATAAATACATTAATCCCAATAATGTAGGAAACTGTAACTTCTGTACCCAGTAGAGGAGGGATGCAAATGACCACTCAACATATGCTCTGAAGGCAATATATGAGTTCATATGGTATAGCACCAGCCAGGACTAAGGTCCTGAAATAAACATACTACAGAAATAAGAAAAATAAAAAAACTAACTAAGCATTTTTTCCTGATGTGAGCAGACAACACAACCACAAGGCGTGCAGTTCTGTGTGCTATTTATGACACATTCAACTGTTGTCCTCAGTGGGTAATGCTATGGGCAATTCATTTTTAATATTATTTAATGCCAAGTCTAGACATAAATTAAGATAGTTTAAAAACCAAAACAAACCCCACACACTTTGTCTTGCTGACTCACAAATCACTTACTGAAAGAGGTGATTTTTAAGGCATCTGCTCGATTTACAGAATACAGCAGGTCATCATGACATGCCAACTTCAAACAAAAACCGCTGTGTTAACCAAGCCACCAGAGATTTGTTTTTAGCACAAGAAATGAAGATTTAATCAATTAACTAACTTCTTGATACAGTATTGTGAAAAGGGAAAAAGTAAAATAATGATCTGGCATCAATATCTTGAAAATACAAAAGGCAGATGATCTAGCTTCTTCAGTGTCATCACTCAGTTTTGTATTTAGACTTATTAGCACAATATTATTTCTGCACTGCTAATAATCTGAGCTACATCACTACAACATTTAGTGGACTCTTAACACACGGAGTTTAAGCATGAAAACCCATGTTCTCCAAGATGATGTAGAACAAATTATCACTTAATGACATGACATGAGGTACAACAGTAAGAAAAAAAAAATGCAGCTTTGCTCTTGGTCGTGGGAATAAGTTTGCAATGATAGACCAACAGTTCTGTATTAATCAATAAATCATCAATTAATTAATTTAATTCTCAAAGTAAATTCCTGTAGAACATCCCAGTAGGTTTTCTAGAGAGAAAACCCACTAACCAGTAACACTCACAAAGTGACAGCCAGCTAGTATACCACCACTCTTCTTACCCTTTCAGGCTAGAATGGGGATCATTCACCTCCCAGTTTAATGATGATAGAAATTTATGGCTTTGCAATATATCTGCTAACATTTATCTTGGTAAAACAACATTTAGGAGCTCCGGTTCTGAATGGTATCTTTTCCTTTCAGAAATATTTGCATAGAGGCCTATTTGCCTGTGCTTCCAGTTGTGAAGTGTTACTTCTCCACGACAAAAGCAAACAACAGCTCCAGTCCTTGTAGATTCCTGGCAGAGAGCTGGTAAGTATCCCTTATTTCTTGCCTCCTTCAGGCTAAATCTTCAAATTTGGAAAGCCCTCAGGAAAAACCAAATAAGCCAAGGAAAAGTTTGTTTGTCTCCACCCAGACTAAACTATTCCACCGAATTTGTCTCTCTCTTGTGGGGTCAGTATCTTCCACTGAAGAGGTTGGCTCTACACCCAAACCTTCAATGATGACACAGACTGTAGCACCTGGGAACATTTTAGAAAAAGCAATGCACGACATCATTTTTTCACTCCTTGCCAACAGAAGGCTCCATCTTTGATTCTTCTCAAATCAAAGAGAAGAATAACAGTAGTATTTTTAAAGGCAACTATGGATAACTAGCTGTCTCCAAGTGAGTATTTCAAGAGCTCTCTCCACAGCCCCAGTGCCTTCCTGTAACTGGCCAAGTCTTACACTTGGAAGTCACCAGCAGAAGACAGAGTAGCTAAATTAAAAAGATGACTATTTACCCTAAAACATGCTTATTACCACATAAAATGTTACTGCATGTTGAGTGACTCATGGAAGAATTAATTCAGTCCTTAACTAATGGCTCTGGCATCAAATTAGAGCCGGAAAATTTTTCTAATCAAGAATCATCCTCATAACTAGTATAGAAAAGTTGCGAGCATGCCCTATAAAGCAAGTAGAAAATTTAAACAGGAACTAAACTTGTCATCTACTTAAGTTTTCCATATTGCAAATACACTTCAGTGGAGGGACATAAACTGTAGGGCTGAATTCATTTTCAACCTATACATTTTTAAAACATTCGACAGGTATTTGATGATAGCAGTATTTGTAGGGTTTTTTAAAGGTGATAAATTCAGTTATAGACCAAAACTAACAGCTACCTTGGAGAAGACGTAGGAATATACTCTTAACAATGTTTTCCAGCAACTGTATGGGTTCAGCTTGATCACAGCAGAAATCTCAGTTTGACAGATGTTCTAAGCTTTAAGTAAAGGAGATACAGCCTGAAGCACCACCAGTTTTCCGACACTGCAGCTGTTAACTGCAATGACATCTTTCCTCAATGGAAGAGATAATGTTTAAGGTCAGGCCTATCGCACAAATATTAGGAGAAATTAAAGGGGGGGGACCTGAAACAATGTGTTAGTGCCAACTTTACCACCTGCAGTGAGGATGAACTGTTCTCCTTTCCATTGGAAGTGGGGGGAAGGACAAGAAGGAAATAAAACCTTGCTATCAGTCTCCCTTGGGAAACCATCATAAAACGACTGCCTTCATTTACAGTAAATAAGTATCGCCCATGCCACACAACAGTTGCCTTACCATGGTAGATACACCATTACTACGAAACACACTACAGACTAATCTTTTACGAAGTGTATTGCTATGCAACGCAAAGGCTTATATTGTTAATTTATGAAGGCTAAAGTTATTTTAAAGACACATTTTCATGACACGTGAACTAACAAAAATGATTATGCTACAGATAAAAGTTTTCAGACAACTAAAAGAAGGTCAGATTTGCGTTATCAGTCACTTACAAGAAATAAAGATTCAATGACTGTGAAGTCAACCTGTTATTGAACAATATTCTCAAAATTCTATCATAGTTTCAAATCAATAATAAAAACATTTTAGCAGTGCAAGTCTTTTTCATTATATTCAGTTTCCCTAGAGAATATAACCCAACATTCACAGACGAGTATTTCATAAGAGGAGACAGTTAAGATCAAAGATTTCCAGGATATGATTTCAACAAATGGGTTTTTCAAACTGTAGGAGGAAAAATTAAAGACAAACAAACAAACAAAACCCTGTTCCTCTACTCTTTTCCCAATATCCTTATGATTAACTATTACCACAAGAGAGAGAAATGACTACATTTAAGGTATCTATATTGTAAGAAGGCAGATTTTTGCAAAGTACTTTTATGTAAGGTACAAGTGAAAACCACCTTTCTCAAATAACTACTCATCACTTTATAATCTGTGGGCTTCAACATGAGCAGGATAATTCACCAAGCTAGCAATAAACACCATTGTAAAACTTTGCCCTGTATTCATACGCTATCTAGAAGAACTTGCATTACGTGTCACTTGCTACGTTTTAACACTGAAACCCCTACGGCATTTCACGCTACCACGACACCAGCCAATCACTCTGAAGTTTGATATTGATTATGCTGAACTCTTATTTAACGTGTTAACAGAAATTAGGCAGCATTAAGATATAGCCAGGAGGAGAAGAATACAGTGCCTGATGTTCTCTCTACGTCTTTTCAAACAACAGTAAAGAAGGCAAGTTATCTTCTTTTTTACGTGAACGTTGACACTGCAGCAGTAAGTATTTAGGTTACGGTAAGTTGCCATTGCTTACAAGTCACTGAAACATCTTAATATTTTAAAAAGCAAATTAAATCGCAGAGTAGCTCTACTTCAAAAACAAGTTAGGGTTTTCTCTGTCAGAAATTTAAGTTACTTGTTTATCAAAGTCACAGAGAAAGGGACAAAAGCTCTCAGGCGTTAGAATAATCTTTGCAATAGTACTTATTATTACCAATATTGAAGAGTGAATTTGTAAAGAAGTAATTGCATGAGGTCAGATTAAAGTATGTATCTCACATTTATTACCTGGTCTGAGCTACTAATGGAAATACAAATCTTTCGTTTTACTTTTGGAGCTCTTTCTCTCTTCTCTTCAATAAATTACAGAATTTCCTAGAATCAGAATGTTTTCTCTTTAAATCTATTAAATTTTGAAAGCTGACAAACACTGTAAGCATTTATTTGTGCATATATTCTATTTAAAGTCTTTTTTTCTCTGCTCCTGCAGAAAAATCACACAGAATCTTACCACTGAAAATGGCTTAAATGAAAAAAATGTTCTCTCTTCTCTCTCTCATATAGGGTTTTGTTATTCCATAATAATTTTTTAATTCCTGATTACAACATGATGTGGTACACTCTACGTAAGTAATCTACGCATCAGTAGAGTATTAAATTTTTAACCATAGACAACAGTGGCATACAATCAAATGTCTTTTAGGGCTATGGGGGGCCACAGCAGCCAACAGGAAGACTCATGGGAGATCTTGCATCAAACTTGTTGCACACAAGATCACAATCTAGCTCTTGGCTTTCAAGTTAGAAAGACAGGGTTGTTGGTGTGGCAAAAAAAATTCTCCCTCCCCCCCCCCCCCCCCCAAGATGAGAGATTGCATCTTGCAAGAGAAGCCTTCTGCAGCCTTTCACATGACAAATTCAGAAGAAACTCTCACAGAGAGAAACAGTGGTGTATTTTAGGGACTGTTGGTTTTTGGTTTTGTTTGGGTTTGTTTTTTTTTTTTGGTTGGTTGGTTTTGTTTGTTTGTTTGTTTTTAAAAAAAAAAGTCTTTTTTACAGGTGATACATAAACAGGATCAGACAAGATCGACCATTGGTGCTCTCATATGTAACAGCAACTCCATGTGGACTACACTGACTTCCAGTGGAGATGCTGTTACTTTTGATAGCCACTCAAACTCCAGAGCAGCTGCTACTGAAAGTACGCTTATCCATCATTCCAGATAAGAAAACTGCTTTTGTTTTGAAATGTTAGTTATTTACTGTTGCTTTAATGATATTAATTATTCACAAAACCTGAGTATGAAACTTCTTAAAGTGTTAGAAATATGTTAGTAACTTGCTGTGCTATGATTTTCAAAATGATAATGCAAATGCAACAAAATATTTAGGCTTAGCTGTTTTTTTTCAGTAAGAACTGGTGTCCAGGAAAATGACCTATGAATTGACAGACTGCTTTCTAAATTTGCCTGTCATTTCTATAGGCCAATATTCTGTGCACTTTTCCTACTCTGGCTACAGAAGTCTCCTACAGCTATCTTTAAATATCTCGTGAGTCTTCTACTGTTTCTTTCACCTCTACTGTAAAATATGTTAGAAGTAAAGAGTATTGACTATAAATAAGCATCATCAAATGAAATAAATCTATTTTCCAGCATATTGGGTGTGTCTCTCTTTTCCCCTAAATGTCTCTCTTTTTTCCCCAGATCAGATCTAACTAATCATGTCATTCTGTCCCTTTCTTCATTCACCTACATGCGCGACTGCTCGGACAATACCTACACACAAA
Organism: Chroicocephalus ridibundus; assembly: GCF_963924245.1. Lineage (NCBI taxonomy): Eukaryota > Metazoa > Chordata > Aves > Charadriiformes > Laridae > Chroicocephalus > Chroicocephalus ridibundus. The sequence goes on from NC_086286.1 coordinate 23,532,483, forward strand.
GGCTGAGTTGTTAAACTACTGCAGAGTTTATAACATCAATATGTCCCAATTGCCACACATCATACAACTCCAGCAATAATCTCTCACGGCTCCAGCACTTACAAAAGGCATGCTTTTTAATATAGCTGACTGGCTTTCAAGGTAATTTTACTACAGTCTAAAGGAATTCCCATGCATCCCTCCTTTCAAATGGTTTCTGTACGAGCTGGGTCAGCTCCTCTATGTTCTGAAGGAGCTATTGCTTCACGTTTGGCTGCCAACTGCTGAACTCTTTTTCATTACGCTCTTACTTTGTTGTTAAACCACATATTTAACAATTTTAAGCAAGCACAAGTAACACACTGAAGCCTACTCCGCAAACAGGTTACAATAAGTATTCCTTAGAAACTGATTTTTTTAATGTGAACATATACTTACTTTTTAATATGCTAACAGTTTTTGCAGGTAAAATGATTTTAAATCCCACAGAGCCTCCATCCCTTTGTTTCCTGATGTGCGTCAGCATTATTCAGGTACTATAAACGGCTATGGTTATTGTGGTCTTTTACCACAGTTATTGCCTACTGTGACAGAGTCAAAGTACATATCTGTGCACCTACACACCCAGTCGCACCAGGTGAAGCTAAGGGCTAACTGCCTAAAGTCCATTCCCTGCTCTCCACATCCTAAGCCTCACCTACTTAAGCGCTTAGTCCAGTCTCTGGAAAACATGCTGGACTCTCTGAAGTACGTTTATTCAACACCAGAATAAAAAAAGTTCCGCAACACTACTGAAGTTCGTCTCCAGCTATGCAATCTTATTATTCATAATGAAACTGCACTAACAATTGTAAGGTTAAGATGTGTAAAATGGAGTTATGCTAGCATTTCTCAAGACAGAAAACAATTATGGAAATAAACAATCAATGTAGAACTCCACAATACTATTTTTATGAAGCCATCTCTTAGAGGACATTCATAACTGAAAACCTCTATTTCCCTAAGGGGTAAAAGCAGAACTCTATTACTCATTAAAAGATAGAAAAAGGAACATGTTTGGTTGAGTTTTCTTGTTGTAAAGCATAGCTTGGATTTCCTCCACATTACGTTGTCTGGAATTCATGAAATGCAGTGTTTGCAACATCTGGATATTGCAAGATGGCAGAATAAGGCTGGCATCTGAAGCTTTAGACATGCCAAATCATAAAGCTAAGGGTCACTTACTTCCATTTATTGAGGCTGGCTCTTCAAAAACACTCTAATTCTATCTTGAAACAAAGTGCAGTTATTTATTCCGCAACTGATTTGGTTATTTCACTTCAGATTATGTCATTGTCACTTATTCAGTTGCAAAAAGCTATTTTGACAAAATACCTGTATTGTCCACTTTACAGCGCTACAATTACAGTTGCAATCTACTCTAACTAAAACTTGCATTTTAGTCCTTGCCTAGATGTAAAGGCCAGCGATTACTGTCAGCTCACTTAAATTGAAGATGAAGGATGAAAGTAGCAAATACTATGAAGGGGACTTCTCAGATAACTTAAGTATCTAAGTAAATTGATTCCTATTACTTACATACAAGTCACCTTCAGCAATGAGGTTTTGATTGTTTTAATTTATAGCTGAATTAATTCTGTGTATAAACAATTACAAGTAAAAGCATGTATTTATACTTAAATAGTTAGAAGTTTTATAATATTGTGCAACTACAGCACAGGCAGTGCTCCTTCTTTCAGTATATAAAGCTAGACAAATACCTGTTTATCAAGCATTCTCCTGTGTTCTTCTGATAAAAAGCAGGAATGGGAACACCCCAACATCTTTGCCGTGATATACACCAAAACGTCCTTCTGTCCAGCATTTCAAGCATTCTGTTCACTGCAGACGTAGGAACAACTTTCACTTTTTTCAGCACTTCCTATAAAGCAGACAGTGAATTGTTGAACACCCTTCAGCATTCAACAAGCACTCTTTACGTTACCAGTAAAAAAAGGTACAGGTCTACACTCCCACTCCCAGTATCGAGTAACACGTTCTTGGGCAACTGTCACATTTACTTTGTTTACTTCACCGCACGTTGCTCTTCAATAACACACTTTGAACGCTGTGTATACTGTACATTTCCCAACAGAGCAACCAACTCTTTTTTGCCAGCTCTGACTCTCTAGCAGATGCACCCTAAAGTGAGTTCGAAAAGGCATCAGTATCTCTACCCGAAGTTTAGTAGCTCATCGTGTCTTGGTGCTGTTGTCTATTTTGAAACCCCATCTTGATACATACTGCCTGTATTACAGAGTGTTGGCTACCACTCGCTCCCGACTCCACTGAATAGCCATCATATTTTCCTTCATTCTAGATAAAGATGAATATGGAATAAACATCTCATGTCCTAATTAGAATAAAATCACTGTTACCCAAGACAGCCTAAGGTGCTGGTCTGAGTTTTCTGTGTGGATGTACATCATTTCAAAGAGCATCGCATATTAAAAAAATACGTTTTGAAGTTATTTAAAATAGGACTGCATCAAAATTAATACTAGAGCAAACAAAGATGTCTGGCCATGCAAGGCTACCATAACAACAAATGTAATTTTAATAGTGATAAAGTTGCATTTTCTCATTTAATTCCTTGAAATTTATTTTTAAAAATATTTTTGGGAAAAAAAAGCCAGTAGCTCTAAGAAACTTCTACGTCTCCTGTAAATGCAGTGAACAAATATGTCAGTCAATGCATTTATCCTGGATTATATCAATATTGACAAAAAACCAGCATTCATCACTTTTACAATTAACTAACACTTTTCCACTAGTAAACCCTAGACGAACATATTCTGGAGTGTGCTATAGCAAGATTGTTTTGCTGATTCTAAATGGCAGCAGCTGTCTTTAAATGTCCCATAAGAAAGCAAAATTATATACCTGTGCTGTAGCCTTCACACTTGCTGTGTTTACAAACCACTGTTTGCTGGCACGAATAATCATTGGTTTTTTAGTCCTCCAGTCATACGGGTAACTGTGCACAAATTTCTCCTCTTTTAACAAAGTCCCGGCTGCTTGAAGCATCTGAATAACTGAGAGAAAAAATGAGGCAAGATTAATATCTGATTTGAACATACCGCTACTTTTAACCTCAATTCATTCCTTTGCATGATCAACACATAATAAGAAGTGCCTGTACCTCATCAATGTTCAACATGTGTTCATATGAACACATACGCTTATTGAACCCTCAAGACTTACCTGCAGGAAAGTAACTGTAGAGTAACAAATGGCTAAACATCAAATACTCACCAGCTTCATTCCCCTCTTCAAGGACATTCTTGTTTTGAAGTTCAGGACCTGCAGCTTCAGTAAAAAAACCACCTTCATCCACAAGGCAATCCTTGAAATAAATATGTTAATCATGTCAATAAAACCATGCGGCAATTGATTACCTTTTTTTGGTATTCAAAAGTGAGTTAAGTACTCTGCTGAGTAACTACTTTTCTGATGAACAGCAAAGTAGGCTATATTTAGGTACACTTCAGATTTAGTGAACTGCAATTTAGTTATCTACCAGGCAAGTGTATTTTACTTATCAGAAGAAATGAGCACCATTACATTTGCCAATATACCACAACTGTCTTACATCAACTCGCTGGTTCGTATTGCAATGACTTTCCAAATTAACAGTGAGAACCAAAACCAAACAAACAAAACCCCAAGAAAAAGCCTACCCTCAAAAAAAACCCAAACCAGAAACATGAGTATAATCAGGTTCTGAAACATCTCAAGAGTCACCTCTTTAAAAACGGTAACACAGAAAAAGAATACCCTGCAACTTCCTTTCCATCAAATACAAACTGATTATGCATAACTGAACTGTATGTATGTGTTTAGAACCAGATCTGCTGAAAAAAAATAGTAATAATGACCTACATAACTGTTGATTTACTGGTCTGCAAGATAGAGCTTTAAAAGCCAATTCTGAGTACTGAGAGCCCATATCTGAGAATTGTTGTCTGTCCTTTTAAAAAAAACCCCAAAAGCAAAAACACAGAGAGATGAGAAATCAGAGCCTATTCTACCACTTCCCTGTAAGCTTTCACTAGCAGATGGATGAGAAACGTCATCCTATTATTTTGATACCCACTTTTTAAAGGTTAGTCCTGCATTCCTGCAGGCATTAGTGATACTCCCGCTTACGTGAATGCTTCAAAACATTTTCAAGTTTTATGCAGAAATTACAACAATCACTTTAGTGGCACATGATCAAACAGTTGCAGGAAATCAAGAGCAACAGCTGAAAAAATAAAGTACCGTGGGTAACTGGTGGTGGGAAGCTACGCTGTAGTCTTCCATACCATGAGCTGGGGCTGTATGAACTAATCCTGTGCCTTTTGCCATTGTCACATGATTTGCAGGTAACAGAGGAGAGACTCTGCCAGGAATTGTGGGATGAGCACAAGAACCATCTGCCAAATCTGCACCTGGGGGTGAAAAAAAAAAAAACGCAGTGAAAATAGAGAAACAATTCATGCATTCAGCTGCTTTTATCAGAGAGCAGAAATGGAACAATTATCAGCAAGTGTATGCACAGGATACTATTCAGATGTACCACTTCTTTATCTTGTTTGTGGGTTCCCATCCAAATACTTTCAAATTCTCTGCACTGTTAATCTTGCACACAGACTTTTTTCCCTTTGAAGAAAAAAACTTTCCTTCTACCTTAGATAATGGTATTCTGTTAGTAGTGACATTCCACTTAGAGACACTCCACACACTCCCATTCCTTGGGGAACACTATCTCAGTGTTCCAGAAAAGGATCTCGATAATGATTTAGTAGGCTAAAAACCTTGAATTTGGGATCTATTCCTTGTTCTGCCACTAAGTCCTAGTATTGTCATGAAGTATTAATTTAAATTTTCTAAATTACATACAAATAAAGGGAGTACAGCGTGAATAAAGCTAGTGACAATTTAAGGTTAAAACAAATGCTGAAGAAATCAGTAGTAAAGCTTGGCTGAAAGTCAAGAATCACAGAGCTTCAAGAATGCCTCATGTGACAAAACGGCCATCATTGAATGCTTTCTTCTTAGAAGGAACATTTTTAGGAACTGCTGTCAGAAAGGCAACAAATATAACTAATAACTGAATATACGGGAAGATAAGAAGAACAGGTTCTAATATTAAATTTCTTTTCAAGAAGGTAGAACTCTACTGTTGTATGTTATCTGCAAATCATGTGATTCAAGAAGGTGAAACCTGTGAGAACACCTCCAGGTAATTTTATCATCAGGTAAAAACAAGATTATTAAGCAGAAACAGACATTTTTTCTTCCGCTCTGAAAAAGAGGGCATGGAGAGACACGAAAACAACCTGAAAAGAAAGAGTCACATATAAACAGATTTTCCACCGCCTTTAAATACAGATATATCCAGCACTGAATCACAGATAAATGATGAATAAAAATGAATAAAGTTCACAGATGACACATTAAATCCCAATTCATGACAGTGAATCGGAAGTCTGCCTATTAAGAAGTATCACTATGCAGTTTGTTAAGACATAAACTTAACTGCTTTAGTTTGTCCGTACAGACGACAGTCACCTCCAATACCTCAATAGCCTTCATGGTTGTGGTGAAGGCTTAAAACACATCTTAACAATGAAAAACTTGGAAAGTAACATGAAATAACAACAGCAGCTGATAGTGCTACCAATTCTGCTACACTAGGTAATTTTAATAGTTTTCATAGAATTTAGCAATCAGGCAGTCTGCAAGCACACTTGAAATTAGCCCCTTGTTCTCATAAGCAAGGGATGAAAAAGACAAACCGTGTCTTTTTCAGTGTAATTAAGATTTTCACACTGAACAGACTTCCACTCTGTGTTTAAGTTTTCCAAGTGTGAATTGAGATTTTAAGAAGTACTTTGAAATCTACAGATGAAAATTTGAGCTACAATACACCAATACAAAGTCTGACAGATTATTGCTCCTCTTTGGATTATTTTAGTGAAGCATGTTCTCAAAATATAAACATAATACATCAGAACTGAAGCAGTTTTCAGACACCTGCAAGCAGATTTCTAAGCAACTTAACAACAGTAAAGCCTACCTTTACACGTTGACATAACCTCAAACTGTGTGTCCAAAACAGCAGCTGTAGATTCAACTCTATCTGCAGCTAGAATGAAGCGCTCACCAGTAGTTGTACATTTCACAATTGCGTATCTACAATACAAATATATATTTGTGATACTAAACCATTGCAAATGCCATAAAGCTAGAAATGTTTGAAGGCTCCATCTCTAAAAGACAGAAAAATTGTTTTAAGATCTACATGCCCAATTCACTCTTAAATCTCAAAAGAATTTGAAGATAATGTAACTTCTAAACTTGTAACTTGTATTTCTTTCTAAGAAGAAATGACTTTAAAAAAAAAAGAAAGCAGAAACTAATACAGTAAGAGATATAGAACAAAGCTTACAATTGTGTCACGTACAAAAAAAAAGGAAACAACACAAAAAAGATGCCTTAAATAAAATGTAATGCTAGTCCAGAACTTTTTAACTTTGCTGATGAATATTAGTGAGTACTAACACAGATCACTGAACCAAGTCAAAGACACATACTCTGAATCTGGCATGTAACAAACTGCTTGATTGGCTGGCACAGTCCAAGGCTGCGTAGTCCAGACTAGCACACTCGCAGGGGTTGATCCATCTATAGATGCAAATTGGAAGTACTTTACTTACAATTATAATAAAAATAAAAGCCAGCAGTCTTAAAATCTATACAGAAGTCATACCTATCACAGAAGTCAGCTTAGGTGGTGACTTTAATAGGGGAAATTTCATATACACAGAACGACTGACATGCTGCTCATTGTATTCAAGCTCTGCTTCAGCCAAGGCTGTTCTGGATAGATATCAAACAGAAGTTAACATGCTTGAACATGAAAAACTATTAATATTGTTGCTAAGATTTTAAAGACAAAATAGTAAGTTGATTCTTACTTTGCTGAAGGGGACCAGAACACAGGTTTATAGTCCTGATAAATGTAACCCTAAAGAGGAAAGGGGGGGTGGGGGGGAAGAAAGTTAAGAGAATCAAAACTCATGACATATCAAAACACACTTCAGCAAAATTTCAACATACCTTACAATACATTTTGTAGAAGACTCTCAGCTGGTTTGCCTCATACTTTGGATCAAATGTACGGTAGCAGTTAGCCCAATCTGCCATTACACCCCAACGAATGAAGGCGGATTTCTGTTTCTCAATTGCTCTTTCTGCAAATTCTCTGGCTGAAGGGAATAGTTCCATTAAGCACACGATTTATCCACTAAGATCGATATAATACCATTTAAAATATGCTACTGAAGTTTTTTAGAAAAGCCTGAGCTGAACAGATTGAAACTATGCACTAATTACTGATATGGATTAAGTAGATTATTACGTCCCCAAAAAATATATATATTTCAGAGACATAGCTACCTAAAGTAACCACAAAGAGTAAAGAGATCTAGGTGTGGCATTTTTTGACTAATATCAGGACATACAGCAAGCACGTCTCTGGAATATAAACTTTCTTTTTAAGGAACGTGGGGGAAAAAAAAAGGTAGATTTAGTTACGAAGAACAATTTCTCAAAATGCATTCTCAATTAATGTAAAATAAATGAGTGAAAATTAACCACCTCTGTTGATGCTGATCAAAACTTTTCAAAGCAATGTATATCTGAAAATAAGTTAGCCCATTTTATTGCCACAGTTTCAAGCTAAAGCAGTTTAAATTGCTCATTACAAATAGCTTTGCAGATGAATGTTGATGTCTTTCAATACCTATGGTATTTGAAATTACTTCCTCAAAACAGTTCCCATATAATACAGACTAACTTTCTCTGAAAAGATCACCCCTATAGTTTTGTAGTATTGTTAAAAACACAGTTAACAAATACATTCCTACTTATGACACCGAGATGAGCTGTCAAAGCCTGATTTTTACATCTGTCTCTTCGGCTTCTTATCAAATTCAGTCTTCAAAAACCAAAAGGATGGTGATCTAATAAATACCATTTTCATGACGCTACACAGTTAAGCAAAGCAGAAATACAGATCCTCTGCCCTCCTCCTGTTTTTTTAAACTCGAGGTCAATGCTATGCATGTTCATTACAGCAACAAGTTAAGCCTGTGTTCAATTATCCCATTTCATAAGATTACATTGTACTCAATCTGCTTGGCAAATACGTAGAGTGATCACAGAAAACGTCACCGACAGCAAACAGAAAAGCCCACAGTGAAGTACAAAAGCTACATATAAAGCATAAAATACAAAATATGAACAGGCTGTACAAATACTTAAGCCAACATTTTCTATAAAGATATTGCAAACAGTAATTTACCTCTCTGTCGAATTTCCATTGGCGAAAGATTTTCAGCTCCTTTGACTTCTGATAATGCCTTCAACTCAATTGGCAATCCATGACAATCCCATCCTGGCACATAATGTACTTTATAACCTCTCATTACATAGAAACGATTAGTGATGTCTTTCAAAATCTGCAAGGACACGAGGGTCTGTTATCACTTTAGCTCCCCCAGGTGGAATAGCTACATTATTAAGGTCCTCTTACAAAAAGCCAACCACCCCGCACGACTACAAAAGGCTGCATTATAAATTTATGTTTAAGACACTGCATTTGTGATTTTTCTTATCCATCATTCTGTATTTTGGCAGAACCTCTAAGAACCTCTGATCAAAGGAGTTCACATTCAGTATAACTGAAAGATGCAGTTTACACACTTGTGAGACTTGAAGTGAACAAATCCTGCTTGCTCACATTTTTAAAACATTGAGCTGCATCTACAGTGTTGGCCTAGTGCATACCATTAACAAATTTTTTTAGATGATCACTTATATCAAAAAACATTTTCACATGTTCAGCGCTAGCACCGTAAGAAGCTGTGGGTCACGTTGTAGTCTTTCCCACTTTGTAGCATATGTAACTGCGTCACTCTCAGGACTGAATCTAAACACATCCAAATGTATTTAGAAGTACTCTTTTAAAGCTGAAATTTATATTTTAAAAGCCATCAACATTTGTTCGCTGTGGTTCTACTGAGGACACCCAGAAAAAAATAAACGCAACATAACAAATTTGCAAAATACTTAAAGGAAAAAAGAACAGCGAGTCACAGCTCACCCATCCATTACAGTAACATTTTTACATATATACGTATAGAAACATACACTCACCCACGTGTATACATGTGGTAAGTTCAATACACAAAAAAACTGTGCACATAACATTGCTTAGGAGTGAAGGCTGAACTTTCTCTAAAAAAACCCAAAAAAGTTCTCTTTTTACTGAAATATTCAGCCTCATAAACGAGCACTCAGCATATAGATACCATATACTGCTATACGGTATTTGTGTCATGGTATGGTATCTGTGTCACTATGGTATCACATGATGTCTACGTAACCATGTCATTTGGTTTTTAAAAGCCCTGTCTACCAAAACACCGAACACTTTAAAGTGTTATTGATTTAAATGGGAATAGAAAACACGCAGCACGTTATGGGAAGTATTTACCACTTCAGAACAGCAGAGTATGAACAAGTAAATATTTACTTTATTTAATGCATGGCCAACATGAGGATCTCCATTGGCATAAGGTGGTCCGTCATGAAGACAAAATTCCTGCTTTGTTTTCCTTTGTCTTTGCCATGAGTACAATTCTGAGAAGCCACATTTCTGTAGAGACAACAACAAAACACCTAAATCATCACAGGTCTTTTCACTTCCAAAAACTCTGAATTTTGGCTTCATAGTAAAAGGTATATTGAAAACAAACAAAGAAACACAGAGAGCCAACTTTTCTAATTCTGGAATAGAAGACATTAGTGGTTTAAAAGTATTAAAAAAGCCTAAGACAGGCATAATACGAAGCCTCACATCGCAGGCTCCTGTGCAAGCTGCTCTAGGTGAAGCTGCTCTGGCAGGGGAGTTGGACCAGATGATCTCCAGATGTCCCTTCCAACCCCTATCATTCTGTGATTCTGCGACCATTCCTCTGGCTCTCTGCTATCAGGAGGGCCGTTTCTCTTTTTCCAAACGAAGCCGTTAACAAACTTGAGAGTCACCAGGCTACAAATAATAATTCAAGACCCCTAGCCCTTCACCTTCCCCTGACAAGCAACAGCAGGCGACCTTGCACAGACACCTGCGAAGGCCCACACCGACGCGCAGGTGAGGGCAGCGATAGCGGGCCGGTAAACAAACCCCTACCCGCCCTCCGGGGCCCAGAGCAGCGCACCCCACGGGCAAGCCCCGGCCCCCGCCGCTACCTGCTGCGTCTCCAGCTCGGTCTCGGGCTGCAGCCGCCCCGGTAGCTGCGCGGGAAAGCGGCTGCGCGGCAGCAGCACCGTGTCCCGGTACTGGGAGTCCTGGCGACTCTCCGCTACGGGCTGCCGGCTGTCGGCCTCCGAGGCGGCGGAGTGGGCCCAGCCCCGGGCGAGCCCCACCTGGGCCCTTAGCCCGGCCCGGGCAAGCAACGGCGCCCGCCAGGCCCGAAACATCCTCAGGGACTCCCTGTCACAGGCGCTGGGTAAACACTTCCGCCTGCGCTACGGCAAGCGGCGCGGTGACGGGCCGCGGGGAGGGACGTGTCGCGCAGCAACGCGTTTTCCTCCCTATTGCGGGCAAGCGCTTCAGCCGGCTCCCGGAGCCGGAAGGATTTGGCCTGTTTCGAGCCCTATTTTGCGGGAGGTGACCGGCGGGGCTCGGACTTCGGTTTCGGATACTTCACCGCCTGGGCAAGGGGAGCAGCAGGAAGCGCTGCTGGCGGGCGGGGACAGCGCGAAGGAGAACGGCGCGCCCCGGAGAGGTGCAAGGGACGGGTCCGTCCTTCGCTACAGGTGAGCCAGGGGCTACTGTAAGAAATGGGGAGTTCTAGTCATCTTCGGCTTTTAAGAGTTCAGGGGAAGAAGGCCCAGTTTCGCACTTGCATTTAAAGGCACGCTGTGCGCCCTGTTTCCTCCTTTCATCAGGTGAAATTACAAATTTGGAAAACGGATGTTTGGGAAAACATTGCCAAACCTCGTACTTGTTCTGATAAACCCACTGTAGCCATCCTGCGATATTTACATATTCCAAAGTTAAAATATGTAACCAGAACTGCAGAACTCATTTATCTTAGTAGGTATGAAAGCAGGCAAATGAATTTGTCAACCAGTTGCTAGGCTAGGAGAAAGGACAGATGGTCTTTGGAGGACAAGGTGTGTTTTGAAAGTGATACGCAAATTTAAATTGAGGGATAGTTGTTGGGCAATCTTTGTAAACTCTACAGTTTTGTAAGAGTCAAATGTGTTTGTGCAAAGCACAATACATTCAATAATATATTTCTTGGAAGTATACATTAGACATTGCCCTCGTCGGAAAGAATGTGCCGTAACTTATAAATAAACTAGTTAATTTGAGATCAAACAGTTACAGAGATGAGAAACTTATAGCCAACTAGCACACACGCTTACCTAACCAAAAAAAGGTCCAACACACCAGAAAATGTGCCACACAGGAGATGCGGCCCTGTAAAAATATAAGGTACCTTTTGCAATAATAACGTACTTTGCAACTTTATTACTCTATATCAGGGGAAGAGGGTATTGGACCTCCCATTTCAGTCGCTCTTAATAAATCTTGTTTTTTGTAAGACTATTTTAATTTTAAGGTTTGCTTAGAGATTTCAGGCAGGTTCACTACAGAAAGAAAGTAGACTTGGTTGCCTTAAGAATGCCCATGAAAAATGTGCCCAAGAAACATCTTGAGTCAAGGTTCAAGAATGTAAGATACTATTTCTGTATTGTTCTCTGAGGCTTTTGAAACTTTATGCAAACATATAATAAACCAAGCCTTTAAAACAATTAAGTAAGCTTTAACCTCATTTTACAAAGCAGGAAAAAATGTGCCGTAAAAGGTCAAATGAAGAATGAGAAGCTGAGTATAAATTACCTTCTTCTGAACTCAATTCTTTAACCCAAACTTCCCATCTGATATGCTAATTTTTTACTCTCTCTCAAAAGTGCTCATATTCCAGATATTTACAGTATGGAATGAACTACATTCAATTTTCCTTCCTGTTAACTTGTTTCACAGGATGGTATATACTTAAAATAGTATCTGTCTTCCCATTTGTTCTACAACTTTCAATTGTTTGAGAGCTGCTTTTTGCCACAGGTGACATTTCCAAAATTTCCTCTGTAACCATTGTTACCAGTCTAAGATAAATCCCGTGTGTACTTTGGGTATGGACCTTGGCTATTTTACAGGAATCCAGAGCACTTTGCTCCCATTCAGGAGCAGTAAATAATAATTAACAGTAGCAACTGTGCTTTTTGAATGTACTTAGACAATCACGCTACTCTTTTAGCTTCAGAGATCTTCTGACTTTAGAGATGCCCATACCGTGTTTCTAAAACGCCGAAAAGGTTCTTAAACCAGCTAAATTTGGGGCTTTGATACCTCTAACATTGCTGTTTGCCTTTGCTGTAAACACATGAGGTCACACCAATACCATCTACAGTAGCTATCCTTATCACCTCATTATAGTATACTTTACTGAGCAGACTTCTCAAGCAAGAAAGGAAAGGTACTGTATAATGACCTGTTTCCACTTAGGCAATACTTGCTGCAATTGCTGCAAATACTGATTGTCAGGGAAGCCTAATGTATCGTCTCCTATATGCATCATCTTCTATGTGCTGATTAATGAGTTCCTCTCTATTTTTTTTCTATCTCTGTGTTCAAGTGTTTACTTGGAAGTACATAGAATCGTAGAATCATAGAATGTGTTGGGTTGGAAGGGATCTTTAAAGGTCATTTAGTCCAACCCCCCTGCAGTAAGCAGGGACACGTTCAACTACATCAGGTTGCTCAGAGCCTCATCAAGCCTAGCCTTGAATGTCTCTAGGGATGGGGCCTCCACCACCTCTCTGGGCAGCCTGTGCCAGTGTCTCACCACCCACATTGTAAAGAACTTCATCCTAATGTCTAATCTAAACCTACCCTGCTCTAGTTTAAAACCATTGCCCCTCGTCCTATCGCTACATGCCCTTGCAAACAGCCCCATCCCCAGCTTTCTTATAGGCTCCCTTTAGGTACTGGAAGGCTGCTATAAGGTCTCCCTGGAGCCTTCTCTTCTCTAGGCTGAACAACCCCAACTCTCTCAGCCTGTATTCATAGGAGAGGTGCTCCAGCCCTCGCATCGTCTTTGTGGCCTCCTCTGGACCCGCTGCCATGTCATAGAATCATAGAATCATAGGCTTGGAAGGGACCTCTGGAGATCATCTAGACCAACCCCCCTGCCGGAGCAGGGTCACCTAGAGCAGGCTGCACAAGAATGTGTCCAGGCAGGTTTTGAATGTCTCCAGAGAAGGAGACTCCACCACCTCTCTGGGCAGCCTGTTCCAGTGCTCTGCCGCCCTCAAAGTAAAGAAGTTCCTCCTCATGTTTAGATGGAACTTCCCATGCTCAAGTTTGTGCCCGTTACCCCTTGTCCTGTCACTGGGCACCACTGAAAAGAGCCTCGCCCCATCCTCCTGACACCCACCCTTTAAGTATTTATAAGCGTTGATAAGATCCCCCCTCAGTCTTCTTTTTTCCAGACTGAAAAGACCCAAGTCCCTCAGCCTTTCTTCATCAGAGAGGTGTTCCAGTCCCCTAATCATCTTTGTAGCCCTTTGCTGTACCCTCTCCAGCAGTTCCCTGTCCCTCTTGAACTGGGGAGCCCAGAACTGGACACAGTACTCCAGGTGCGGCCTCACTAAGGCAGAGTAGAGGGGGAGGATGATCTCCCTCGACCTGCTGGCCACACTCTTCATGATGCACCCCAGGATGCCATTGGCCTTCTTGGCCACAAGGGCACATTGCTGACTCATGGTCACCCTGTTGTCCACCAGGATTCCCAGGTCTTTTTCCACCGAGCTGCTCTCCAGCAGGTCAGCCCCCAACCTGTACTGGTGCATGGGGTTATTCCTCCCCAGGTGCAGCACCCTACACTTGCCCTTGTTGAATTTCATAAGGTTCCTCTTTGCCCAAATCTCCAACCTGTCCAGGTCTCTCTGTATGGCAGCACAGCCTTCTGGTGTGTCAGCCACCCCCCTAGCTTTGTGTCATTGGCAGACTTGCTGAGGGTGCACTCTATCCCCTTATCCAAGTCATTGATGAATATATTGAAGAGGACTGGACCCAGTACTGACCCCTGGGGAACACCACTCGTCACTGAGCTCCAACTAGACTCTGTGCCCCTAATCACGACGCTCTGAGCTCTGTCTTTCAACCAGTTATCTATCCATCTTACTGTCCATTCATCTAACCCCCTCTTCCTAAGCTTCCCTATGAGGATGCTGTGGAAGACAGTGTTGAAAGCCTTGCTGAAGTCAAGGTAGACCACATCTACTGCCCTCCCCTCCTCTATCCATCCAGTCATGCCATCATAGAAGGCTATCATATTAGTCAGACATGATTTCCCCTTGGAAAAGGGGAATCATCTTCTTTCCCTGTTACTTTCCCCAAAGCCTGGGACTCCTGAGTCCTTCTTGTGCTGAGGGCTCCAGAGCTGGACAGGTGGGCTCTCATGAGAGCAGAGTAGAGGGGTAGAATCACCTCTCTGGATCTGCTGGCCATACTTCTTTTGATGCAGCCCAGGATGCAACTGGCCTTCTGGGCTGCAAGCACACATTGTTGGCTTGTGTCCAGCTTTTCATCCACTCCCCAAGTCCTTTTCCGTAGGGCTGCTCTCTATCTTATCATCCTCCAGCCTGTATTGATAACGAGGATTGTCCCAACCCACGTGTAGGACCTTGCACTTGGCGTTGTTGAACTCCATAAGGTTTGCTCAGGCCCACCTCTCTAGCTTGTCCAGGTCCCTGTGGATGACATCCGTCCCTCTGGCACGTCAACCATACCACTCAGCTTGGTGTCATTGGCAAACTTGCTGAGGGTGCACTTGATCCCACTGTCTGTATCATTGATGAAGATGTTGAACAGCACCAGTCCCAGTACGGATCCCTGAGGGACACCACTTGTCACCCCTCACCATCTGGACATTGAGCCATTGACCACCACCCTCTGGATGCGACCATCCAGCCAGGTCCTTATGCACCGAACAGTCCACCCGTCAAATCCGTATCTCTCCAACTTAGAGAGAAGGATGTTGTGGGGGACCGTGTAATAATAACATAATCCATGTGAGTCCAACCCAAAAATCTGTGATCTATATAGATAGAAAAAAATTACAGTAAAAACAAAAAAAGCAATTAGCACTGTGTTTTAAAACGTACAGCGTGGTCAGCAATACTTCTTTTCCCTGAGGTAGAGAAAAGCTGGAAGGAATGGACGATTGCTAGCCTTTTGCAACAGTGATAGTTATTCTTCTTGGGAACTGAAGGCAGAGTGAATTGCAGTGGGGAACAGATGTAGAAGACAACACAATGGGAAGAATGACAAGATGCGCAGTGTCAAGGGGAGGAAGGGAGATGTAATAGATTTCCTTAAAGAAATCAAGAGAAGTTAAAAGAAATACAGAAAAGACAGTAAAATGTAGATGAACAGATTTTTGCATACAGGTGCAGTGTTTGCAGTATCTGCGTTTCATTAGCCTATTTTGTGTCCACTATTGGGCCATCTACAAAAGCCTATTTTATATTTAAACAAATAAAAATAGTAGGTAAAGTTGCTCTTGTCATCCTGTTTGGTAGCCTTGTACTTGTGTCTGGGCACAAAGCAACTCTGTAGGTTCAGCTCTGAAAAAATGAACGTATGTTCAAAACATACAAAAAATGAGTACTGTGTGTAGACTACAGTTTTTCTTAATGTTTATGATAAAGAGTTTCTGCTTCTGCTGCTGTTCTCCTTTAATGCCAGATTTTATTTTAGTGTGGAGAACTTGGTTCACTGTCAGATATTTGAAAAATCTTGTCTAAAATAGCTTTATATCCCTACATTTGTTAATTGTATTTTTAAAAAAGTCAAAGCTCACTCCATTACTACTCACTGGCAGTAACCCACTTTCCCCTTCCTACTCAACTTAAACTGTATCTGTTTGGAATGTTATGTAAAATATTTTCCTTCTTGTCTTCTCTTGAAGAGAGAAATGTACAAGTTTGATTTTTGTTTCTTTTCAGCATTCAGAATGTCTTCTCCAGCTCTGCTCATGCGTGTGGTTGCCTCTGCGTATTCGGTTGCAGAGAAAGCTGCAACAATTGTTAGAAATGTAATGGCTGCAGGAGATCTGGGGATAGTAGACAAGGTATTACTTTTACTTTGTTCCAATTTAATTTCTCTTATTAATGCTGAATACAGGTCAAAGTGTTATTTTTGAAGATCGGCCACTGGGGAAGGAAATACAGTCCTCACCTCTCTGATACAAGAAATATTTCGTATTAAAAGAGCACTGGAGAAGTGTCTTTTGACCACTATTTCTACAGAATGTTCAGACGCTTAAAAGAGACGCACCATAATTTTGTCCTGATTCCCCTCACAAAACACAAGCTTTGGATAGCATGTCAGAATTCATAACAATGTATCTTTCCCAATAATTTCCATACCTATGTTCAAGTATCTGTAGTACAGCTTAAACTACTGTGCCCTTGATGAATTTTGGATTAGGATAAATCAGCATTTAGTTTCTTAAAACAAAAAGGAACCTTAGATTTTATTGTAAATCACAGTTTTCAAAATAAATTCTGAGCTTCAAATTTAATTCAAAGTAGAAAACAGAAATTAAATTACAATCATCTGCATGAAGTTCTTAATTTGCGCTACGTTAGTAAGCTGCACTGATGAGCCAGGATCTTTGTTTTGACTACGCTACTAGAATTGATGGAATTAACTTTTGAATTAATTCTTGCTTTACAGGTATGTCACAATAATATAGACTGTGTTAAATATCTATATTATTTTCGGTCTTTACATTGAAGTAATTGCTTGTGTTTACCTTTTTCTGATAGTAAGCACTTTCAGCCAGTTGTGAAAAAAAGCCTGATCCTTTATGACTTATTGTCAGCTCAGACAGTAGATGCAAAATGAAGTTTTCTATTTTCGTCATTTGGTCAGTTATATTCACAGAATGGTGGGGGTTGGAAGGGACCTCTGGAGATCATCTAGTCCAACCCCCCTGCCGGAGCAGGTTCCCCTAGACCAGGTTGCACAGGAACGCGTCCAGGGGGGTTTTGAATGTCTCCAGGGAAGGAGACTCCACCACCTCTCTGGGCAGCCTGTTCCAGTGCTCTGCCACCCTCAAAGTAAAGAAGTTCCTCCTCATGTTTAGGTGGAACTTCCTATGCTCAAGTTTGTGCCTGTTACCCCTTGTCCTGTGGCTGGGCACCACTGGAAAGAGCCTGGTCCCCTCCTCCTGACACCCACCCTTTCAGTATTCATAAGCATTGATAAGATCCCCCCTCAGTCTTCTTTTTTCCAGACTAAAAAGACCCAAATCCCTCAGCCTTTCTTCATAAGAGAGGTGTTCCAGTCCCCTAATCATTCACCACTAAGAAAACAAGCTAGATTAATTGGACCTTTAAATCACCTTTTATTAACACCGTCCCTATATTTCTCCTCTTTCCTAATATGCCGCGTCTCTCCAGTGAGCCTTAAAATATTTATTTTTTCCTATTAACATCTTAATTTTTGCTTTTTCCTCTTCTTGTATTGTATCTGCGTTCATACTTGTATCAGTTTATTCTGTACCTAGTGTAGTATTTGCACAAATACATATGCAGTACAACTGCACCAGTGCATGAGAAGAACACAGCATGTAAATATTGTTCTAATACCATATCAATCTGTCTTAGCTCTGGGGTGTACAGCGAAACTCTGCTTCTTTCAGTTTTCAGCCTGCCTCTCACAAGATTACTTACTAGGTTGAAAATGTATCAAATTAGACTTCTTTTTCATTACCAGGTAGATATTCAGTGTAACATATGGGCCACTGTACTGTTTTTTTTTTGTTGTTTTGAAATACACAAATTCCTATCCATCCTTTGACAGACCGGGGACAACGACTTGCAGACCAAAGCTGACCGACTGGTACAAATGAGCATTTGTGCTTCCCTGGCACAGAAGTTTCCCAAGGTGACAATCATAGGAGAAGAAGTAAGTACCTAGTTTATTTCATACTAACAATTTAACTTGCTGTAACTTGCAGTGAAATTTGCTTTGGCCGGTTCTAGGAAATCATCTGTTTGTTTGTTTGTTTTTAAAAAAAGTATTTCCATCCTATTTCATCTTCCCATTGCATATGCTTTGTCAAGTAAGTTGCAAGCAAATCCACAGTTCTAAGGCTAACTGAGGTTAGTCCAACACCTTTTCCTAATAATTCTGAGAATCCTTTTGTTAGGAACTGTCCACTGAGGAGGTAACTGAAGAATTAATTGAAGATGGCCACTGTGAAGAAATACTGAAGAAAACTTGCCCTGCTCAGTATGCAGGAATTAAAGAGGAAGAGGTAATGTGGTAATGTTATACATATTTCACACTATCTATATTATTTACTGATTTAAGCTAAGAACGTATTAAGAAAAAAAAGGTTATTTGAACGTTGCCAATATTTCTTTTGGGTTTGAAAACTGAAATGTAGTCACGAGAATCACACCTCCAGAGCTAGAAATGCTGCATATCCGTGTGTGCAATAAAGGGAAATGGAAATTTGCTTCTTACAACTTGTGATTCAAATTAATTTGGAAGGATTCTACTTTGGACGTAAGAAAGTAATGGCATTTTTATGTTCAGTTTAAGCCTTCATACCTCTATTAAGGTATTTGCTGAGAAGTTCCAGTCAGTTTTTATGCTTTGTGTAAAATACTATTGTAGGCCTCAGTCATATCATAACATTAAAAATTTGAATCTATAAGGAAATAAAAGCAATAAAATTAAAATACATGTTCTGCACAGTAATTTACATGATTGGTATTTGTTAATTTTCCTTTTTTTTTTTTTTTTAAAGCTTGTAATATGGGTTGATCCCTTGGATGGAACCAAGGAGTACACCGAAGGTTGGCTTCTCTTTTAATTCTGCCGATTCAAAAAAAAAAAAAAAAAAAAAAAGGCAATGTAATAAAGCAGCATGTATATGTAGATAGTTTTATCATAGAGGTTACATGCAATATTGCTTCATAAGGCTGATGTTGGTTTTGTACTTTTTGATTTCTGTGGAATTTTTTAATTATTCCATTCAGTTCTAACCAGTATTGAATATTCCTGATGGGCTACTGAGTGACCACCAGTTTTTATCATTTTAGGGAGCAAAGGGCTGCCTTTGATTGCTGGCAGGTTGTCTTAAGTTTTTAGTCAAACTTACAATTTCACATAAACATTGAATTGAGCGACTAAATCTCCCATTCGCACAGGAACACGCTCAATCATATTTACATCCTCCTCTTCAAACAACTCAAATGCCACAGCTGTATTTGTAGCCCTTTCAAATAAAACAATACCTTCCCAGAAATCATAATTTTTCAGTTACAGGAAGAAACTGTTTTCAGCAGACTATTTTGTGTCCATAGAAATAGTCCCTAAAATGAAGAAAGAAAAAAGAAAAAAAAAAAAGAAAAACTTCCAAGAACAATATGCTGAAACCTCACTTTAGCCTCCTGCTGCATCTTTTAGTTGATTAATGTAAAATCGTTTAGGCAGGTTTTTTTTCCCCTTTTCTGGGAAAGAGATGTACAACTGTCAACAGATTGCTAGTTTTGAATACCATTAAAGAATCCACACCGCAATTATAGAAGAATGTCATCATATACTGCTATTTATTTGTATCTTTAAACTTGTTTCTCATTATGTGTTAATTATAACATAGTCCTATTAAGAGAATTCTACCTGGGACATTTTTTTTTTGCAGACCTCAAGGCTAAATGACTAAAAACATTACATCAAGCAACCTATTACACCTGAAAATCCTGATTAGTACTTGCATTTTTGAGATACCACCCTGCATATCAATTTATGGACTTCTATTGAAGGTTTATTTTTTATATACATATACTGTCTCTTTTTCAAGCATAACTACATTCATATTATTTCTGTACAGGTCTCCTTGATCATGTAACGGTTCTTATTGGAATTGCTTATGAAGGCAAAGCAATAGCAGGAGTTATTAACCAGCCATATTACAACTATGAGGTATTAAACGCATTGATCTGTTTCAAAGCATTAGGTGATTTCTAACTGTCACAGTTCTAAGCCATTTCTACTTAGCACACTTTCAACTGAAAAGCAGTGTGTAGTGGAGTTAATGTTGTAATATAAGGTGGTGGTGTTTTTATTAAATATATACAAATTTGAATGTTGGTTTCCAGGAACTGAATCTCTGAACAGCCATACTGAATCCTGAAATGTGTGTAATACACTTATACAGTATATTTTACATATATACTGTACATATTACCACAGTACATATAAAGTATGTACTGTAAAACAAGTGCAAAATGGTGTTTTTACAGTCTTCGCTAGAAATTCTTTGGTAAATCCATGCAATAGATGCATTTGTGATGTATGGTAACTGCCATAAATCTGCAGCCCTAAATAAACCAAGCGTACCTGTCACTGACAGCTGGGGTAGAGTGTATCAGGCCAGGTTTCAGGTGTAAGTCCAGGATGGCCAACCTACAGGCATTTACACATGTTTGGAGATCATTTCTCTATTATCTGTGAGGGGTAAAAGAGCTCAGGGTGCAGTCTGATTAATTAAACTTACTGGAATTTAAAGAAAACGCTCTTGAGCTGATATATCATCAGCTAAATTCTGTATGTTCTGTGTGATATCTATGGTGAAACATATAAAATGACAATGAAGATATTTTCAGTTACAGATTGTGCCTGAAGTAGAGAAATATACGAATATTAATTTGTCAGTCATTGGAAGCAGGACATAATGCATCACCACGATGTCACAGATAAGAAAATGATGTCATTGCGTTAAAGGGAAAGAGAGATGATTTCTCACTCAGGGTTCTAAAGTAGCTCTTTTTAAGTGCCACTGTTTAAATGGATATCCCAGTATTAATAGTATACTCCCTAATAAGCAAAGATTTCTCCAGGTTCTGTTCTCCATTTGTGCTTTAAATGCTGATCACTATGATTGACTATCATCTGGACCTGTGTACCTTTTTCATAGGCAGGAGCTGGTGCTGTGTTGGGCAGGACAATCTGGGGAGTCTTGGGCATAGGTGCCTTTGGATTTCAGCTCACAGAAGCACCTGCTGGGAAACACATCGTTGTTACCACCCGTTCTCACAGCAGTACCCTGGTAAATGACTGCATCAGTGCCTTGAACCCAGACAGCGTCATCAGAGTTGGAGGGGCAGGAAACAAGGTATGAACACTCCAAGTGTTTTGGTTTTACTGGGAGGTGGTACCTTTGGAAAAAGAAAATAATTTGCGTACTTGCATGAATGTACAGATGACATCCTTCTCCTTCTAAATACCTAGTCCTTTGCAATGATTTGCTCTATTCATAACAGATCATTCAACTTATAGAAGGCAAGGCATCTGCTTATGTATTTGCTAGTCCTGGGTGCAAGAAATGGGATACATGTGCACCTGAAGCTATTCTGCATGCTGTGGGAGGTAAGTTAATAGCATTCAAAATTTCAAGATAAGTGAAACTGCATCAATTAAAAGTTATTTATACTTTTTATAGCAAAAAAGAATTTCAAAACATGTATGTGGAAAGTAAAATAACAGTATATATGTATTTTTAAATAGTCACAATTCACTAGGAGCTTTGAGCCCTTTTAAATCAACAGTAACTCCAAAAGGGCAGGAAATTATGCTCTGAAAAGCATGATATGATCTGTTTTGCCCTGGGCTAATATAGAGAATAACTGTCAAATAATTAAAAAAGCCAAATTCCAAAATTTTGTTTATAATAATTTTAATATTTCCAAAACAAATGGCTTTTTTTTTTTTTCTGTTCGCTACTATTTCACAGTAAAATCACACTGTCCTACTAACTGGATATAGTAGTTTATTATTAGTAACATATTATATAATATGTGGACATTGAGTTCTTTCAAACAACAAAAGCACATCATTCAGTTGTTCCTTGTGTGTACAAACTCCAAAATTGAGTCACTCATGTAATTCAGTAATATCAGTGGTCTCCAGCCAACCTAAGCCTCTTCACCTTTCAAGGGGGTAAGGTAAGGGGTTAAGGAAGTTATGAAAAGTCTCACTGACAAGAATTTAAGTACTATTATTATACTATTTCTGCTGTTCACATTGATAGATCTTTTACCACCATGTGCTAAAATTGTGGGGTTTTGATCTTCTGAATTCTGTCAAGCAAAGATAACGGGCTTCATAATGAGATTATTTAACTCCTCTGCAGTCTCTGGTGTTGACAACTGGGATAGCTTTAAACAGGTTAGTTCAGGCACAAAAAAGCAACCAATCTGGGGCAGCACAGTGCCGTATTTAGCCTCCTTGTTATGTAGGTATCTCGTGGTTAAATTAGGTTGCATAAAGATCTGTGTTGCTCTTGTTAAGTGATTTCTAGAAACTCATCCAAAACCAGCTGGAGTACTATATTATGTTACAGTTTGTTGTATAGACTTACCCTGGCTAT
This sequence comes from Chroicocephalus ridibundus, assembly GCF_963924245.1. Classification (NCBI taxonomy): domain Eukaryota; kingdom Metazoa; phylum Chordata; class Aves; order Charadriiformes; family Laridae; genus Chroicocephalus; species Chroicocephalus ridibundus. The sequence goes on from NC_086286.1 coordinate 23,555,081, forward strand.
TACTTGCACTGAGGATTTTTCTTTCCTTCTCAACGGCCAACGTATTAACTACTCAGGAAGCATTTTAATTAATCCATAAGCGAGAGATGTTGTTTTCGTTTTCCTGAAACGCAAGGAATTTAAGTATTGCTGAAAGAAAATAAAATCATTAGTTACTTGGTTTCAGTTAGTGAAAAACTGTTGCACTTAAACTGGGAGCAAAGATGTTTCACATCTGAAGACAGGCACGTGTATCCCAAAGACTGTCTGTTTTTTTAGTTACATCACTTTTATTAATAAAATAGATTATCTCTCTCCAACTCAGGTTTGCTGGAATAAGGTGGTATGGTTTTTTTTTTTTTTTCTAGGCAAGATAACTGATATCCATGGAAATTCATTTCAGTATAACAAGGAAGTGAAACACATGAATTCAGCTGGGGTCCTTGCGACTTTGAGAAATTATGACTATTATGCCAGCCGTATTCCCAACACTGTTAAACAATCTCTTGTGCCTTAAAGCAGTAAAGCGTCTTCACTTGGCCTGGAAGGCTGGCTAAGAAAGTGAACTTGGAGAAAAAGAAAGAAAGAAAAAAAAAAAAAGGAAGAAAGAAGATAACTGAGCTTGAAATTTTGTTTTACAGAATCCGAACTGAATTCTTACATTAAGGTGTTCAATAATTTCAAAATTACATACAGAATCTCTAGGTGTATGTTGGATCAGATTGTTTTGCTGTGTTTAGCAGACAACATCAAAACAGTCTTCAACAAGTTGTTTTCCTTGTTCTTTGTGAGTATTCATTCTTCGTGATTGTGCTAAATATATTGCTAACAGTCCAAAACTCTAAATTACAGTCCAAAAATCATCTTAATATTCAGGGCACAAAATCATGTTAAGTCATTTACCTGATCTTGCTCAATGTTTTTTGTTGTATGTAATCAACAACAGTTTATTGTGTTAAATACAAACGGACTAAGAATTTGCCTGGATGGATTAGACCATTTGTTATAAAGTTGACAATTTTGAGTCTTAGAAATGACTCTTTGAATTTGTCAATCTGCACTAAGTTTTGGGATGGCTGAGATTTCAGCTTGTGGTGAATTGGGTTCTCTGAGTTTTGCAGGAGCCAGAACACAGTCCCACAGGGCCTCTGACATCTCAAATAGGGGATCCTGGATCATCCTGGATCCTGGTCTATGCCACCTCAGTCTTCGAGAGCTTTGGGCATCTTAGGTCACTTTGTCATACATGGGGACAACAGAAATGCTGGAGCTTGAAATTTTTCATGTCCAAATTTTGAGAGAAAAAACCTCCAGG